>NC_051246.2:3631023-3931023 GCF_015237465.2 Chelonia mydas | reverse complement strand
TCAGCGAGACGCCACCGCTCACCAGCCATTTCACTCTGGCGCTGGAGAACCTCCCCGACCAGTACGACAGCAAATCCAAGGTGGAGTACCAGCAGCTAATCAGCAACTACGGCACCCACTACCTGTCCCAGCTGCAGCTGGGGGGCCGGGCACGGGACGTGACGGCCGTGCGGGTCTGCGAAGCGGCAATGAGCAGCTTGAGTGACGACGAGATCAAGGACTGCTTGAGCATGGAGGCGGCTGTGAGTATCGGAATGGGCTCGGTCAAGGGTGGGCACAGCAAGTGCGAGGAGGAGAAGAAGAAGGGGAAGGTCCAGGGGAGCTTCCACGAGACGTATCGGGAGCGCCACATGGAGGTGGAGGGAGGAGAAAGCACAACTGATGTGCTCTTCTCTGGCAGTGATGCCGAGGTCTTCTCGGCCTGGATGGAGAGCCTCAAAACCAGCCCTGGCCTGGTGTCCTATTCGCTGCACCCCATCCACGTCCTGCTGGAGCAGGATGACCCCAAGCGGGAGGCGCTGAGGCAGGCGGTGAGTGAGTACATCCGTGAGAGGGCCCTGTGGAGGAATTGCACCCGAAGCTGCCCCCCCGGGACTCAACGCAGCGCCCATGACCCCTGCTCCTGCGTCTGCCCTGGGGATACCATGACCAACACCATGTGCTGCTCGCGGGAGCGCGGCCTGGGGAAGCTGATGGTCACAGTGAAGAAGGCCAGTGGCCTCTGGGGGGACCAATCTACTGCTACGGATGCCTTTGTCAAGGTGTTATTTGAGAGACGGGAGATCCGGACTGGCACCATCTGGAACAACAACAGTCCCGTCTGGTACGTCCCCTTGGACTTTGGTACCATCCGCATCACCAGCGCCAGCAAGATCCAAGTCCAGGTCTGGGACGAGGACAAGTGGAACGATGACCTGCTGGGAAGCTGCGACATCCCGCTGGAGGCTGGGGGGCCCCACCAGAAGGATTGCTACCTGAACCACGGCCGCATCTGGTTCCAGTACAGCCTGCGCTGTGGGCCCCACCTCGGGGGCCGGACCTGCTTTGACTATGTCTCCCAGCCATCCCAGCAGAGCACAGCCAAGGGGAAGGAGGTGGAGGCCTTCTGGTGAGCCCCTTAGACAGGGGATCTGAGAGGGGCATGGGTGTGCATTGGTCAATAGCACCCCTGTCCCCCAGAGCATTTCCTAGTTCCCACTCTGCTGATGCTACTGGGCTTCATGCTGTCCCTCCTGCTCGGAAATCGGTGTTTCCTATGCCCATAAGAGACGATCTGCTCCTGTGGGCCCATCATCCCCACTCCGGGAAAACATCCCATCACGCACTGTCCATTTATAATCCATCAGACCAGTGTCTCCAATGATTCCAAACATCCAATGTATCCATCTAATCGACAAATCAACGTATGTACCTACCGCATCCAAACTATCTGCCCCTCCCCCATCCAGCCAACCAACCAACAAATGGTTGCATTTAGTTTATCCAAGGTATTCAACCAGTAAACCACAAACTGGATTTAGAGTATCCAATTTATCCATCCAGCCAACCAATCAAAGAACGTATCCAGTGCATCCGCCATATCCATCCATCCAACTAACTAAAGCATGTATCCAGTGCAGGGGTTCTCAAACTGGGGGTCAGGACCCCTCAGGTGGTTACAAGGTTATTACATGGGGGGCGGTCGTGAGTTGTCAGCCTCACTCCAAACCCCGCTTTGCCTCCAGCATTTATAATGGTGATAAATAAGTTTAAAAGTGGTTTTAATTTATAAGGGGGGGGGTTCATTCAGAGGCTTGCTATGTGAAAGGGATCACCAGTACAAAAGTTTGAGAACCACTAATCTCGTACCTCCAATATATGCAACTAGCCCACCAATGAATGTATCCAGTGCATCCAAACAATCAATGAATTTATCTAGAGCATGCAATGTGAAAGCCAGCCAGCCAGCCAACCAACCAATGAATGTCCTAAGTGCATCCAACCAACCAGTCAGCTAGTATGCGCAGGCAGTGAAACCAATCCACCGTCCCATGTGTCCATCAACGAACTGTATTTATCTGCCTAGTGTATCCATTTGAAAATCGATTGTCTCTACAGGAGGGGATAAGGTGCACAACTCAGGCCTGTCCTATTGCAGCTTCAGTGATAAACCCCCTGTAGAAACCCTAAAATATTCCAGGGTGGGCATGGTTCTAAACACCCAGCAGATGAGCTGGGGTCCCGGGGGGAGGATTCATTAGGGGGCTGTTTCCTAAGCAAATTCTCCCTAATTTGCGGATTGAAGATTCTTCCTGTCTCACCCCTATCTGCATCTCTTGAGAGCCTAGATCAATAGCTCCATGCTGTACCTCACTGATGGAGGGGGGGGGGTTAACTCTGAACCCTACTGACTGCAAGTTAAATATCTCCAGCCTGGAAAACTGACATGCAGATTTGCAGCACCACTGCAAAATGATTTGCTTCTGGGAGGATTCCAGCTCTCTGAATTCTTGCAAGTGTATCTCCCTGCTTCAATAAACATTTGTAAAAGCAAATTTCTAAGCAGAAAGCCTTGTCATTCTTCTAACCCCAGTGGGCTGGACCCAGATGTAGAGTAGAAATGAGTGGCTGCAATACACTTTTGGGAACAGTCGGGGGAGCTCTGGGCTAGAGGGGAGTGAGGTATGGCAAGACAGGGGAGCTAGACAGCTGGATGAATTTGCTGATACAGCGAATAGAGTGTAATGTGGCTAACTCCAGTCAAAGCAAATGGCTTCTGTCGGGCACAGAGTGGGGTGGGTGGAAAAGAGATACAGGGAGATGGGCAGTATTATTAGGGGGTATTAATATCCCACAGATGATTTTTGCAAGACACTGCTATTGCCAAGAGATCCAGGAGGGGATATGAGAAAGTATCCTTCTAAGGGGATTCTACTCTGATCTGGCTCTAGGGCAGGGGGATTGGCTGGCTCAGGAGGCTGGGGAATGGGACACGGGGCCTTTCCCCTCTAGGCGGGCTGGTTCTGATCTGGCCCCATGACGTGGCTGGCTGCGGGGACTGGGGAATTAGAGTAATAGTCCTCCTCCAATGGTGCAGTAATAGTCCTCCTCCAATTCCCACCAGCAGGTGGCAGCCTGGACTCGTGCAGCCCCGAGCCAGTTGATCAGCTAAATCCATCTTGCAGGTCAGTTCTGACAGAGCATGGAAGGTGTTAGCTAGGGAGCTGGGGGATAAGCTCCTGATCTGCCCCTGGAATGAAGCCTGGGATCCTGGTGCAGAGGCTGAGAGATGGGGCGGCTCCGGGAGTGCTGCTGTGATGCATGGTGGACAGGAGAGTATCTTTCCATAGCCTTCTTCTGCCCTGCCGCACACCCAGTGGCTTCAGAGCAAGTCCCTGCAGGGTACATGGCCCTATCTGGCATGGCCCACCTCCAACCCACTGCACCCTGGCCCTAGCCCTTCCCCATACCCCAGTACCCTGAGGCTAGGAGAGGTAGAGTATGAATCAGCTAGTTGCTGCAGCGCCCTGGGCCATACTTTAAGCTGGCAGGGAAAGCAAACCCCAAAGCAATTTATTCCCCATGCCTCTGATAGGCCTCCTGTGACTGGATCCCCAAGGCAGAAGCTCAAACTGGGGTGCCACTGTGCCCTCTTAACTCTCCAACCTGGGCTGTCTCTAACAATACTTTGCCAGTCACAAGCAGCAAAACCCCTTCAGAGGCTGAGCTCACTCTGCCAACAATAGGCAAGGGGACACCCTGCTAAATTGCATGAATGCTCTAATTATACGGAGGCAGACACCAGCAAATCTCCCCAGCCTTGCACCACAGAAATGTACCATTTTACATGGCTCAAGAAATTCTCTTGAACAATTCAAGCTCATTAATTTGTTCACCACTTTGTCAAAGGAAAGTGGACATGCGCCAGCCTTTGTAACTTGAGCCGATTCCCCAAACCCTCTAGGCAAACTCACTGGTAAGGATAAAATGTTAAAGTCAGTTTATTAACTACAGAAAGATCGATTTAAGTGATTAGAAATGTTAGACACAGACGTCTAAGTTGGTTAAACAATAAATAAAAATAGAATCGCAGTCTAAATTGCTTAGTCTGTTAAATTTAGAAGATTTGAATCCAAGAACTTTTCTCACCCCACTGGGTGTTCCAGGCAGTTGACAGTTCTCTGTACACAGGCTAGATTCCCTTCTCAGCCTGGGACCAGTCTCCCCAGTTCAAAGTCTTTGTCTTCCCAACGATGTTGAGATGGGGGAGGAGAAAGGCCAAGTGGTGATGTCACTAGGAGTCTGGATTCTTCTTGATGGGCCATCACCAGGGGTCTGGCCCATTCTCATATAAATGTGTCTTGTTTGTTATGCCTTTGTTGCCACTGAAAGGCGTTTCCCACTTACCACGTTTCAAAAGCAAACATAGCAATACTTGATAACCTCACTTACAGTGATAGCGCTCACCGTTCAACAGGATATTCATGTTCAACAGATCACGACTTCTTCAATGATATCTCACAAAGCATGCATTGTACAAAACCTCTCAGTCATAACACAGTGGTTCCCAGGTGTTATTTTGAGGTATAGAGTAGCATACCTCCACCCCCAGCTTGTAAATGCATGGGGGATCAGGAGAGAGAAAAGCAGGGGGCAGCCTGGGATGGAGTGAGGGGGACCCCTGGCAGAATAATGGTGGGGGGTTCAGGCAGTGAGGTGACCCCTGGCAAGATAAATGTGAAGTTTAGGCAGTGGGTGGACCTCTGGCAAGATAATGGGGGTGCAGGGGGATGGGGTCATATCAGCAGTGGGATGGAGTGACAGAATCTTCTGATGGGGGGCACACAGGGGCTATCATAGGGGCTGTGGGACCCTGGGGTTGGAGTCCCAGGGGATGAAAGCATGGATAGAACAAAACACGGGAGAACAGAGAGAGAAGGAAACCTCAGACCTGCTCTACAGCAACCCAGGGCCATCTCCCTTCCACCCCTGCCCTCAGTGCCCCATGTCCCCACTCCCACCACAGCCTGCCCCACAGGGCCAGGGCATCGGGCTTGATCCAGATTTACCCAGGGATCAGAATCCAGGCCTGATTCCATTGGCATCAGTGTGGTTGCTCCGCATTTACACTGGGGTCCCTGAGGCACTAGGTGCTGGCTACAGTGCGGCACTAGGGGGTGTTATGCTGCAGGATAGGGGCTCAGCAGGGGGCAAACTTCCCCCAGCAGACAGTGCTGCCCCCCAATGCCCCTGTTCAGGGCTTCTCTCACTACGGGTTCCCTGCAGCCTGTCTATCTCCTCAAACCCTGGATGGGGACCCACGGGAGGCGCGTTTGATCCACCCCGGTGGTGGAACATTTGCCAGCCACAGCTTCACGCCCAGCTGGGGTGAGACAGTGAGAAGAACCTCAGGAGACTTTTTTTGGTGCCTTGATCCATCTTCAAAGTGTGTCTCTCTGAACAGAGACACAGCCCAGCCCTGGCCGCCGGTAGGAGTCATGGCAGAACAGCTCAGCTCCTGAGACAGGTGAGTGATGGGTGGGTGTGCTCAGACTGTGGCCATCATCAGGGGAACCCATCACTCTGGGCAATGCTTAGACCCCAACTGAGATCAGGGCCTCCATCACTCTAGGCAGTGCACAACCCCCCCCGCCCGCCCCCACCCCAACCAAGACTGGGGACCCCATTGCACCAGGCACTTATTAGACCCCAACTGAGATTGGAGTCCCCATCACAGTGGGCATTGCACAGACCTCAACCAAGATCAGGGCTCCCAGTCCCCCCACTGCTCTCACCCTCCAGACCCCACTCTACTCCCAGGGCTGTGGATAGAACCTGGTGTGACATTCCCCTGGTGTTATCTGGACTGGTGATCTGCTAGGTCACTCCAATCCTCGACTCTGGGAGCCAGCCTTACCCTGCTCTGCTGTGAGAACCCCCACTCCCGGGCTGTTGACACACAATCTCTGGCATGTAAGCTGCTCCCAGCTATGTGAGTGAGCACTTCTGGCCAGCTGCTGCTTGGATTGTGCAACCAAATGGCACTAGCCAATATCTCCGGTCCCAGACACAACCCTAGGAACCTCCATCTTGCAGTGTCCAGTTATGCCCGCTGGATGCTGCAAGTTTATATGAGTTCATCAATTTAACAAAGAAATTGATATTTACCAGTCTTGTTATCCCAAGGGGAATCTCTGACATGCTTCAAACCAAACACACTGCTTCGGGTAGAATAAACAAACAAATTTATTAACTACAAAAAATAGATTTTATGTGATAAAACGTCAAAGCACAAGAAATCAGATTTGGTCAAATGAAATAAAAGCAAAACGCATTCTAAGCTGATCTTAACACTTTCAGTGCTCTTATAAACTTAGATGCTTCTCACCACAGGCTGGCTGGTTGCTTTTCAGCCAGGCTCTCCCCTTTGATCAGCGCTTCAGTCCCTTTGTGGTGGTGCCTGTAGATGTAGGTGGAAGAGAGAGCCAGTATGACAAACGTCTCTCCCTTTTATCATGTCCTTTCATCCCTTGGCTTTGCACCCCCCCTTCAGAGTCAGCTGAGCATTACCTCATCATAGTCCCAAACTGACCAAGGGAAGGGAGGTGACTCACTCGAGAGTCCAGCAGATCCTTTCTTGCTGCCTAGGCCAGTGTCCTTTGTTCCTGAGAGGCTGGGCTGGGTTTGTCCCATACATGCCCTGATGAGGTGTGAACTGCCCCTCTGTTCCTGGAGAGTTTTTACTGGGCTTGTTTTAAGCCATGAGGACACATTTTTAGCCTCATAACTATATACATGAAATTAAAACCTATAACAACAATGCTCGGTGCATCAAGAGCATTCCGAAGACACCCGACATGACAAATTTTGCATTGGATACCACACAATCATATTATAAGCCTGCATATGGGGGTGCAGACTGTTCCCCCGAGATACAGAGAGTCACACCCAGGCATCCTGGTCCCCCTCTTTAACCCACTCGACCCCACTTGGCTTGGAAATAGTGACCATAATATAATAACATTTAATAACATTTAACATTTAACATTCCTGTGGTGGGAAGAACACCTGAGCAGCCTAACACTGTGGCATTTAATTTCAGAAAGGGGAACTTTGCAAAAATGAGGAGATTAGTTAAACAGAAATTAAAAGGTATGAAGTGAGCTGTAGCTCATGAAAGCTTATGCTCAAATAAATTTGTTAGTCTCTAAGGTGCCACAAGTACTCCTGTTTTTTTGTGGATACAGACTAACATGGCTGCTACTCTGAAACAGTAACTAGAGTGAAATCCCTGCAAGCTGCATGGGCACTTTTCAAAGACACCATAATAGAGGCCCAACTTAAATGTATACCCCAAATTAAAAAACACAGTAAAAGAACTAAAAAAGAGCCTCCATGGCTTAACAACCCCATAAAAAAAAGCAGTGAGAGATAAAAAGGCATCTTTTAAAAAGTGGAAGTCAAATCCTAGTGAGGTAAATAGAAAAGAGCATAAACACTGGCAAATTAAGTGTCAACATGTAAAAAGAAAAGCCAAAGTTTGAAGAACAGCTAGCCAAAAACTCAAAAGGTAATAACAAAATGTTTTTTAAGTACATCAGAAGCAGGAAGCTTGCTAAACAACCAGTGGGGCCCCTGGACAATCGAGATACAAAAGGAGCACTTAAAGATGATGTCATAAATATAAAGGGAAGGGTAAACCCCTGTAAAATCCCTCCTGGCCAGAGGAAATCTCCTCTCACCTGTAAAGGGTTAAGAAGCTAAAGGTAACCTCGCTGGCACCTGACCAAAATGACCAATGAGGAGACAAGATACTTTCAAAAGCTGGGAGGAGGGAGAGAAACAAAGGGTCTGTGTGTCTGTCTATATTTTGTCTTTGCCGGAGATAGACCAGGAATGAAGCCTTAGAACTTTTAGTAAGTAATCTAGCTAGGTACGTGTTAGATTATGATTTCTTTAAATGGCTGAGAAAAGAATTGTGCTGAATAGAATAACTATTTCTGTCTGTGTATCTTTTTTGTAATTTAAGGTTTTTGCCTAGAGGGATTCTCTATGTTTTGAATCTAACTACCCTGTAAGGTATCTACCATCCTGATTTTACAGGGGGGATTTTTTTTTTATTTCTATTTACTTCTATTTCTATTAAAAGTCTTTTTGTAAGAAAACTGAATGCTTTTTCATTGTTCTCAGAGCCAAGGGTTTGGGTCTGTGGTCACCTACGCAAATTGGTGAGGCTTTTTATCCAACATTTCCCTGGAAAGGGGGGTGCAAGTGTTGGGAGGATTGTTCATTGTTCTTAAGATCCAAGGGTCTGGGTCTGTAGTCACCTAGGCAAATTGGTGAGGCTTTTTATTAAACCTTGTCCAGGAAGTGGGGTGCAAGGTTGTGGGAAGTATTTTGGGGGGAAAGATGTGTCCAAACAGCTCTTCCCCAGTAACCAGTATTTGTTTGGTGGTGGTAGCGGCCAATCCAAGGACAAAGGGTGGAATATTTTGTACCTTGGGGAAGTTTTGACCTAAGCTGGTAAAGATAAGCTTAGGAGGTTTTTCATGCAGGTCCCCACATCTGTACCCTAGAGTTCAGAGTGGGGGAGGAACCTTGAGATGGTGGCATAGCGGTGGGATTAACCTGAAATCATTTTGAGATCCAGTTGAGATTTTTTTGAACTAGAAATACAGATTTTAAAAAAAAAGGAAGTCCAGAAGCAGCTGAAACTGAAAGCAGCTTGTTTTTTTCTCTGCTTTGTGGCCAAGCAGAGACAAAAGGGGATTATCTTTGTGAATTGCAGGTTTTCTTTGCCTGGAGGCAGGGTACTTAACTCCTGCAGGGAAATTCACAGTCTTCCAACCCAGAGTTTTTTTTTTTTCCCCTAAAAGTAAATAGAAGGGGGGGTGTTCTACCCATTTGCCTGGAGACAAAAGTGGCAAGGGTTTTTTTTTTTTTGGATTTTGAGTTTTTACAAGGAGCACAAGTTTAAAAAGGAAACTTGTTTTTTTTCTTTGGGCTGGGTAAACAGGTTTCCAAGTAGTTGGAAGTTTTTGCTTTGATTTGGGCCCAGAGCAGAGACAAGGGAATTGTCTTTTTCTGTAGGCTGACAATCACTATCAGAGAATAGGTATTCTATTCCAGCACAGCAAAATTTTACAGCCAAGTTTTTTTTGTTTATTTCTAAACCTCGGGTGTAAAGTTAGTTAAAAACAGAGAGGTTAGAATGACAAAATCTGCGGCTAGACTACAGCTGGAATTAGCCAGATTTCAGGCTGAGGAAAGACAAAGGGAACATGAAAGACAGATAGAACTCATGCGGCTGAAGAAGGAGGAGAAGGAAAAAGAGAGGAAGCATGTGGAGGAGGAGAAGGAAAAAGAGAGGAAGCAAGTGTTGGGAGGATTGTTCATTGTTTTTAAGATCCAAGGGTCTGGGTCTGTAGTCACCTAGGCAAATTGGTGAGGCTTTTTTACCAAACCTTGTCCAGGAAGTGGGGTGCAAGGTTTTGGGAAGTATTTTGGGGGGAAAGATGTGTCCAAACAGCTCTTCCCCAGTAACCAGTATTTGTTTGGTGGTGGTAACGGCCAATCCAAGGACAAAGGGTGGAATATTTTGTACCTTGGGGAAGTTTTGACCTAAGCTGGTAAAGATAAGCTTAGGAGGTTTTTCATGCAGGTCCCCACATCTGTACCCTAGAGTTCAGAGTGGGGGAGGAACCTTGACAGATGACAAAATCACTGCGGAGAAACTCAATGAATTCTTTGCTTCAGTCTTCACGGCTGAGGATGTTAGGGAGATTCCCAAACCTGAGCCGTCCTTTGTAGGTGACAAATCTGAGGAATTGTCACAGATTGAACTGTCATTAGAGGAGGTTTTGGAATTAATTGATAAACTGAACAGTAACAAGTCACCGGGACCAGGTGGCATTTGCCCAAGAGTTCTAAAAGAACTCAAATGTGAAATTGCGGAACTATTAACTATGGTTTGTAACCTGTCCTTTAAATCAGCTTCTGTACCCAGTGACTGGAAGACAGCTAATGTAACGCCAATATTTAAAACGGGCTCTAGAGGTGATCCTGGCAATTGCAGACCGGTAAGTCTAACGTCAGTATTGGGCAAATTAATTGAAACAATATTAAAGAATAAAATTGTCAGACATGTAGAAGAACATAAATTATTGTGCAAAAGTCAACATGGTTTCTGTAAAGGGAGAAACTTACAAATCTTACTGTCTTACTAATCTATTAGAGTTCTTTGAGGGGGTCAACAAACATGTGGACAAGGGGGATCCAGTGGACATAGTGTACTTGGATTTCCAGAAAGCCTTTGACAAAGGCCCACCAAAGGCTCTTACATAAATTAAGTTGTCCTGGGATAAGAGGGAAGATCCTTTCATGCATTTAGAACTGGTTAAAAGACAGGGAACAAAGGGTAGGAATAAATGGTAAATTTTCAGAATGGGGAGGGGTAACTAGTGGTGTTCCCCAAGGGTCAGTCCTAGGACCAATCCTATTCAACTTATTCATAAATGATCTGGAGAAAGGGGTAAACAGTGAGGTGGCCAAGTTTGCAGATGATAGTAAACTGCTCAAGATATTTAAGGCCAAAGCAGACTGTGAAGAACTTCAAAAAGATCTCACAAAACTAAGTGATTGGGCAACAAAATGGCAAATGAAATTTAATGTGGTGTGACAAAGCTCTGTCCTTGCCTCCATGGGTCCCACGTTTCCTGGTGGATTTCACTAGCCTCAGAGGCTCACTGTGACCCTCCATGTAACCCTTCTCTATCTGGAGACAAGGGTCACAGTCTACTGAGCCATTTTCATCATAAGCCAGCAAGGGAGGTGAGGAGAAGTTATCCTTCCTTGCACAGTCTCTGTTGTCTCCCAGTCTCAGTGATTAAGCAGGGGGCAAAGGGGGGGGAGCCCAGGCCCACCCTCTAGTCCAGGCTCCAGCCCAGGGACCCTAATAGTATCAGCTATGGTAGCTGAACTTTTAGAAACATGACATGTACAATTCCCTGGGCTACTTCCCCCACAGCAGCCCTCGCTTCCTCAAGCTCCACTTCACCCTTACCTCAGGGCCTCCTTCCTTGTGCCTGATATGGTGTGTACTGCTCAGTCTCTCCAACAGCACAACTTCCTCCCACAGCTCCTGACATGCACACCCACCTGACTAACTGGGAGGCTTTTAACTAGTTTCAGCCAGCCCCTGATTGGCTTCAGGTGTCCCAATCAACCTAGCATTCTCCCTGCCTTCTGGAAAGTTCTTAATTGGCCCCAGGTGTCTTAATTGACCTGGAGCAGCTGCCATTTCACTTATCCTGGTACCAGGGATTTGTTTAGCCTGGAGCTAATATATCTATCTCCCACTACTTTTCTATAGCCATCTGGTCTTGCCCCGTCACAGTGGATAAATGTAAAGTGATGCACATTGGAAAAAATAACCCCAACTATACTTACAATACGATGGGGGCTAATTTAGCTACAACAAATCAGGAAAGAGATCTTGGAGTCATCGTGGATAGTTCTCTGAAGACGTCCACGCAGTTTGCAGCGGCAGTCAAAAAAGCAAACAGGATGTTAGGAATCATTAAAAAAGGGATAGAGAATAAGACGGAGACTATCTTATTTCCCTTAAATAACTCCATGGTATGCCCACATCTTGAATACTGCATACAGATGTGGTCTCCTCATCTCAAAACGGCTATACTGGCATGAGAAAAGGTTCAGAGAAGGGCAACTAAAATGATTAGGGGTTCAGAATGGGTCCCATATGAGGAGAGATTAAAGAGACTAGGACTTTTCAGCTTGGAAAAGAGGAGACGAAGTGGGGATATGATAGAGGTCTATAAAATCATGAGTGATGTGGAGAAAGTGAAGAAGGAAAAGTTATTTACATGTTCCCATAATAGAAGAACTAGGGGACACCAAATGAAATTAACGGGCAGCAGGTTTAAAACAAATAAAAGTGCACAGCGCACAGTCAACCTGTGGAACTCCTTGCCTGAGGAGGTTGTGAAGGCTCGGACTATAACAGGGATTAAAAGAGAACTGGATAAATTCATGGAGGTTAAGTCCATTAATGGCTATTAGCCAGGATGGGTAAGGAATGGTGTCCGAAGCCTCTGTCTGTCAGAGGGTGGAGATGGATGGCCGGAGAGATATCACTTGATCATTACCTGTTGGGTTCACGCCCTCTGGGGGACCTGGCATTGGCCACTGTTGGTAGACAGGATACTGGGCTGGATGGACCTTTGGTCTGACCCAGTCTGGCCATTCTTATGTTCTTATGAGTCCTGGCTCTCAATCCAATGCTCTATCCCCTAGACCACGTTGCCACTCAGCTTTTGACAATTAATTTACACAGTTGATATCTTTCATATCAGAGGCATCTTGCAATTGCAGGCTGTTTGATTTTCTATTCTCAACAAAGCAGTGGGGCAGCAGGTCGGGACTGAGGAGCACTGGCAGAGCGGGGGGAAGGGGGAGGAACCCCAGGGCTGGGCTAGCAGGGGGCTATGGGTTAAGGTGACCAGACAGCAAGTGTGAAAAATCGGGACAGGGGGTGGGGAGTAATAGGAGCCCATATAAAAAAAATCCCCAAATATCGAGACTGTCCCTATAAAATCGGGACATCTGGTCACCTTTCTACGGGTGGGGATGGAGAGGCACCAGCAGAGCCAAGCAGTTAATATTCAAATGTGATTTTCCTGATCTGTGATGCTGGGGCAAATTCACACATTTACTGTCCTCTCCCAGTCCGAGCCTGCTACCCTGACAGGATGCAGAGCTGTCACCCTTTCCTGCCCCACAGCCAGCATTGCTGTACAGTTCCAACCCAAGTGAAACACAATTCAAATCTACATTTAACCCAGCATTCCTTGTGGTTAGTAACGAGAGGGACGCAAACAGAGGGGTGAGGTGGCCAAAGCATCTGGGGCAGAAGGAAGGGGACAGGTTACCAGAGTAGATGGGCCTGGGGTTTGTTCCAGAGTTTTAGGGAGGAGGCGGGATACCAGGCTAGATGGGCCCATGGGCCTGATGCAGGGCAAAAGGGTGGGGACAGGATACTGGGCTAGGTGGTCCCGGGATCTCCTGCAGGGTGGTAGGGTTTCCTGCCATTTTCCCCAACAGCCACAGTGTAAAGGATGCAGCACTGTATGCTGGGTCTGATTCTGACCATGAGAAACTCCAGAAAATGACCCTTCGGTGGTCGTTAAACATAATCAAATCCACAACTCTGTGTGGCCACTAGGGGGCCCAGCGGCTTCTACAGGGAAACCAATCACAGCCAGCATGGACAAAGCTCCCACTGGTGTCGCTGGCTATAAAACTCACCATCTGGGGGACTAATGTCTTGCAAGCCACGGGTTGTGGGTGGCTTCTCACTTCCTCCTAGTGGCCAGACCCAGCCACGGATTCTGTCCACATGGCACTGCCCTCTGTTGGTTCCACTGATAAATTTCAGTGGCCCCTTATTATATTGCATGTTCTAGATGGGAATGTGAAACTATACCCACCTCATGGTTAATGCTGGGATTACAACACCCAGAAAAGAGGGAGGGGAGGGAATTGATGCAAATTACGTAATCCAAAGTCAAACATGCAAATGAGGTATCACGTCATTTGCATAATGCTTCCAGGCTTCCTAGATCTCAAATTTTTCATAGGTGTGCTACAGAACATGGCTGATGTCGTGGGTGGTAGGTGGATGCCTCTGTCTCTACAACAAAGTTAAACAACGGAACTGACTGCAACTGGATTGTCACTAATTCTGGACCTCTGTGTGTCTCTCCCTCTAGGGACGTTCAGAACCAACAGCCCCTCCTGGATGGGGGAACCCGTCATGTCAGCCATGCCCAGATTTGGTGCCTTCATCCCCCTCCTCCTCTTCATCTTCCCTGGGGCCTCCTCCCATTGTCACACAGGCATGGTCAATGAATTCAAGAAGCACACGGCCTTTGTGCCCGGGCACAGCCGGGCTGGGGAGGGCCTCGATGTGACCACGATGGCCAGGAAGGGGGCTTATCTGGTGGACAACAACCACTGGCAGTGAAAGGACAGTACCTGCATCCTGTGCCAGAACCGACTGCAGAGGCCAGTGGCAGAGGCTGCCTCTGGCCTCAGTGGACTGGAGGGTCCACATCTCGTGCCGCCGGAAGCTGAGTAGCTCGGTGCAGCAGTCAGTGATGGGCATTATGGAGTCCGCGGCGTCCACAGTGCAGAACGACTGGAAGGTGGGGCTGGACGTGCCTGTGAAGCCCAAGGTTAAGGTCCAGGTGGCACTGGCCAGATCGCACTCCAAACTGGCGACTTTCATGGTAGACCACACACGGATGGACAAATACAGCTTTGTGAGCCAGGAGGTCTCTTGCAGCTATTACAGGTGAGAGCCAGCCTGGGTCGGGAGGCATCACCTGGAATTCAGATCACAGCAACACCACACAGAGATACGGGGCCTTTCTCCTTTAGGGGGTGCTGGCTCCAATCTAGGTCCAGAAGGGAGAGACTGGCAGGCTCAGTGGGGCAGGGAATGGGACAAGGAGCCTTTCCCCTCTAGAAGGCGCTATCTACCACCTGTGACTGGCCAGCTATGGGGGATTTTCTTCTCTTGTGTCTCAGGACTGCCCAGCAACCTGCCGTGGCCAGAGTGGGGGCAGTCTGTCATAACTATCGAGCAGCCGGCAGTATCCCCAGCAAGGTTGTGAGATTCAGCAGCGTGGGTGGTTGCTTTGAGTAGGAGCCACCTGCTTAGATCCTTACTGGTGGGTTGGCTGGGGCCTTAGGACACGCAGCTAATGACCTCAGCCGACTCACCGGGCTGAGCACCATCCACCTCTTGTGTCCCTGACCAGGTTCCGGGTCAGCAAGACGCCACCGCTCACCAGCCATTTCACTCTGGCGCTGGAGAACCTCCCCGACCAGTACGACAGCAAATCCAAGCTGGAGTACCAGCAGCTAATCAGCAACTACGGCACCCACTACATGTCCCAACTGCAACTCGGGGGCCGGGCACGGGACGTGACGGCCGTGCGGGTCTGCGAAGCGTCAATGAGCAGCTTGAGTGACGACGAGATCAAGGACTGCTTGAGCATGGAGGCAGCCGTGAGTATCGGAATGGGCTCAGTCAAGGGTGGGCACAGCAAGTGCGAGGAGGAGAAGAAGAAGGGGAAGGTCCAGGGGAGCTTCCATGAGACGTATCGGGAGCGCCACGTGGAGGTGGAGAGAGGAGAGAGCATGACTGACATGCTGTTTTCCGGGAGTGACACCACCACTCTTCTCAGCCTGGATAGAGAGCCTCGAAGGCAGCCCCAGCCTGGTGTCCTATTCGCTGCACCCCATCCACACCTTGCTGGCACCGGACAATCCCAAGCGGGAGGTGCTGAGGCGGGCAGTGAGTGAGTACATCAGTGAGAGGGCCCTTTGGAGGAATTGCACCCGAAGCTGCCCCTCAGGGACTCAACGCAGCGCCGATGACCCCTGCTCCTGCCTCTGCCCCGGGGATACCATGACCAACACCTTGTGCTGCTCATGGGAGCACGGCCTGGAGAAGCTGATGCTGACAGTGAAGACGGTCAGTGGCCTGTGTGGGGACTACTTTACCGCTACGGATGCCTTTGTCAAGGTCTTCTTTGAGAGAAGGGAGATCCGAACTGACACCATCTGGGAAAACAACAGTCCCATCTGGAACGTCCCCTTGGACTTCGGTACCGTCCGCATCACCAGCGCCAGCAAGATCCGAGTCCAGCTCTGGGACGAGGACAAGTGGGACAATGACCTGCTGGGAAGCTGCGACATCTCGCTGGAGGCTGGGGGGCCCCACCAGAAGGATTGCTACCTGAACCACGGCCGCATCTGGTTCCAGTACAGCCTGCGCTGTGGGCCCCACCTCGGGGGTCAGAGCTCCTTCGACTATGTCTCCCAGCCACCCCAGCAGAGCACAGCCAAGGGGAAGGAGGTGGAGGCCTTCTGGTGAGCCCCTTAGATAGGGGATCGGAGAGGGGCATGGGTGTGCATTGGTCAATAGCACCCCTGTCCCCCAGAGCATTTCCTAGTTCCCGCTCTGCTGATGCTACTGGGCTTCATGCTGTCACCCCTGTTCGGGAATCTGTGTCTCCTATGCCACAAGAGACTATCTGCTCCTGCGGGCCCGTCATCCTCACAGCTCCCTCTGGGAAAATATCCCAGATCCATCAGACCAGTGTGTCCAGTGATTCCAGTTATGCAATGTATCCATCCAACCAACTAACCAAAATATATATCTACTGCAGCCAACCTATCTGCCCCACCCCATCAAACCAACCGTCAGCCAACCAACCCACAAATTGTTTCATTTATGTTATCCAACATATTCAGCCAGCTAACCACCAACCAATGAATGTAGCCAGTGCATCCAAACAAACAATAAATGTTATCTAGCATATCCAACGTAAAAAGCCAACCAGCCAACCAGCCAACGAAGGTGTTTAGGCTGTCCAATGTAACCAGCAAACCAACAAATTTATTTAGCGTATCCAGCCAACCTTCCAACCAATTCAACCAAAGTATCCAATGTATCCGTCCAATCAACCAATCAGTGTATGTATCTAGTGCATCTGGTGTATTCAAGAAACTAATGCCTTATGTATGTCCAACCAACATGTGTAGCCAGTGCAAGCAACCAACCAATGAATGTCGAGTTCATCCAGTCAACCAATATGTGCCAGCAATGCAACTAATCCCTCAGCCCACGTATCCATCCACCCACTGTAATTACCGGTCTAGTGCATCCAGCTGAAAAGAGACCATCAGGAGCAAAGCTAAGCCCCTGTCCTATTGTGGCATCAGGGATTAAACCTCTGCAGAAACCCGAAGATACTCCAGGGATGGACATGGTTCTGAACTCCCAGGGGATGGGCTGGGGTCCTCATTCACTAGGGGGCTGTTCCCTAACTGTCATTTATCTTACTTTCCACTACTACCCAGCAGCTTTGGGGTTAATTATCTCATCCTGAATGTGCAGGCCCCACCCACCATCCCTGCTCAGATGATCAGCAGTGATGCAGATATATCACTTCCTCTTGGTAGGAAGTCATGCCACAGGGCTGTTGATTCCAGCTGTCATCAGGCTCAGGGAGAGGGCACTGCATTGGGGTCACATTGGGAAGGGCAAATTCCCCCTAATTTGGGGATTAAAGCATTTTACTGCTTCACCCCTATCTGCATCTGTGAGAGCCTAGATTAATAGCTCCATTGTGCAGTTAACTGGTGAATGACGGTTGTTAGCTCTGAACCCTACTGACTGCAAGTTAAATATCTCCTGCCTGGAAAACTGCCATGCAGCTTTGCAGCTCCACAGCAAAATTATTTGCTTCTGGGAGGATTCCAGCTCTCTGAATGTCTTACAAATGTATCTCCCTGCTTCAATAAATGTGTGTGAAAGCAAATTTCTAAGCAGAAAGCCTTGTCATTCTTCCAACCTCAGTGGGCTGGAACGGGAAGTAGAGTGGAAATGAGTAGCTGCAATACACACTTGGAACACTAGGGGGAGCTCTGGGCCAGAGGGGCTAGAGTGTAAAGTGGCTAATGCCAGTCAGTGCGAATGGCTTCTGTCGGGGACAGAGTGGGGGTGGGAAAGAGATACAGGGAGATGGGCAGTGTTCTTAGAGGGGCATTAATATCCCCTAGCTGATATTAGCAAGACTCTGCTATTGCCAAGGGGATATGAGGAATTTTCCCTTAAAGTGGATTCAGCTCTCATCTGGCTTTTGAGCAGGGGGATTGGCTGGCTCAGGGGGCTGGGGAATGGGACATGGGGCCTTTCCCCTCTAGGGGGCGCTGGTTCTGATCTGGCCCCACGACATGGCTGGCTCCGGGGGCTGGGGAATTATAGTAATAGTCCTCCTCTAATGGTGCATCTCTGATTCCCTCCAGCAGTTGGCAGCCTGGATTCGTAAAGCCCCCAGCCAGTTGATCAGCTAAATCAGGGGTGGGCAAACTACAGCCTGCAGGCTGTGACTAGCATGTCAGACCTTTTAATCCAGCCCTCGAGCTCTTTCTGGGGAGCAGGGTTGGGGGCTTTCCGTGTGGCTCCCAGAAGAGGTGGCATCTCCCTTCTCCAGCTCCTACTCGTAGGGGCAGCCAGGGGGATCTGCACGCCCCAAGTGCCGGCCCCCAAAGCTCCCATTGGCTGGGAACCATGGCCAGTGGGAGCTGCAGGGGTGGCACCTGCAGGGGTGGCAGCGTGCAGAGCCGTCTTGCTGGCGCCATGCCTCCGCATAGGAGTCTGAGGGGAGACATGTCACTGTTTCCAGTAAGCGCCACCAGAAGCCTGCACCCCTGATCCCCTCCCGGGCCCCAAACCCCTGCCCTAGCCCTAATCCCCTTCTCACACTCAGAACCCCTTGGTTCCAGCCCAGAGCACCCTCCTACACCCCAAACCCCTCAACCCCAGCCCCGCACCCCAAGCCAGAGCCCTCATCCCCTCCCACACCCCAACCCTGAATTTCATGAGTATTCATGGCCCGCCATACAATTTCCGTATGTGGCCCTCAGACCAAAAAGTTTGCCCATCTGTGAGGTAAACGCACCTACAGGTCAGTTCCTACAGTGCATAGAAGGTGTTAGCAGGGGGTGGGGAGCGGCTCTGAATTCCTGACCTGCCCCTGGAATGAAGGCTGGGATCACGGTGCAGCACCTGAGAGATGGGGCAGCTCCGGAGAGCCGGCGGGAGTGTGGTTGAGACGCATGGTGGACTGAAGAGGATCTTTCCATAGCCTCCTCCCGCCCCACCACACACCCAGTGGCTTCAGAGCAAGCTCCTTCAGGGTACATGGTCCTAGCTGGCACAGCCCACCTCCATCCTGCTGCCCCCTAGCCCTCCCCCTGCCCTGGTGCCTTCACACTGGGAGATGAGGAGCATAAATCAGCTAGTTTCTGCAGTGCCCAGGGCAATACTACAAGCTGATGGGGGCAGCGGGCTGGGCGGAAATGGGAGCCCAGTGGCTGGTGGTAGAGCAGAAATTACGGAGCGGGGGGGGAGATCAAGGACGTGGCGACACTTACGAGACACAAGGGCCAACACAGGCATCTCGTAGCTTGAACCATGGCCCAGTTGTGGTAGTGGAAGGGGGTGCAAACATTCATCCCAGAGCCCGGATCGGGAAGCGGGGAGCCACAACGGCCAGGCCAGGATGGGGCTGGGAGGCAGGAGACCGCAGGGCAGAATGGTCCCACCTGCAAGCTACTTCTGCTCCGAGGGAGGTGCAAACTGTGGCCGAATGCTAAGGTCACAGAGCCCAGTTGGGGAACTGGGAGCCACGCGGTGCAGACCAGGATGGAGCTGGGGCGTAGCCCACCCCAGAGCAGAATGCTCCTGCTGGGAAGCAGTCGGGTGGAATCATGGGGCAGAGGCCAGGAGAAAAGGGGGCCTGGGAGATGTGGCAGAACGGGCACAGAATTCCCGTAGCCCCCTCCCCTAGAGTGATGGCCCCCCTGCCTCGCACATGTAGCCCCTCAGACTCAAGCTGCAGCATCGGGCAGCGCTGCTCTTCTAGCGGCAGGAAGAGTGGTTCTGACCACAGGCTTCCCCCCGCCCCTCGCTGCAGCTGCACGACGCTGGGGCAGGGAGAGAGCGCCTGCGACATCAGTGATGGGGGAGTGGGGGGAGTTCCCAGAGCTCCCTGCCACGCCCGCTGCCGCGCCAGTCAGAGCTGCCCCTCCGTCCAAGCTTGGGCCTTTCTCATCGGCCCTGCCAGCCCCGGGACAGTCACCCCCAGCAGGTGAGTGAATGGTGGAGGGAGAATCTCTGGGCTCCCAGGCCCCTCCTGGAGCTGGGGACAGAACCCAGGAGTCCTGGCTCCCAGGTCTTCCCCCCTCCCCGGCTCTAACCCACTTGACCCCACTCCCCTCCAACAGCCAGGACGAGAACCCAGGTGTCCTGACTTCCATCTCCCCTTCCTCCCAAACATCAAGCCTTTCTCATTAGTACTAACTGGGGATGTAGAAAGCTTCACTTTGAGATCTGTCAGATTGTTTCTTTCTACCAGATCTAGACTCCAGAGGTAGGAAGAGTTTAAGATGTGAAGAAGTTCTATCTATCTATCTATCTATCCCCATACACCCCTCTCGTCTATCTATCTATCTATCTATCTATCTATCTATCTATCTATCTATCTATCTATTTATCTAATCATCTTATATGACTGTTTATCACATTGAAAGGAACTTCAAAATTGATGGGCACCCGCAGAGCTGTGGGGGTGGGGGGAACCCCGTTCTGCATTAGCAGGGGGCTGCAGGTTGGGGTTGAGGGGCACCAGCAGAGCTGGTTGTGGGGAGCTCAGGGCAGGGCGAGCAGCGGGCTGTGGGTGGAGATTCCTCTTTCCCTTCCACTGGTCAGAGCTCCAGCTCGTGTGTGACGAGTGGAAACACACACACAAACAAGCTGGGGTGACATCCCACCCCCGCCCCTCTCCAGCTTCACTCTAAGTTTCAGTTTCATGTTCTGAGACATCCTGTGTCAGAGAGATTTTCACACCTTCAACAACAGCCCCTGTGACCCACAAATCATGTCGGGGCATAGTCCCACCCCCCTGGTAGAGAGTATGTGGGAGGGCAGGATACCAGGCTAGCTGGACCCATGGGTCTGATCCAGGGTGGCAGGGAGGGGGCAGGATACTGGGCTACATGGGACCATGGGTCTGATCCAGGGTGGCAGGGAGGGGCAGGATAGCAGGCTAGCTGGACCCATGGGTCTAAACTAACTGCAGTGCACCTAAAAGAAAAGGTGTTAACTATGGATATAGGAGAAGTACAAGGCACCCAGACTCCCAATTTCACTGGTATTTGGGCCCTGCTTTGAGGAGCCCAGTGTGGATGTAACTTTAACAGCATGTTAACGTGTGGAACTGCCAGCCACAGGATTGTTGTTAATGCAGAATCTCTCCGTGATTCTCCCTGCAGCGTCATTCAGAGACTGACATCCCCTCTCAGCCATGCCCAGACCCAGCTCCTTCTTCCCCCTCCTCCTACTCATTCTCCTCCCTGGGGTCTCCACCCATTGTCACACGGGCACAGCTGAGGAGTGCGAGGAGCACACGGCTTTTGTGCCTGGGCACAATCTGGCAGGAGAGGGCATCGACGTCACCACACTGGGTAGGAAAGGGGCCTACTTGGTGGACACCAGCCACTGGCAGCGCCCGGATGGGACCTGCACCCTGTGCCGGAACTCGCTGCTGGAGGGGCAGCTGCAGAGGCTGCCGCTGGCTGTGGCGGACTGGAGGGAGAAGGTCTCATGCCGCAGGAAACTCTCCAGCGCTGTGAAGGAGTCGGCCATGGGCATGGTCCGTGCAGCGAACGCCGTGGTACAGAATGACTGGAAGGTGGGGCTGGAGGTGGAGGTGAAGCCCAGCGCCAACACCCAGGTGATGCTGGCCGGCTCGCACTCCAAACTGGCAGAGTTCAGCACGGAGAAGTCTCAGCAAGACAAATACAGTTTCACCAGCCATGAGGTGTCCTGCGCATACTATACGTAAGGGGCAGGGGAGGGGCAGGAGGGAGAAGAAGACTAGAGGTAGGGGTTAGCATGAAGATTAGAGGTTATGTGTTGGGTGCCAGTGAAGGCTGGGGCTGAGGGGGAAGGTCAGGGGTTGGGTACAGGTGAAGGCTGGGGGTGAGGGGGGAGGTCAGGGGTTGGTGCTTTTAAAGTCAGAGGGTGAGGGGCAAGGTCAGGGGTTGGTTGTTCCTGAAGGCTGGGGGTGAGGGGGAAGGTCAGGGTATGATGGCTTGGGTCAAAGAGACGCCCTTGGGACAGCCACCTGATGTGCTGAGAGTACTTCTAAGCCCATTTTCCCTGGCACCTTGGGACTTCAGTATCCTGTCTTCTTGAGCCAGACACATCTGGTCTGAACCACGTCCCCCAAAAACTGCAGGGTTAACTAAAAACGGCTTAAAAAGTGCTCCTGTCTCTAGCATCAAGACACCCAGTTCCCAATGGGATCCAAACCCCAAATAAATCCATTTTACTCTGTATAAAGCTTATACAGGTTAAACTCATAAATAGTTTGCCCTCTATAACACTGATAGAGAGACATGCACAGCTGTTTGCTCCCCCAGGTATAAATTACTTGCTCTGGCTTAATTAAGAAGCAAAGAGTGATTTTATTAAATATAAAAAGTAGGATTTAAGTGGTTCCAAGTAATAACAGACAAAACAAAGTAAATTACCAATCAAAATAAAACAAAAACATGCAAGTCTAAGCCTAATACAGTGGGAAACTAAATGCAGGTAAATGTCACCCTCAGAGGTGTTCCAATAAGCTTATTTCACAGACTAGACTCCTTCCTAGTCTGGGTCCAGCAATCACTCACACCCCTGTAGTTACTGTTCTTTGTTCCAGGTTCTTTCAGGTATCTCTTGGGGGTGGAGAGGATATCTTTTGAGCCAGCTGAAGACAAAAGGGGTTTCCAGGGCCTTTTATATTCTCTCTCTTGTGCGTGGAAACCCCTTTGTTCTCCTGTGCAAAATCACAACAACAAGTTGGAGTCTGTAGCCACCTGGTCAAGTCTATGGATGATTCAAATTTTTCAGGCTGACGCCATTGTTTACATGTTTGTTTGAACATTCCCAGGAAAGCTCAGGTGTGGATTGGCGTCTCTCAAGGTCCATTGTTAGCTAAATGCTCCCCATTACTTGAATAACCCCTTCACACTATGTCAACTAAATCTTCCTTAGGTGCTTCCTACAGCAAACACTTTAAATACAAGCATAGAGCCAACGCTCATAACTTCAAATATAAAAATGATGCATGCATATGAATAGGATGAATATATCCAGTACATCATAACCTTTGCAAACGTATGTTACATGGCATATCTAGCATAAAACATGTTCCAGTTATGTCATATTTACATTCGTAAGCATATTTCTATAAAGCATTATGGGGTGCAATGTCACACAGGGGTTGGATGCGGGTGAAGGCTGGGGATGAGGGAGAAGGTTGGGGTTGGGTGCTGGAAAAGGCTGGGGGTGCGAGTGAAAGTCAGGGGTTGGGTGCTGGTGAAGGCTGGGGGTGAGGGGGAAGGTCAGGGGTTGGGTGTTGGTGAAGGCTGGGGGTGAGGTGGAAGGTCCGGAGTTGGTGCTGGTGAAGGCTGGGAGTGAGGGGGAAGGTGAGCAGTTGGGTGCTGCTGAAAGCTGAGGGTGAGGGGGAAGGTCAGGGGTTGATGCTGGTGAAGGCTGGGGGTGAGCAGGAAGGTCAGGGTTGGTGCTGGTGAAGGCTGGGGCTGAGGAGGAAGGTTTGGGGTTGATGTTGGTGAAGGCTGAGGGTGAGCAGGAAGGTCAGAAGTTGGTGCTGGTGAATACTGGGGGTGAGCAGAAAGGTCAGGGGTTTGGTGTCGGTGAAGATTGGGGGTGAGGGGAAAGGTCCGGGGTTGGTGCTGGTGAAGGCTGGGGGTGAGGGGGAAGGTCCGGGGTTGGTGCTGGTGAAGGCTGGAGGTGAGGGGGAAGGTCAGGGGTTGGTGCTGGTGAAGGCTGGGGGTGAGGGGGAAGGTCAGGGGTTGGTGCTGGTGAAGGTTGGGTGTGAGGGGGAAGGTCAGGGGTTGGGTGTCGGTGAAGGCTGGGTGTGAGGGGGAAGGTCCGGGGTTGGGTGTCAGTGAAGACTGGGGATGAGGGGAAAGGTCCGGGCTTGGGTGTCGGTGAAGGCTGGGGGTGAGGGGGAAGGTCCGGGGTTGGGTGCTGGTGAAGGCTGGGGGTGAGGGGGAAGGTCAGGGGTTGGTGCTGGTGAAGGCTGGAGGTGAGGGGGAAGGTCAGGGGTTGGTGCTGGTGAAGGCTGGGGGTGAGGGGGAAGGTCAGGGGTTGGTGCTGGTGAAGGTTGGGTGTGAGGGGGAAGGTCAGGGGTTGGGTGTCGGTGAAGGCTGGGTGTGAGGGGGAAGGTCCGGGGTTGGGTGTCAGTGAAGACTGGGGATGAGGGGAAAGGTCCGGGCTTGGGTGTCGGTGAAGGCTGGGGGTGAGGGGGAAGGTCCGGGGTTGGGTGCTGGTGAAGGCTGGGGGTGAGGGGGAAGGTCCGGGGTTGGGTGCTGGTGAAGGCTGGGGGTGAGGGGGAAGGTCCGGGGTTGGTGCTGGTGAATGCTGGGGGTGAGGTGGTAGGTTGGGGTTGGTGCTGGTGAAGGCTGGGGGTGAGGAGGAAGGTCAGGGGTTGAGTGTCGGTGAAGGCTGGGGGTGAGGAGGAAGGTCAGGGTTTGGAAGCTGGTGAAGGCTGGGGGTGAGGAGGAAGGTCAGGGGTTGGGTGCTGGTGAAGGCTGGGGGTGAGGGGGAAGGTCCGGGGTTGATGCTAGTGAAGGCTGGGGGTGAGGGGGAAGGTCCGGGGTTGATGCTGGTGAAGGCTGGGGGTGAGGGGGAAGGTCAGGGTTTGGAAGCTGGTGAAGGCTGGGGGTGAGGGGGAAGGTCAGGGGTTGAGTGTCGGTGCAGGCTGAGAGTGAGGGGCAAGGTTAGTGGTTTGTGTGGGTGAAGGCTGGCAGTGAGGAGGAAGGTCAGTCATTGGTTGCTTGTGAAGTTTCAGCGGAGAGTGATTAGTAGAAGTTCCGAAGATTGTTTCCCCTCACTATCAAAAGTATATACCTTATTTTCAGTCTCAATTTGTGTAGCTTCAACTTCCAGCCATTGGATCTTGTTACATGATTATTACTCAAACTGTCTTGCTATTCACCTAACAACTCTGTAATGAACTTATGACACAAATGTGTGGGTGTAGCAACAAAACATTTACAAATACACATCAGCCTTGGCCATCTTTAAGCATTTAAGGAATAGGAAGATTTTCAGCAGGAAACATAAGTGTGACCAATCTTCTGGAGAACATTTCCCAACCATCTATGTTCTCCTTCAAGCTGAACCAACAAAGATAGGTCCATGGTGCAAGCTTTTTAAAAGTTTTTATTTTAATAGGGACTTTCCTAGATTCCCTTGTGGTGTGGTTTGACACCAAGTTTTTTTCTAGCAAAGTTTCAGGTTAAAGAAATCTTCACTTTGAGGAGATTGTTTGTGGCTCTCCATAGCATAGTCACAGATAACATAATTGCTGGCTAGTTTACCCATGGAGCAAAAGACTTTTAGATCTACAATGTACCTCTGAGCATGTTTACGACCAGCACTTAAAGATTTATATCAACTCTCCTATGCAGAGCATGAACCCCCAAAGTACTGTCACCAGCTGGCCTGCGCTTTGAAGTAAGCTGGGCTCAGTTTTGCCTGTGATTTAGCAGCTAGTCCTCAGCTGATGAGCTGGCAAGATCAGGGCTAGCTAGTAACACCTGCTGGGTGTCCTGGGGCTTGATTAGGAGGACTGACTTCAACTGTGGTGGTGAAGCAGGGAGGACACTACTTAAACAGAGCTGGGAACCTAGTGGAAAGAGAGACCCAAAATAGAGGAATGAGGGTGAGTTCCTGATGAGGAAGAAGATCCAGTTGTTTGGAAGTGGTGGTGGCGGCCAGAAAGCAGAGCTGTAGGAGCAGGGTTACCTCTTGGAGAGGAGAGGAGCCGAGCCAAGCTGAGCCGAGCTGAGCTGAGCTGAGCCCTGAGCCAGGGGTGGTGAGTACCCACATGTGATAGAAGCCCATGAAAGCCAGAAGGCTAGTTTAAGTGGTACTTGGACACCCAGAAGGGAAAAGCCTAGTGTCAGTCAGTACCCGGACAAGGGGGATGAACTGAGGTGGAGCCCCTAGAGCTGAACCCTGCAAAGGGATTTGGACGGAGAGCTGAATCACAGAAGACCCAGAGAGGATGTCCGGAGAAGAGACCAGGTGTGATATATCACTGCGGCTGAAAAAGTAGCCCCCAGAGGCAAAGTCCCTTGCAACACCGTGCCCAGGCATGAGGGGGCGCCCTCAAGGTGAGGGTGCACGTTTGCAAAAATGTACTTACTTCTTCCACAACGTAGACTAACAGCAAATAGTCTAAGATGTCAGGAACCGTTAGGAAAGGAATAGCTAATAAAACAGAAAATATCCCAAAGCCACTATATAAATCCATGGTACGCCCATCCCTTGAATGCTGAGTGTCGTTCTGGTTGCCCCATCTCAAAAAAGATTTCTTACAAACGGAAATGGCCCAGGGGGATGGAACAGCTTCCATAGGAGGAGGGATTAAAAAGACTCGTCAGCTCAGAAAAGAGATGACTAAGGGAGGGGGGGATATGACAGTGGTCTATAAAATCATGACAGGCATGGAGAAAGCGAATGGGGAAGGGTTATTTGCCCCTTCACATAATACAGGAACCAGGAGGTCACCCGAGGAAATTAACAGGCAGCAGGTTTCAAACAAACAAAAGGAAGTACTTCTTCACGCAATGCACAGGACTCGTACTGTGGAACTCATTGCCAGGGGATGTTCTGAAGGCCAAAGGCATAACAGCATTCAAAATATATTAGATAAGTTCATGGAGAGTAGGTCCATCCGTGGTTATTAGCCAAGATGGGCAGGGACATAACCCCATGCTCTGGGTGTCCCTAAACCTCCAGCTGCAAGAAGCTGGGACTAAACGACTAGGGATGGATCACTCAAAATTGCCCTGTTCATTCCCTCTGGGGCACCTGGCATTGGCCACTGTCAGGAGACAGGACACTGGGCTAGATGGACCTTTGGTCTGACCCAGTATGGCCGCTCTTATGTTCTTAATGTTATAAGCTGCATAGGGCTGTTTTATGGCCAACAGTGTTATCTAGTTTGGCATATGAGGTCTGTAATGTTGACAGAAGACAGGATTCCTCCTAGGCATTGGTTTAGCCAGCTTAAATCTTTCATATAAGGCAATAACGTGGTGTAACCAGTTGGCTCTGGGGCAAACCAACCCAGAGAAAAGCAGGAGCCACATCTGGGAGAGATCGGGGGGTGGTCGTATAATGAGAAGCCGGAGGCCACAGCAAGTGGGAGAATGCTCAGATTCTGGCTTGGTAGGGCCTGGGAAGAGGAAGAGAAAACTTGGTTGTGTGGACTTTTGAATGGACTTGAAACTTTATTTTGAATGTTTGTTCATGGACTGAAACCCAACTGGAGAAGGGATGGGAATGGACAGAGGTGCTCGTTGAGTATCTTGAACAGTCCAAGAGGGGAACCTGAGTCAGGCTGCCGGGAGAATGATCATAGGCCATGGGCTGGGGGGAGGGAAGGGGGCAGCAATGAGCAATACAAGCAATGAGATCACAAGCGCATAAAATACATTAGTATGTACTCCAAGCATCCTGTGTAACCTGTATAAAAGTAATTGAATCTCGCATCAATTCAGTAAAGGTGCAGGCAAGATATAAGACTAAATTACCATGGGAAGCAAACCCTTGGTCATGAGCTCTTCAGTCTAGCAGAGGGAGGTCTAACATGATCCCGTGGCTGGAAGTTGAAGCTAGACAAATTCAGACGGGAAATAAGGTGTGAATTTGTAACAGTGACAGGATTAATCACTGGAACGATTTACCAAGGGCTGCGGTGGATTCTCCATCATGGCCAATTTTTAAATTGAGATGGATGTTTTTTCTTAGAAGACCTGCTCTAGTTCGAACGGGAATCAATTCAGGGCAGGTCTCTGGCCTGTGTTATCCAGGAGGTCAGACTAGATGACCAGAAGGGTCCCTTCTGGACTTAGAGTCTGTGGATCTATAACACTGAGCTCTACCCCTACAAGTTGCCAATGTCCAACGGTACGTCACATGGTGGCCATTTCTCTCTCCCAGGTTCCGCGTTACCCACAAACCTCCTCTCACCAGACATTTCATCCGGGCCTTGAGGGACCTCCCGGAGGATTACACCCACAGCTCGCGGCTCGAGTACCATGAGCTGATCAACACCTACGGCACCCACTATGTGTCCCAGCTGCAGCTGGGGGGCCGGGTGCGGGACGTGACGGCCGTGAGGGTCTGTGAGGCAGCGCTGGATGGGATGACAGCTGATGAGGTCAAAGACTGTTTGAACCTGGAGGCCTCTGCCAGCATTGGGGCCGGGAAGGGCAGTGCCCAGGCGGCCTTCAGCCAGTGTGAGGAGCAGAAGAAGAAGAAGAACTTCAAGCGGAGCTTCCATGAGACCTACAGCGAGCGTCACACCGAGGTGACGGGCGGCCACAGCCACGCTGACCTGCTGTTCTCTGAGGGGCAGGACGCCGAGGTGTTCTCGGCCTGGATGGAAAGCCTCAAAGCCAGCCCCGGCCTGGTGTCCTACTCGCTGCACCCCATCCACAACTTGGTGAGGCAGGACAACCCCAAGCGGGAGGCGCTGAGGCAGGCGGTGAGTGAGTACATCGCCGAGAGGGCCCTGTGGAGGAATTGCACCCACAGCTGCCCTCCGGGGACCCAGCGCAGCGCCCATGACTCCTGCTCCTGCATCTGCCCCGGGGATGGCTCCACCAACACCATGTGCTGCTCGCGGGAGCGGGGTCAGGGGAAGCTGACGGTGACGGTGGAGCGGGCCAGCGGCCTGTGGGGCGACTACAGCAGCCGCACCGACGCCTACGTCAAGGTCTCCTTCCAGGACCGGGAGGTGCGGACGGCAACCGTGTGGAACACCGACAACCCGGTCTGGGACGTCCACCTGGACCTGGGGCACGTGCGGGTGGCGGAGACCAGCCAGCTCCGCCTCCAGGTCTGGGACGAGGACAACAGGTATGACGACGACCTACTAGGGACATGCGACGAGCCGCTGCGCTCTGGAGAGAGTCACCACCAGGTCTGCTACCTGAACCATGGCCGGCTGGACTTCCGGTACAGCCTGGTGTGTGGTCCCAGCCTGGGCGGGCCCCACTGCTTGGACTATGTCCCCCAGGGCCCCGGGAACTATGGGGCAGCCCAGGGTTAGCTCAGAGGGATGTTCCAGGACAAGCAATTCGCCCCACCTCGCCCCCGCAGCCAGGGGTCTTCCCTCTCCCCCAGGGGCATCTGCTGTGACCTCACTTCACCAGGAGCTGGGCGGGCTCTCTCTCACGGGGGGTGACGGGGCTCCGGGGGTAGCAATGGAGGGGCGAGAGCGTGAGCGTCCCACACAATAAAGGAAATGGAGAGCTGACTGAGCCGCCCTGGTGTCTCGCTCTGTGGATCCCCCTTTGCCCCCGCCCTAGCACTGGGCCCTCAGCCCCCCAACTGACCCTTGAGTCCCTCCTTCACCCCCTATCTTACCCCCAGTGCCCCTCCCCCATTTCTTCCCCCAATCCCTACTGGCCCTCCCACCCCATCAATGAAAAATTCCTTCCTGAACCCCAGACCCCAGCCCACACATGGAGGGCGAGGAGACAGGTTTACCCCACACACCCATCCCAGCACACACATGGGCGCAGGGGGGGGCTCAGGTCCCCCCAGTTCTTGGCACACACGGGGGGGGGGGGACAACTCAGTCCCTCCCAATCTTGGCACAGCCAGGTGGGTGTGGGGGAGAGGCCGGGAGAAAGGCTCAGCCCAGCCCAATGCCTAAACCCTCCCACTCCCCCTACCCCGTGTCCCCGCCCCTCCCCACATCTGTCCTGAGGCCCCCCCCTCCATATAGCCCAGCCCATCACTGGGGGCCCCGCCCCTCACGGCGAGCTTCGCCTGGTGTCATTCATTTTCTTTTCTTCCTCCCTCCCCCAGGCTGGGCCCCGAAATAAAATTCAAGTCTTTGGCTGAAGCAGCCATGAGTCAGATGCTTTGGTGTCATGCTCGGATTCCTGCCTGGAACTTCCCCGCCTGGGTCTAGGGCAGGGGCCACAGCACTGCCTCTGGGGGGTGCCCCAGCACCCACAAAGACAGCCTGTCTCCCCAGCAAGTCCTTGGCTTTGAATAGAACCCAGGAGTCCTGGCTCCCAGGTCCCCCTACTCTAACCACTCAACCCCACTCCCAGCTGGGGAGAGAACCCAGGAGTCCTGGTTCCCAGCCCCTGGACCCCACTTTGGATTGACACTGGGATCAGGGAGATCAGGATCCAGCCCTTCCCCCCAGCCATCTTCCCCTTGCTCCAGTCCAGGGAAAGTCCCTCTTTCTCCCCAGTTGCCAAGCCCAGTGCTGACATCTGTGCCTGGCATGGGTGGGGCGGCCCCTGGAAACTCTGTGGCTCCAGCACTTGGCACCGGGAGCAGCGGGGGCAGGCAGCAGCCAGTGGCCAGGGAATGTGCCCTGATCCCCAGCCGGGAGTCCTGCTTTTTGCTCACACAGGTAACCTGGGGGCAGAGAGCCCGGGGGGACAGGATGGGCAGGGGGCCCAGAGCCAGGCTGGGGTGCAGGGGGAGGGAGCGGCTGATATGCTGGGGTCTGTGTAGGTGGGCGGGGGAGCACTGTACCCCAGTGCCCATGCTGGTGCTTCCCAGGGCTCTCTGGGTGGCTGTTCCCTGGTGCCCCACCCCAGAGGTGGCTGCATCCAGGAGCTGGGCGAGCTGTCCCTGTGCAGTGTTGTGTGTGCTGCTGTTATGCAGCTGTCCTGCCCCAGGGGGGTTGCATCCCAGCACCGGGCGAGCCGTCCCTATACAGCATTGTGTCTGGCTGTTCTCCAGCTGCCCCACCCCAGAGGTGGCTGCATCCCAGTGCTGGGAGAGCCATCCCTGTGCGGTGTTCTGTGTGTGAAGCTCTTATGCAGATGCCCAGCCCCAGAGCTGGCTGCGTCCCAGAACTGGGCAAGCCATCCCTGTGCGCTATTTTGTTTGGCTGTTATCCAGCTGCCCCACCCCAGAGGTAGCTGCATCTGAGTGCCGGGAGAGCCGTGCCTGTGCGGTGTTGTCTGTGCAGCTGTTATCCATATGCCCCACCCCAGAGTTGGCTGCACCTCAGTGCCAGGTGAGCCATCCCCATGCAGCATCACAATCTGGCTGTTCCCCAGCTGCCCCTCCCCAGAGCTGGCTGCACCTCAGTGTCATGCGAGGGATCCTGGTACATACAGAAATTTAGGATGTCAGATGTGAAGGGCATTCAGGACAAGGGTGTCTGTCTGTCTGTCCCTGTTGCCCCCTGCTGGAGGGAATCAGGCACTGCGTGTGTGAGAGAGAGAGCGAGAGAGAGAGCAATGACACCCTCTAGTGGCTGCAGCTCACATGGGAGATTCAGTTCCAGTCATAATGAGGGGAGATTCATCTTTGGGAGGGCCAGGGGTGTGCACAAGCATGCAGGTGCATGTCTGCACCTCCATCTGGTGGAGGAAATGTGAACTACCCACCCACATGGCTCAGGTCCCCTACTACACACAACTAAACCCAGTGCACCCTAGTGGACTGAATCAGAAATGCCAGCCTATGTGTGTCATAGCCCCTATACTGTTCACACCCAGCAGCAATTCTCCTTTAGGTTCAGAGGGCAAGGTGGGGCAGGTTACAGTGTGTTGCAGATCTCCTCATCGCAGATCCAGGGAGGGTTGTAGCAGCATGGAGGCTGCTGTGATGCTGCTAGGATATGATGTGCCTGTGGAACTGCCTGCCACTGGATTGTAGTTAATGAAGGCTCTCTCTGTTTTCTCCCTCCAGGGAGACTCAGAGACCAGGTGAGGGATCCCATCACACTAGCCAAGCCCAGATCCATTGCCTTCATCCCTCTCCTCCTCCTCCTCCAGGGGGTCTCCCCCTACTGCTACACAGGCAAAGCTGAGGTGTGCGGTGAGAACACGGCCTCTGTGCCTGCGCACAACCTGGTGGGGGAGGGCACCGACAGCACCACACTGGAGTGGACGGGGGCCTACCTGGTGGACACCAGATTATGCTGCCGCCCAAACGGCACCTGCAGCCTGTGCCAGAACCCGCTGCGGGGGTGGGGGCAGCTGCAGAGGGTGCCTCTGGCCGTGGTTGACTGGAGGGTCCTGCAACCGGGACCTCAGCAGCTCGGTGGAAGCGTCAGCCATGGACGTGGCCTGGGCAATAACGTCGGATGTGAAAAATGACTGGAAGTCGGAGCTGGGGCTGCCGGATGAGTCCCCTGTCCTGGCCCTGGGGGGGTGTCCCAATCCCGGCTCGCTGGTTATGCCTACCAGAAGGAGCTGCATGACAGGTACATGTTCATACGCCACGAGGTGTCCTGAGTGTATTGCAGGTGAGAATCTCCTGCAGCGCCCCCTGCTAGCCCACACCCTGCTCCCTGCAGCCCAGTGCCCCTTGCCAGCCCCCTGCCCTACTCTCTACAGCACAGCGCCCCCTATCGGACCCCTGCCCTGCTCCCTGCAGCACAGCGCCCCCTGCCGGCCCCCTGCCCTGCTCTCTGGAGCACAGCGCCCCCTAGCATTGCATTGAGGCGATAAGGTCAGCACTGACTGCTAGGGATGCCACAGGGAGGACACTTGGGAAGGTGGGGCCAGTTTGTTCCGGGGGAAGGTGCCAGGGGTCTCTCTGGTTGGCTCCTAACTCCTCTCTCTTTCCCCTCTGGGCAGGTTGAGGCTCCCCCAAGACTCCCCCACTGACACCCCACTTCTCCCGGGCCCTGAGCCGCCTCCCACCGAGCTATGACTCAGCCGCATACCGGCCCTTCCTGGCCATGTATGGCACCCACTACATTAGCCAGGCGGTACTGGATGGGCTGACGGCTTCCGACATCAAGGAGTGCCTGGTCTCACAGTTCTCACTGAACCCGGGCTTGGGGCCACTTCCCTTAAACTCTGAGGGCCGTGAGTGGAGCAGCAACTGGTACAAGTGGGGCTCCCAGGCGGCCTCCATGGAGCACCGCACCGTGCCGACCTGGGGTCTTCTCGGCTTGGATGGAGAGCCTCAAAACCAGCCCCAGCCTGGTCTCCTACTCTCTGACGCCCATCCACACCTTGGTGGGGCCGGACGACCCCAGGCGGGAGGCTCTGAGGCTGGCAGCGAAGAAGTACGTGGCTGAGCGGGGACAGAGGAGGAGATGCCCTCATAGCTTCCCGGAGGGGGGCAAAACCTACTCCTGGGACCCCTGCAAATGCGACTGCTCCATGAGCCGCCTCACCGACTCCACATGCTGCTCACACAAGCAGGGCATGGCCCAAATGAAGGTCCACTTGCTGTGGGCCGAAGACCTGTGGGAGGACCCCACGTCTGCCACCGTCGCCTACATCAGGTTCTTGTTCCAAGGCCAGCGGCTGCAGACGGGCTACGGTGAGGAAGATAATGACCCCACCTGACTCAATGACCTGGACTTTGGGTGACGCTGCCGGTGTGGCCCAAAATGGAAATGGAGGGGTGGGACAGTGACCTGTGGGAGGATGACCTCGTGGACCGCTGCTCCACCGACCTCGAGGTCAGCAGGGATGTCAGACATACCTGCCACCTCGCACATGGCCACTTGAAGTTTTCTTACACGCTGGAGTGGGGGCCCAACCTCGGGGGGCACAGCTGCCAGGAGTATGTGCCTGCCAGAGGCTGAGGGGATAGAACCCAGGAGTCCTGGCTCCCAGCCCCCGCTGCTGTAACCCACTAGCCTCCCCTCCCCTCCCAGAGCTGGGATCCGAAACCAGGGGTCCCAGCTCCAAGTCTCACGAGAAAAAAAAGGGGGGGGGCCTGAAACAAGCCCAACCCATCTCAGAGGAATGAGTTGTGTGTGTATTTGTGTGGGGGGGTGTTATACAAATTCCATTATCTTTTTTTCAGTAGTTCTAGTTCTTTGCTGCCTACAACAGGAAGTTACACATTAAAAATAATAAGCGCTCACGGACTTCCCTTGTTAAGGAAAGAGGTCACCCTCTCGCTCGCCACCTGCCGCGGGCTCCAGTGCCTCGTGGTGGGACGTTCCCGCGTGGCACCGTTGAAGCATCTTCCGGCGCGGGATGCAGCGAGAGGGAGGGATTTTCTTCACTGAACGGGAGCGGGGGCAAATTCTGATGACGGGCATGAGTCACCGAAACCGCGCCGACCACCGGTTTTATAGCGCGACTTTGGTAGGGTGAGCAGACGTCCTGCTTTTATAGGGACAGGCCCAAGAGTCGAGGCTCTGTCTTATAAAGTAACCCCCCCGCCTCCGTCCCGATTTTTCGCATTTGCTCTCGGGTCACCCTACGCTTTGTGCCGAAGTCTCTTCGTACACAAAGGAAAGAAAGCTACCTCCAAATAAAACAAGCCCCAAACTCCCACAGGCCGCCGCTCTCAAAAAAATTGAAGCAAAGCCCAAATACACTTATTCGAGGTGGACTTGACCACGTCTGGTGCCCTCTGGCACCTCCTCCCGGGAACGCCCTCCTGGGGCCCCGCTCACTGCTGCTCTGGCCCCGCCCTGGTGGGCTGGGAATCTCCTGACCAGGCTTAGTCCTTGTCAGGTGTTAAACTAGGGGGGTCGCACCCTCTGATGCTGCTGGAGTTTGAGCTCATTGCACCAGCGCTCTCTGTGCCCCCCTCCCTGGGACTCCTCCCCCCCATTTCCCAGGGGCTCTGTGTGCCCCCGTCTTTCCCCCATGCCAGGGACTCTGTGGGCCCCCCCCAATTCTCCTCCCCCAAAGCTGGTGACTATGAGGGTCCCCCTTCCCCCTCCTCTCATGCTGGGGGCTCTATTGCCCCTCATTGTCCCCCTTCCTCATGCTCTATGGGCCTCCATCATCCCACCTTCCCCCACATAGGGGCTCTGTGGGCCCCCCATTCCACCTCCCACTATGTCAAGGGCTCTGTGTGCACCCCATTGCCCCCCTTCTCATGTCTTTTCTTCTTACCACAGAGCTCCGTGGGTCAGGGCGTTGACATTTTAAATGCCGTAGGGACACAAGGGAAGAGATGACTGGGCACTTCTGAAATACTGGCAGGGGTTAATCTGGCTCCAGGGCGGGGCACTGACTGACTCTAGTGGGGTAGGGAAAGGGATCTTTCCCCTCTCGGGGGAGCTGGCTCCAACCCAGCCCCAGGGCAGGGGTGGGGAATGGGGTCTTTCCCCTCTAGGGGGCGCCGGCTCCTATCTTAACCCAACAGCCACCCCCACCCAAGGGGTGTGTGAGATGCAGCTGCCTCTGGGGTGGAGCGGAGGGGACCTGTCAGGTCGTGGCCATTTCCTTCCCATTTCAAAGGGGACCTCACAATCCACATCAAAGCCCCCAGCCATGCATGGGGCCAGGGCTGGGCTGCAGATGGAGGCAGGATGCTGCGGCCTCTGGGGCCCAACTCTTTGTGGCCACATGAGTCACGGGCTGCCAGTAAACTCATGAGCAGAGGCAGCACCAGGATGTGGCCAGAAGCCTGCTCCCACCAGCAGGCAGCCTTCCACAGCTGCCGTCCCTCCCCGTGGGGAGCATGAGAATCAAGACCACAGAGGTCAGAGCAGCTCTGGGGAGCAGAGCCATATCAGAGCAGGGCTGGGCCCTGTGCAAAGAGAAGTGAGCATCAGTTGGATTGTTTTACAGCTGGGGACATTGAGGCACAGAGAGGGCGTGGGTAAGCCAAGCAGGGGGCTGGAGATAGAACCCAGGAGTCCTAGCTTCCAGTCCCGTCCCCCCTGCTCAACTCTAGCCCCTGGACCGCACTCCCCTCCCAGAGCCCAGGATGGAACCCAGGAGTCCTGTTTACTAGCCCCCCCCCAGCAACCCACCAGAGCCTACTCCCCTCCCAGAGCTGAGGCAGGAACTCTAGTGGGTTAAGTCTGCGTGGCCTTGTGTGACAGACACAGAAGAAGGAAGGACACTGGGAGCCTTTGCAATGGCAACTAGGCCATGGAGACCTTTATTGTGCCAGTAAGCCATACTCCCTTTCCCAGATCCAGCCCCTGAGCTGCGGGGCTGGTTGGGAGCAGGACATGTGGTCTTTCTCCTCTAGGAGGTGCCGGCTCCACTCCAGCCCTAGGACACGGGACAGGCTGGCTCAGATGGGTGGGGAATGGGATATAGGGCCTTTCCCCTCTAGAGGGCGCTTTCTGCTCCAGTCCCAGTTTGGGGGTGGGTGGGACTCAACCTTGTGTTTTGATAAGGACTGAGGTGGGGTTCTAGCTGAAATGAACTGTCCTCTGGGGCTGGGGGCCGGGGCGCGGGGGTGCCATGGGTGGAGCTGCTGGGGATGTTGCTGCTGTGAAAGGCCGACCTTGTCTCCCAGAAGACCCAACAAGACCAACACACACAAGAGTGGAGAGAAAAGACCAGCAGAGAGAGAGAAAAACTCAGCAGCTGTCACTGGCGTTGACCCTCCCTTGTAGCCTCACAGCTGGAGAAACACGGCCCCAGGAATAGTCCCTGACTCTGGGGGTGCTCCGGGGCTGGAGCACCCAAGAGGAAAAAATGGAGGGTGCTGAACACCCACCAGCAGCTCCCCAATCAGCACTTCCCCTCCCTTTCCATGCCTCTCATCAGCTGTGATCAACTGTTCTGCAGCATGCGGAAGGCACTGCGGTGGGGGGGGGGACAGGAGCGAGGGCACGATGCACTTGGGGGATGGAGCATGTCAGGGTTCCCTCCCCACTCTGAACTCTTGGGGTACAGATGTGGGGACCTACATGAAAGACCCCCTAAGCTTATTTCTACCAGCTTAGGTTAAAAACTTCCCCAAGGCACAAATTCTGCCTTGTCCTTGGATGGTATGCTGCCACCACCACATGAGTTAGACAAAGATTCAGGAAAAGGACCACTTGGAGTTCCTGTTTCCCAAAATATCCCCTCAAGCCCCTTCACCCCCTTTTCTGGGGAGGCTTGAGAATAATATACCAACCAATAGGTTAATCAAGTGAGCACAGACCAGACCCTTGGATTTTTAGGACACTAAAAACTAATCAAGTTCTTAAAAGCAGAACTTTATTATAAAGAAAAAAGTAAAAGAAGCACCTCTGTAAAATCAGGATGGAAGGTAATTTTACAGGGTAATAAGATTTAAAACACAGAGGATTCCCCTCTAGGCAAAACTTCAAAGTTACAAAAAACAGGAATAAACCTCCCTCTTAGCACAGGGAAAATTCACAAGCTAAAACAAAAGATAATCTAATGCATTTCCTTCCTTTACTTACAATTTTTGTAATCTTAGATGCTTATTTCAGGTAGAGTTTTAGGAGAGGTTTGTTTCCTGCCTGGTCCCTCTCTCTGTCCCGAGAGAGCACAACAAAGAGACACAAACAAAACCTTCCCCCACAGATTTGAAAGGATCTTCCTCCCTTATTGATCCTTTTGGTCAGGTGCCAACCAGGTTATTTGAGCTTCTTAACCCCTTACAAGTAAAGGAGGGATTTTTTGCTACCCTTAGCTGTATATTTATGACAGGGCAGAATGGAGTGGGAAGAGGCAGGGCAGGGGTGGGGCCTTGGGGGAAGGGGTAGAGTGGGGGTGGGGCCTGGGGCAGAGCTGGGGTCGAGCACCTGTGGCCCCAGGTCCAAGTCGGCGCTTGTGGCCCCAGACCCTGCTCTGATCAGTCACTTCAAGACGTGGCAAACTTGTCCCAGCGATGGGCCCATTTCAGGGCTGCCTGTTGGGGATGTACATATTCCTGAAGATTTTATTGCGTTAATCAAAGATTAATCTTCAATTCCTGGAGACTCCAGGCCAAGAGGGTTGGCGAACATGGCCATTTCGGGTTGTTAGGGAAAAAGGTTTTCCCTTCCGTCTAGGGTTAGGAGGGTAGCCTTCCCTGGACTTCTGTATTAGCCAAACAAAACACAGAGTCTTGGCTCTTTGATAAAGTGAGGCACTTTAATGCTAGCAAGTACGACAGCTGAAGGGCTCACCAATTCCTTTACAGAGGAAAATGGTAAAAGCCCTGAACAAAGAACAGAGATGGGCTTTTATAGCCTGGTTCAACATACAGTGTGATATCTCTTCCAGTTCAAGCCGGTTAACCCAGTCTGTTTGAAGTTCTGGGGTAGGTATAAACATGGAGGCTTATCTGTATAAGGAATTCTTTCCCCAAAACAGGGAGTACAGGTTACACACAGTTCACATTCCTTCTACCCATAACCTTAGAGAGAAGACAGATAAGCATAGAAAAAAGACAGAGGCCTAGCTTTACATGATTATAGGGTTGTTTTCTGGTTCTTTTCTTTATCAGGGTGTTGCAAAAGATGTGGCCTGGGTCGGCTGAACCAGACTCTTCTCAGAGAGAGGTGAAAAGAGCAAGAGAAAGAGGCGAGAGAAGAAAGAAGAGGGGGAAGGAAAAGACGAGCATAAGGGAGGGGGAGGGAGCAGGACGACCACGTCTCACCTCCCTGGCCGTGTTTGGGATTTAGCCAAACCCAGCGGAGGTGGCAACGTCACCCGGGTGCCTCTGTCTGGCCTGATCCCAGCTCAGCTCCAAGGCCCAGGACAATGAAGGCCCAATGACATCATGGTGGAGCCCCAAGATGGTACCGATGGCTCCCATCTGTCCACCCGGCTCCCTTTATCCCCACCCCCAAGCGCTCCCTGAAAGGGGGCGGTGGCCGGAATACCCCTCCCCTCCCGCTTTTGTCCATCAATCAGGATTGTTTTATTTTTTAAAACCCTCAAAGCATTTTATTTGACAGCACATAATATTTTTATGGGCTTTCACTTTGCCAAAAAATTGAATTTTTGGTGGGGGGTTAAGCCAAAATGAAATCCCCACTGCCGAGTTTTTGGCATCACTCCAAGTCATTACATTTGAGGAGGATTTGATGTAGGGAAGGACCAGGGGCTAGAGTGGGTCACAAATTCAGTGAGTCAAGACCATGATGCAGTTGCAAAAAAGGCTTAAGGAAAGATGTGGACACACTAAAGAGAGTGCAGAGGAGAGCAACAAAAATGAGAAAAGATTCAGAAAACCTGACCTGTGAGGAAAGGTTAAAAAACTGGGCGTGTTTAGTCTTGAGAAAACAAGGGGGACTCGAGAACAGTCTTTAAAATATGTTCAGGGCTGGTATAAAGAGGCCGGGGATCAACTGTTCAGGTAGGACAAGAAGTAACGGGGTTAATCGGCAGGAAGGGAGATTTAGGTTAGAAGAGAGCAGGAAAATCTTTGATCAGCAGCACAGAAAAGGCCCCTTCCCTGCATTTCTACCCGGCTGTCGCCTTGTAGGGCCTTGTCTTCTCCCCGTAGGCCCAGCAAGGTCCGATGAGGATTTATGACCCCGCCCCTCGCACTGCTGTGCCCTGATCTCTCTTACAGGGACAGAATCCCAGGCTAATGCAAGGAGCTCAGAGCTCGCTTCAGAGGTTCCATCGCCGCTAGGTTGACCAGAGTTCCCATGGCAGGGTTTAGGCGTAAATCGCTAGGGCAGATATTAAGCTTTTCACCCATGGAACCTCGGCACGTGTCCTGATCCTTGCTTTTTGCCTAGCTTCTGAAAGGGCACCCACGGCTGAACAAGCCGTGCATAGTCCTGGCGGCACCTTCTGGATTGGATATTCATGATTGAGAAGGACAATGGAACGGGGAATGAACAGAGCAAATCTGGAGGGCTGGAAATGTGGCCAGATTGGTGGACAAAATCAGGAGCGGGGGCTATTTTGGCCACTTCATTTCCAGGATGAAAAGAGAGCCAGGTGGACAGGTGGGAGCCACCGGCACCATCTCCTGGGCTGCACCATGAAGTCATTGGTCCTTCAGTGTCCGGGTCTAGGAGCTGAGGTGGGCTCAGGCAAGACAGGGGGACCCAGGTGATGTTGCCACCTCCGCTGCCTCCGGCTGAATCCCAGACCCACCCCAGTACGTGAGACATGGATTCCTGCTCCCACCCCTCCCCCATGCTCTTCTTTTCCTTCCCCCCTTGTTTTTTCCGCCTCTCCCTGAGAAGAATCGGACTTAGCTGGCCAAGGCGGCATCTTTGGTTGCCAAGCCTCCAGGATTGTCCTGGTGTTTCCAGGAATCGAAGGTTAAACGTCAATGAAAGATTATGTTGTGATGAAACCTCCATGAATACATCCAACCAAAAGTACCCACCTGTCACTGGGACCAGTTTGCCACTTCTCGGCATGGCCCACTGGAGCCAGGTCTGGGCTTGTGTTTCTCCAACCGGGAGGCTACGAGGGAGAGCCAAAGGTTGCTGTGTTTTTCTTGCCCCTTTCATGCGTGTTCATCTTGTTGGTTGTTGTGATAAACGAAGGCGGGGTCGCTCCCTTTTATGGACACCCAGCTAGGCAGTTAGCTATAAAGTCTCTCTTGGTGGCTGTTCTCTGTTTGCTTTATCTGTAAATGGTTAAAAAAGTCCCCCAGGTAAAGGAAAGGGAGTGGGCACCTGACCAAAAGAGCCAATAGGAAGGCTAGAACTTTCCAAATTGGGAAAAAAAAGCTTTCCCTTTGTGTCTGTTATTGGTTCTCCGGGAAAGAGGGGAACAGGGAGCAGTTATGCTATGAGAAACTTTAAGCCAGGTATGATCATAGATCATCATAGCATACCTATGTAGTAGTGGGATTTTATGTTTGTATTTTGTATCATTTAAAATGAAGGATAAAGAATAATAATGTAGCATGTATTAAATGTTTTGGTGTATGATTTGACCATATCCCGTCAGCCACCCTTTCTGAAAGCAGAAAGGAATGGCCTAATGGGGCATTGGTAGAGATGCATCAGCTAGAATCGGTGTCTGTGCTGATTTCAAGGCAGTGACAAACCTTTTAGGGTCACCACTTAGTTGTAGGTTTAGCATTTTAAAATAAGTAAAAGAATGCAATGGTTGTTTTCCTCTTGCATAGCAATTTGATGTTCCTGTTCAAATGCTTTGTGTAAATCAATTCTGTTTTGTGTGGGAATGAGGAATGTGTGTGTTAGAAGATAACTGTAAAGGCCATCACCGAACCAGATGTTCTAGGGAGGAACCGAAGACAGGCACAAGGGCACCAGGAGGTTGCAACACGTCCCTATTGAAATGTCAGAGGAGGGCAGATTGACGACTCTAAAGATGAGACAGGCTCCTATCAATGGGGACAAGATAGCTGTGATCAAAACCAGCATGGGGTAACTCCCTGAGAGACTTAATGAAAGAACAAGATAAAGGATGAGAAGGACAATTTAAGAAAACAAGGATTTGTCAAACAACAATTGATTACAGCATGATGGTGCAAAACTCATTGGTCCCAATGAAGGAAAATCACTATATAAACAGGGTGTGTTGCCATGAAACTTTGGGTTCATCCTGCCAAGACTTCCCTGGAGCATCGTGTCATGACCAACAGAACCTGGCTCCTCCCTACCTGTGATCAATCTAGCTGGCCACTAGATTGATCAGAACTGGTAACTATAACATCGACTGGCGGGACAGTGTGTGTTTATGTGTGTGAGTGGTGTGATTGAAAGCATATGCTAATTGTTGTATCTTCAATAAACGCAGCGTATTGCCTTTTCCCCTGAAAAAGATCCCGTGTGCTTCTTATAAGCATAACATTTTTGGTGGAGAATTGCAAAAGAGGGAAGACATGCACTGTGATTGTTGAAAATACTGCTAAATACTGCTAAAAGGCATACCATACGTATAAAGTAATCGATCATTCAGGTGTGCAAACCCCCAGTCGTAGAGGTGCCGGGCAATAGGGAGAGGATTAGAGTCCTTGCTCTGACCCATCTGTCGGGGAAAACTATACAGATAGATATATATTAACTTTTTGTACAAACTGTCCAAGTATATACACCCCCGGTCATAGAGGTGCCGGGCCCTAAGGGGGAGGATTTGAGTCCTCGTTCCCAGCCATCTATTGGGGAAAAATTGCATAGGTGAATATACCCTCGGTCATAGCAGGATCAAGCCCAAAAGGTAGGGGGCTTAGCGTTCCCCACTCCGGCTCTGTCAGGCAGAGTTTTTAGTGGGAATAGACTTTTTGTGTTGTGTAAGTCCCAGCACAAGCCTGGGCACAGGAAAGTTATAAGGGTAAAAGAGATTCATTAAAAAATATGTTTAGGTGGTATTTTCTACATGAGACCCAACTCTGAAGGATATAGGAGTGTGGTAGCACCTTGTAAAAATGTTTAAAAGGAAGCAATACAAAGATGAGAGTTTGTGCAAGAGATTATTCCTTTTAAACCAGTCTTGCTCTGTTAAACCTAACTCTGAAGGACATAGGAGTTTGGGCAGTGTAGTATTTTTTGTGAGTGATATTGTGGTAATTTCACAATTTTAAGAAAAATGTTTTTAAAAAGGGACCAGGAGGAGTGAGGGCTAGTTAAGGAGCCCACCCTCCTTGCTAAATGGTTAGTGGGACAAAGCTTGTGCCCATGGGAAGGGACGGTTCCGTGAGGAAATCAGGATCGGGCCCAGACAAGCAGGAAGGCAACAGATAAAGAGATTGAAAAACAGGTTGGGAGCCTGAGGGCATAGTGGCAGAAGTAAGAAAAGAAGGAAGTACAGGCCTGGGGAATTCAGATCCCTGGGACAATACTTGGAATGGTGAAATCTGAGTAGACAAAGGGTGTCATTTGGGGAGATAAGCAAGTGATTTAAGGAAAGAGAGTGAGAAGTTAACTCTGCAGAGCTTGAAGGGAATTGAGCAGTTAAATGTTGTAAAAATGATAAAAAAGGAAAAAGTGTTATAGGAGAATTCTTGGTTTCTTTACAGCCATTCCGAAGAAAAAATGGGCCCTTTTCCAAAGAAATGTCTGTAAATAATCCAGACAAAGAGACAATCTGATTTAAATAATTTGACGATGAACAATTTAGTCCAATTTACTAAAAGAACATAAGGGGTTTCGATTGGAACTTAATTGCCCCCAAATGTATACAAATGTAATCTATATACAGCTGTGTAAAAAATTAAAGCAGTGTAAGGAATGTTAAGCAAAAGAGTATGTATGTATCTGTGTGTGTGTGGAAATATATTGTGTAAATATGTGAGGTTTTGAGGACCTAAATCAACATTCCTTGTTTGTAAAACTTTTATTTTGTAGGTTTATCTTTCATTTAAAGTTGCAAAACCTGACAGACTTTTTGCCAGACACAGGTAACTAGTGTTGTTTGGTTTCGGTATTTAGCATTTAACCCTTAAGGTACCTCAATGCTTTATAAAGTTCAAAAAAAAATTTGAAGACCAAAGTCGTGGCTGCACAGGGCAGTCAAACCCAGGAGAATGGGAAGAGATTCTGGATTTGTTTTCTGGTAACAAAATAGCAGATAAGAGCTGTAGTAAAAGAATAAGAAATTTAAAAAAAAGACAGTGCCCCTCTGGAGCAACAGCGGGGTGAGGTGCACAAATCAAGAAAGCAACATTAGAAACACTGAGCCTTAAGGTGGCTCTGAGTAATCTGACAGTCACTTTGATAAGGGTACATGAAAACTCTGTGAGCACAAAAGAAACACTTACACCTTAAGTAAAAATTGATATGGCTAATGTAAAAGTCAAACTATGTAAGCAATGTGCATTTTCCCCAGGACGTGTGCAGTGTATATTGTACAATGGGTAAAAGAAATGCAAACAAAACACGCTATTTAATTAAAATCCTATAAGGGCTCCAAAGGGAGCCACAATCGGTTGTGTTTTCTTTTTCAGATCGCTGTGTGTTTTGGAAGCAGGAGTTAGAAGTGGAAAGTAATCAGAACTCTGGTGGAAGTTGATTGCGTCCCTTTTAAGACAGAGTCTCTGAGTTGCTGATGGGATTGGATCCAAAAGCAAGCCAGAGAGCATCTGTGTTGATGCAAATTACCTAACTGACGGAGAAAGGAGAGACCTGCCCATAAATGGCAGCACAAAGGAGTCAAGCCTAAGAATAACAGAGGGACCCGGCCCGCCATACAGTTTCAGAACCCCGATGTGGTCCTCAGGCCAAAAAGTTTGCCCACCCCTGGCTTATATGCATGACACCCCTACCTTTTAATTCACCAAAACCCCAAGGATATAATTGAATTAAAAAGCCTATGCAAAGATTTCAAGAGAACATGGAACACACGGGCCTCAAAAACAAATTGTCTAAATAAAAGGCATGGTATAACAAGATACTTTTAATAGATTTTATGTTAATATTAAACATTTGGATAAACTTAATGTTAATAAGTACCCCTGTAACAATGCATAGTGTGTATGATTTTTGAAAAAAAAATACAATAACCTTTAAGGTCATAGGTAATGATGCTTCTCAGCTATTACCTGTGATCAAACTTAAAGCTTAGCACAGCAGAAAAAAACATTACAAACTTGGTCTGCTGTATAAGAAGGAAAACTGAGGTATAGCACTTCATAACTTTAATAACTGAATAGTGGGATAATTTCCCCTAACCCCTTAAAAGGTAGGAGCCATTGAAACCTGGCCTGCCTATAGAACAAAAACACAGGACAGTATAGGGGTAATTCCTCTGTTTTGCCTGCAATCAGTGAGCTGTAGCTCATGAAAGCTTATGCTCAAATAAATTGGTTAGTCTCTAAGGTGCCACAAGTCCTCCTTTTCTTTTTGCGAATGCAGACTAACACGGCTGCTACTCTGAAACCTGTAAAAGGAAAGGGCATTTTAAGCAATAATCTGCCACCCCAGAAGGGGTAGAAACATCTTATTTTTGTCCTTCAGAAAATCAGGAAAAACTGATACCCGCTGAAGAGCAACCCAGAATACCATGAATCTACTGTCGCAACAAAGATTGTGTTTTATGTTTTGTGTTTTGTCTTGCGTTGTTTGTCTTGTTGTTAGCATTGTTGTGTATTGTGCTACAAAAAGAATACTGCATTAGGCAGAAAAGGATTAATAAGCATTTTACCTGTATTTACAAAAACCAATGTTGCAGAAGGGTGGAGGTCAAGGAATGCCGGTCTGTTACCAGGGAAACATCCTCATGTAGCAGACACCATATTAGGAAGGACTGGTTTTGGAGCAGGAATTATGAATACTGTAGACCTGGAGATAATTAAGACTCGGTTAAGTTCCTTGTCACGACTGCAAGATAGTTTCATTCACAAGCAGGCAGATGTTACTGTGCACTTGGTACAAATCGGACTGGGAACCCTAAAAGCAACATAAAAGATGTGGTGGTGGCCAAACACCACCTCCTGGCTGCTGTATAAACAACAAGTAGAGTTTAAAAAAATAAAACTGCCTTGGCCATCGAATGTACTGAGATGCGAATTCTTAGGTTAGCATCCCTTGAACACAAAATGTTTGGGGTAATATCTGGGAATGTTCGGGTATTGATGCATCTTTTAAAGCAACAAAAGAGGTCCTTGTTCGACACCTACAAATATAAATGGATGCAATATGGTTCCAGCATCATTACGCCGAATCTGTTATTAGGTGAGATTATTGTTAAAATGGCTCACCAACAGTCTGTGGAGACAGAAATATGGAAAGTGAACCCGCTCCCAAAATTGGCCATGGGATCCTTTTGGCTACCCCGAATTATGGGACAGTGGGCAGGAAAAAAGAAGAAATCATTGGACACCCGAGGGCGTACGGAGCGGAGCCCTCAGACGTGGGTCACCCTAGAACCATGCAGCAGGAACACATCATTGGGAATACGTGTATGGGATGAACTAGAAAATGTGACACGTGTTTCGTACAATGGAAAATGTGTATGTGTTACATCATTACAGGCTGGTCCCCGACTTCTAAGGGCATAATGTCTATCATGTTCCACCCATTGTTCATATTATCCTGTATTTGCTTGCTAGGAATGTGTTGTACGTGCTCTTAGAAACACAAAATGTTTGTTAAATTACAAGCACCAGCTCAAGTGGCCTCTCAATATATTGCTATGAAACTCTTGTATAAAATATGACCCACTCAAGAATTGTTCTTGAGGAGTCAAAAGGGGGACATGTAGTAGGAGGATTTTATGTTTGTATTTTGTAGAATTTAAAATGAAGGACAAAGAATTATAATGTAGCATGGATTAAATGTTTTGGTGTATGATTTGACCATATCCTGTCAGCCACCCTTTCTGAAAGCAGAAAGGAATGGCCTAATGGGGCATTGGTAGAGAAGCATCAGCCAGAATCTGTGTCTGTGCTGATTTCAAGGCAGTGACAGATCTTTTAGGGTCACCACTTAGTTGTAGGTTTCGCATTTTAAAATAAGTAAAAGAATGCATTGGCTGTTTTTCTCTTGCATTGCAAATTTGATGTTCCTGTTCAAATGCTCTGTGTAAATCAATTCTGTTTTGTGTGTGAATGAGGAATGTGTGTGTTAAAAAAATTATCAGACCAGATGTTCTAGGGAGGAACCAAAGACAGATTCAAGGGTGCCAGGAGGTTGCAACACGTCCCTATTGAAATGTCAGAGGAGGGCAGATTGATGACTCTAAAGATGAGACAGGCACCTATCAATGAGGACACGATAGCGGTGATCAAAACCAGCATGGGGTAACTCCCTGTGAGAGTTCAGTTGTGGGTGGGCTAGCACCCTCCCAACTTCCCGGCACTTTGAAAGGTTGGTTTCCTTTGTACGATGCAGACAAAGAGCCAATAGGAAACTGAAAGTAAAACTCTTTCAGGGTTGCAGGCTCCCAGCCTTTACTTTGTATTTACCAGAAGTCACACAGAGCACAAAGCCCAGAAAAGATCAACAGCCCTCTCCCCTCCTAACCCAGGCCCTCGATGCACGGCCAGATGGCACTGGGAAAGAGTGTTTGCTAATAGGGTGGCATCCTAAAGGTGGGCCATTCACATCTCTGTGTAACAGTCCAGTTTGGTGACAATTGCTCAGCCGGACATACTCTGGCAGTAATGGCAATGAGTATGAGAAAGTCAGATCCCTCAGGGATGGATCAGCACCAGGGAGTGTGAGCCCAGGCCGGGGCTGGCTTTGAGGCTCTCCAGCCAGGCCAAGAAGGCTCCAGCCCATGGCAGGGGCTCTGTAAGCCCCCATTCCCCCACCCCCCATGTGAGGGGCTCTGTGTGCCCCCCACTCCCCTCCCCCATGCCAGGGGCTCTGTGCAGCCCCATGCGACAGGTTCAGTGTGCCCCCATTCCCCCTCCCCCCATGCCACGGGCTCTGTGTGCCCCATTTCCCCTCCCCCCATGCCAGTGGCTCTGTGTTCCCCCCATCTCATGGGTCTTTTCTACATGGGTCAGGGCATTGACAAGTTAAATGCCATAGGAACACGGGGGAAGAGATGACTGGGCCTTTCTGAGATGCTGGTAGGGGTTAATCTGGCCCCAGGGCAGGGCATTGACTGAGTCAGGGGGATGGGGAATGGGCCCTTTCCTCTCTAGAGGTGCCGGCTCCTATCTTAACCCAAGAGCCACACGCCATTCCCCATCCAAGGATGTGTGAGATGCAGCTGCCTCTGGGGTGGAGCAGAGGGGACCTGTCAGGGCATGGCCATTTCCTTCCCATTTTGAAAGGGGCCTCGCAGTCGACATCAAAGCCCCCAGCCACGTGTGGGTCCAGGACTGGCCGCATTTGCAGGCAGGATTGTGTGGGCTCCTGGGGCCTGACTCTTACTGGCCTCATGAGTCACGAGCTGCCGGTAAGCACGTGAGCAGAGGCGGCACCAGGATGTGGCCAGAAGCCACCCCATCAGACAGCCCTCCACGGCTCCCACCCCTCCCAGGGGAGAGTACGAGAATTCAGACCACAGAGGTCAACACAGGTTTGGGGGCAGAGGCACATCAGAGCAGGGCTGAGCCCTGTGCAAAGAGAAATAAGCATCAGTTGGATTGTTTTACAGGTGGGGAAATTGAGGCACGGAGAGGGTGGGCCTAGGTCACAGTCAGGGAGCCCGTGATAAAACCCAGGAGTCCTGGCTCCCCGCCCCCCCGGTCTAACCCACCAGACCCCACTCCCCTCCCAGAGCCCGGAAGAGCATCCGAGTGGGCAAAAGCTGCATGGCCTTGTATGACAGACACAGACGAAGGAAGAACACCGGGAACCTCTGCAGTGGGAAATAGGCCATGGAGACCTTTACTGCACCAATCGGCCAAACTCCCTTTCCTGTCTGGCCCCAGAGCTGAGGGGCTGGATGGAAAGGGACATAGGGCCTTTCCCCTCTAGGGAAGCTTCACTCCATCCCGAGGGAAGGGGGCTGGCAACCTCAGGTGCGTGAGAATGGGACTTGGGACCTTTCCCCTGTAGGGGGCAACAGACCCCGGTCTCCCCCACCACAGCCAGCCCCTGCCCAGGTGTCCCCCACACAGTCAGCTTCCACCTTGGCCCCCTGCTGGCTGGCTCAGGCAAGTGGATTATAGGATTTGGGGCCTTTCCCATCCCGCTTCTCTGATCCAGCCCCAGGTTGGGGGGGATTTTACCTTGTATTTTTATAAGGGACCCCCTGTCTGACAGACTGCTGTTTTTCTAGCTGGAACAAGCTGTCCTCTGTGGGGAAAGGAGCCGTGGGTGGACCTGCTGGGGATGTTGCTGCTGCTGGAAAAGGCCGATCCTGTCTCCCAGAAGACCCAATACGATGAACACACATGAAAGGGGATGGAAAAGACCAGCAGAGAGAGCAAAATTCAGCTGCTGACTCACTCTTGTAGCCTCATAGCTGGAGAAACAAGGCCCCAGACCCTGCCCTGACCAGCCACTTCAAGGCCTGGCAAACTTGTCCCAGCAATGGGCAATTTTGGTAACCAATTTTGATAGGATGTATTCCTGGAGGGTCCATCACATGACATAATCTCTGCAAAAGATGTGGCCTGGGCCAGCGGCACCAGACTCTTCTCAGAGAGAGGTGAAAAGAGCGAGAGAAAGAGGTGAGAGAAGAAAGAAGAGGGGGAAGGAAAAGACGAGCATCAGGGAGGGGGAGGGAGCAGGACGTCCACGTCTCACCTTCCGGGCCAGGTTTGGGATTTAGCCAAAGCCAGCGGAGGTGGCAACGTCACCCGTCTGTCTGGCCTGATCCCAGCTCAGCTCCAAGGCCCAGGACAATGAAGCCCCAATGATGTCATGGCGGTTGGGTTGAACCTCCAGGAACGAAAGATTCATCTTTCATTAAAAATTCTGTCTTGTGATGAAACCTCCAGGAATATGGCCAGCCAGAATCAGTAACCCTACCTGGTGAAGACCAGGAGACGGTACAGGTGGCTGCCCTGATCGTGAACCTTGCTCCCATCTCTCCACCCAGCCTCTTCATCACCATCCCAAACATCTCTCCAAAAGGGGGCAGTGGCCAAACTAGTCCCTCCCCTCCTGATTTCGTCCACCAGTCAGGCCTCCAATTTTATTATCTGCTACGGATTTCCACCATTAAGATAATGTTTGATCCCTGCAGCATGCTCTGTGGATATATAGCAGGTGTTGGGAGGGGGCATTTGTAACATGTTACCTACCAGCTCTGTGTTTTTTGTAAACCAGGGAACAGTATCCAGCCTGTCTGCCTCATGAAGAACCTTCCCCCCACCCCACCTCCCAACCTCTGCTTGAATCCAAAATGCTCAGAAGAAAGACTTACAAAAAGCAATGAAATGTCAGGGGGAGACACACCAAAGCCCCTCTGGACAAGGGTGACAGGATTAAGGATACTCCCATTGTGTCATCTGCATCAAAGATGGGACAGGGAGGCATCACCATTAGCATAGAGAATGGAGAACAGAGATTCCAAGGCAAGAAGCGCACTGAACTCTGGGACCAGAAAAGCAGGAAAGCATTGCATGGTGGGAAATCTCTGCTCCAGATGTTAAAGAACCCACGTCTGCACAACCCCAACTCAGTAATTATCAGACCAATTCTAGTAATAAATCCACTTGGTACAACACAGCCAGTGAGAAGGCCGTGGTAAGGCCGGGAGCTGCTGGGGAGGGTGATGGAGGGGAGGGGCCAAGGCGAGCCATAGAGCAGCACTCCCAAGCTGCTTTCCAATGTGCATTACTTTGCATTTACCAACATTAGATTTCATCTGCCATTTTGTTGCCCAGTCACCCAGTTTTGACAGATCCTTTTGTAGCTCTTCGCAGCCTTAACTATCCTTAGTAATTTTACATCATCTGCAAATTTTGCCCCCTCACTGTTTACCCCCTTTTCCAGATCATTTATGAATATGTTGAATAGGACTGGTCCTAGAACAGATCCCTGGGGGACACCACTATTTACCTCTCTCCATTCTGAAAACTGACCATTTATACCTGCCCTTTGTTTCCTATCTTTTAACCAGTTACCAATCCATGAGAGCACCTTCCATCTTATTCCATGGCAGCTTACTTTGCTTAAGAGCTGTTGGTGAGGGACCTTGTCAAAGACTTTCTGAAAATCTGAGTACACTATATCCACTGAATCCCCTTGGTCCACATGCTTGTTGATCTCCTCAAAGAATTCTAGTAGATTGGTGAGGCATGATTTCCTTTTACTGAAACCAGGTTGACTCTTCCTGAACAAATTATGTTCATCTGTATGTCTGACAATGTTGTTCTTTATTATAGTTTCAACCAGTTTGCCCGGTAATGAAGTCAGGCTTACCAGCCTGTAGTTGCCAGGATCACCTCTGGAGCCCTTTTTAAAAATTGGCATCACATTAGCTGTCCTCCAGTCATCTGCTACAGAAGATGATTTAAATGATAGTTTACAGACTAGAGTTAGTAGTTCTCCAATTTCACATCTGAGTTCCTTCAGAATTCTTGGGTGAACACCATCTGGTCCTGGTGACGTATTGATGTTTAATTTATCAATTTGTTCCAAAACCTCCTTTCATGACATCTCAGTCTGGGACAGTTCCTCAGATCTGTCACCTAAAAGGAATGGCTCAGTTTTGGGAATCTCCCTCACATCCTCAGCCGTGAATATTGATGCAAACAATTCATTAAGTTTCGTGCTGCTTTAGCGTCTCAATCATCCAGTGGCCCAACTGGTTGTTTAGCAGCCTTCCTGCCTCTGATGTACTTAATAACAAATTTCTATTATTTTTGGAGTCTTTGGCTAACTGTTCCTCAGATTCTTTTTTGGCCTTCCTAATTGTACTTTTACACTTCATTTGCCAGAATTTATGCTTCTTTCTATTTTCCTCACTAGGATTTAACTTCCACTTTTTAAAGGATGCCTTTTTGCCTCTCACTGCTTCTTTTACTTTGTTGTTTAGCCAAGGTGGCTCTTTTTTGGTTCTCTTACTATGTTCTTTATTTTGGAGTATCCATTGAAATTGAGCCTCTATTGTGGCGTCTTTTTTAAAAAGTTTCCATGCAGCTTGCAGGGATTTCACTTTTGGCGCGGTACCCTTTAAATTCTGTTTAACTAATCTCCTCCTTTTTGTGTAGTTCCCTTTTCTGAAATGAAAGGCTACAGTGTTGGGCTTCTGTGGTGTTTTTCCTGACACAGGGATATTAAATTGAATTATATTATGGTCACTATTACCAAGCGGTCCAGCTAGATTCACCTCTTGGACCAGATCCTGTGCTCCACTTCAGACTAAATCAAGAATTGCTTCTCCTTTGGTGGGTTCCAGGACCAGCTGCTCCAAGAAGCAGTCATGTAAGGTATCAAGAAACTTTACCTCTGCATCCCGTCTTGAGGTGACATGTACCCAGTCAATATGGGGATAGCTAAAATCCCCCATATAGAACTCAGGAGTCCTGGCTCCAGCCCCCCTGCCCTAACTCATGAGACCCCACTCCCCTCCCATATGATGAATATTAATAGCCATACACTGAATATGATTATACCCACTCTTGTTTACTGTTTACAGAATTAAGCATATTATGCAGGCACTTCTACCTTGAATATACATTTCTTTGCAGTAATTGTAGCCACAGATTCCCTTAAATCAGCAATTTTCAGGGGAGGGAGGAAGGAGCCATGACCCCGAACTTGTTTATGTAGCTGGGAAAAAGAAGGGAGAGGAGAGATAACAGTACTTTACACAATGGGTACTCTTTAGACAACCACATTCCTGATGCAGCTGCAATGCTTATCTATCCTTAACAAGCAAAAGGGAAGGGGAAGGATAAGAAACTTTATCTATCAAGCAAAGAAATACTGCTTGCCTGAGCCATACTCCCTATTACCATGGTAGCAGTCACCCAGGTCTTTATGTAACCCTTACATACCCCAACACCAGATCTTAATGGACTGAGAGATGTCCAGCGTCAGTGTGGAGATGCCTTGAGTGTAGGATGTAGAGGTTTTATGGAAAGTTACCCTGCTCATCGAGGATTATATCCAGAGGAAAGCTCTGATAGCTCTGATGAGGGAAATGTGGATTTGGGTAGGAGAAGTCAAAACAGAGAAATTATAGATTCGAACTCAGTTAGAAGCCCAGAACCCGTACCGGAGAGAAGATCGTTAAGTTTGAATTCTGATTGCCCTGTAGCATTTACAGATATTCAGACACTAGATCTGGCAGCTAAGCAAGTAGAGATGATGGAGGATTCTTCAGTTGCATTGCATGCACAATGTGTACAAGAAACAGCAAAAGTGTTTGGCTTACCAAGGGAAGACTGGATTAAAATCTTACAACTCACAGGGAATTGAGCACTATGGAGTACTTTGTCACCTGAGTTTAGGGTAGGAGAGAGATGTTTTAAACACACTGTAGCCCTATTGGAACATAATCAGCATCCGGGGCAAGCTGGAGTGGCCATCCTGTCTAACCTAAAGCAGAGGCCTAATGAGTCCCCACATCAATTTCACCTGCGGTTAAGTGCAGCATGGCACAGTCACATGAAAGAGGAAACAGATGAGCCACCATATGTTAGTTTGTTGGTCAATAACTCTCTTCCCCATTTGCGGGAAAGGGTTAACGTGCATATAAATGATAGCACTTCTTTGAAGGCGGCATTAGCATTACTGGCCAAGGCATATTCTCAGGGAGGCCCTAAAATAGGTCGACTTGGACCCCCTGTTGCAGTACCTCGGGAACCACAAGCTAATCCCACCGTGAGGATTGAGGGACACCCCCCCCCCCGGCCCCGAGCATAGTTATAGCCCCTTTAGACAGGGATGTAAGCGGGAGACCCACAGTATCTGCAGTGGTAGGAGGCTGCCGTAGGAATTTTATTATAGATACTGGGGCAGCAATTAGCATTATCCATGTCCAGGATCCTAGATCCTCTTCTCTGTCACCAGGGCATTCAAAAACACTTTCAACTTTTGCAAGCAATCAGGTTGTTACCACACTTTCTAAACCCACTGACGTACAGAGAGGTCACCGAAGAAAGGTTCATACCTTTGCATTGGTGAAATTAGCAGACCCATGGCATTGCCGATTGGGAACTGATTTCCTTAGAAACAGGGATGTGTTCTTGATTTGGGTAACCAATTGTTGTGTCTTACTGTAGAACAGCCAAAGGACGACTCACCAGAAATCATACCTGAGTGTGGCATGGTGTCTCCAGTGGAGGACTCTAAACCTGAGGGGTATTAAATAAAATAAATAGTGGCAAATCATGCAGACCAACCTGAGTTACAGGCTTTACTTCACAAGCATGGGGATGCCTTTGCTGAACACAAACGTGATTGTGGATGTATGGCCGTCACTTGTGGAAGGAGGAGATCTATCAGCCCCAGAACCATATCCTTACCCAGACCAGGCAAACCCACACATAGGAAAGGCTATCAAGTCTTTACTGACACAGGGAGTACTACGTAGATGTACTTCCATGGCCAGTTCCCCTATTTGGCCTGTGAAGAAACCAGATGGTTCTTGGGGGTCTCACAATTTGTAATTTGTAACGTCTGAATCAGATCACACCCACTTGTGCCCCTACAGTGGCCAAGATGCCAGATCTAATCAAGTCCTTTGATCCAGAGGCTGTGTGGTTTACTGTCCTTGACATCGGTAACAGCTTTTGGACATTATCATTGGCCCACATTTCACAGTACCGTTTTGCATTTAGTTTCCAGGGGGTCACTGGACACGTTTACCCCAGGGGTATAAAAATTCTCCAGTTTTATTCTATGTGCAATGAGGCGGGTACTGTCACAATTTTCTAAACCAACTGTTCTGTTTCAATATGTAGATGACCTTTGTTTGGCAACACGGACCAAGAAGGAGCATCTGAAAAGGCTTGACGAGCTCCTGCAGTTCCTAAAGGAAGCAGGGCTAAAATGCAATCCGGCCAAGGCACAGCTAATGGCCAACAGTGTCTCTTTCTTGGGCCTCATGCTGACAAAATGAAGTGGAACCCCGGCGCAACAGAAAGTGGATGCAATCCAAACATTGCCTTTACCACAGGACCCAATGGCTTTAAAATCCTTTTTGGGTTTAACTGGGTACTACGGGGATTTCATTCCCAATTTTGCTTCCATTGCAGGTCCCTTGTACCAACTGTTAAAGAAAAGTGTCCAATGGAAATAGAATGAGCAACACACGGAAGCAGTATCCCAGCTGAAACAGGCCATTGTCAAGGCTCAGGTGTTGATCACTCCAAATCTTGAGATACCCTATCATCTGGAGGTAGCGGTGAGTGTTAATGCGTTAGCAGCTGTGGCTTCACAAGGGAGACATGGGAAAATCAGACCTGTGGCCTATGCCTCGCGTTTAATGTCATCAATTGAACTGAAGTATGACAATTGTGAAAAGTACCTATTGGCCACCAGTTGGGCCACACAACACTTATCTTTTCTAATCGGCCTCAGCCCGATCATATTACACTCATCGCACACTCCCCTTCAGTTCTTACTGTCCAAGAGGGTATAAGATGGGCAAGTCTCAGATGCTCGCCGAGCCCACTGGGCATTGATTGCTGCTGTAAGGGAAAACTATTGCAGTAAAACCTGTTGTTAGGACACCATCTTTGTTACCAACTGCCCTACTGTGCCAAGGGAAGCCACGTGTGTGCCCCAATCTTGATCAATGGGATCTAAGGGGGAGGGAAAAAGAAAGCTTTTCCGACCATTGATCCAGGAAACAAATTCCGTTAAGAGGTATCACTTCTTTGTTGATGGTTCTAGTTATTACCATCAAGGCAAACCTTATACCAGTTCATCCTGAGGAGAAAGGAGAGCCTTGGGAGAAGGCATATTCATGCATTCCACCAATACACTGAATTAGCAGCGGTGGCTTGTGTGTTGGAGTACTGCGTGCCGTTCTCCATCACCACCACGTACCAAAGCATTTGTCTGTTCTCAGACTCTGCGTGAGTATGCAATTCTCTCACAGAGTTTCTACGGTGTTGGGAGACAAATGGGTTCACATCTTCTGATGGCTCACCTATTAGGTATGCATTGCTGGTGAAATACATGCGCTGGCAGTAACAATCTGTGGTCCAGGGTGGCCAATTAAAGTAAAAAATAATAAAAGCTCACTGGAAATTAGAACTCTATACTACAGAAAATGGGAAGGCTGATAAACTAGCTAGAGAAGGAGCCCAATCAGGGGAATTCTGGGATAAAAAAGTTCAGGAATATTCTATTACTACCCCTAGTCCCAGATGCCCTATTGCCACAACGAAAGTTGTACAGGCTGTCATACCGGATTTAAAAGAGATGCAGAAATCGGATAGAGACATTGTGTGAGTGATCCAAGAGCTTTCCAAGACAGAAGGAGAAGGGTCGCTAACAATAGATCCTTTGTACAGAAGATATGAGCAGCATTTTCAGGTAGTGGACAGAGTTCTCATGTATACAGAAGGTCCTTTCCCTGTATGGGTAGTTCCAGCTCACTTACGGAGGGAAACGATGTACATGGTCATGACACTCCTACAGGAGGACACCAGGGAGTGAACAAAACTGTCCAGCTTCTTGCATCTGTGGGATGGTGACCACTTCTTAGGATGGATGTGCAACAATATTGTGAGAACTGTCTGGCATGTGCCCAAGCTAATCCAACTCCATTCAAAAGAAATGCGCCACTAAAATCTCAGGTGTATAAAGGTCCTTGGATGGCGTTGCAGATTGACTTTGTACGTCCTTGGCCAGGGACTCAAAGAGGTAACCAATACCTGTTAGTGGTTGTTGATCCTTTTTCAAAGTGGGTTGAGGCATTTCCTCTGAAGGCCAAGACTGCAAAAGCCACCACCAAGGTCCTATTAGAGCAAGTCTTCTCTCAATGGGGGATCCCTGCAGAGGTGGAATCGGACCAGGGATCACATTTCACTGGACAGTTCTTTAGGGACTGCCTCAAATTAGTGGGAGTCCCGCAGAGACTACACATCCCATACAGACCACAGTCATCTGGGATGGTGGAATGATCCAATCGGACTATAAAAGTAATGCTGAGGAAACTGGTTGATGCCAATGGGTGTAACTGGAACACTCTCATGCCTCTAATTTTAATAGCATTGAGAGCGACACTGGCTGCATCTTCCGATAAAACACACTTTGAAGTGACGACAGGCCGAACGATGCGATCACCAGAACATTTAATTTGGCACACCAGTGGCACTCAATCAGAGGGAATAAAAATGGATACCTACCTGCAGAATTTGCAAGAACATTTAAATCAAGTCCACTTGCAGGTAGCTGCTAAATTGGGGAAATCCAGACAGAAGGCAAAGGCCTACTTTGACAAAAACCAGAGAGAGAACACATGGGAGGCTGGAGACCAAGTGATGCTGTTATCATATAAAGCACCAGAACATGGGCTGTGTAACCGATGGATCAGACCCTTCCGAGTCATCGATAAACTCAGTTCAGCAGTGTATAAGATTAGGAGAACAGGAGGCAAGCATAATAGAGACAAATAGAGAAACAAAGCCATTTGTAATATTCTGAGAACAGGGGGATGGGCGTGGAGTTTAACCTTATATAAACTTAAATATGAGGATGAAGGACAATATGAAGTGCTCATTATAGCTACTTTTCAAACCAAATCAGGAAGCAAAAGATATGTACTAAATGTGACATTTGATCTTAAGGTTATTGACTAGGAGTATGACAATCCGATACCAAATGATATAACTTGTCCAATGATAAACCCAGGACTTGCTAGTCATCTCACCACAATGTCCATAATAGGGGAAGTGATTAATCAGGTTTGGTTTATGCGTATTCCTGTAGTGTTAAATTTGTCTAATTGGTATCTAGGAGAAGTTAGCTATTGTCGCATACCAAAGTGGCTTCCTTTTTCTCAGTATGACTTGTGGATAGGGATTGCAGCCTATCAACAACAAGTGCAAGATATTGTTTTGTTGGGGATGGATAATGAAATCCATAAACCACATACCTCTAGGAGAAAGCGTAGCTTGAATCTTCTTGGAAGTTTAGGATCCCTAACAGGACTATTTGGTTCAGGAGTGTCGATCTGGAACCGAGCGAATACTTGGAAAATTCACAAACATATAGATTATGTGTTACAAGAGGAAGCCAACCAAATGATCAATCCAATGTTACAGGGAATAAAGGGATGGTCACAGGAAAAGCAATTTACTGTTCATGATATGTAGGACATAACCCAACTATTTAATGAGACCCAACGTAAAATTAATCAGCTAATCGCTTTAAACAATGATCAGCACAGGGACCAACATTTAGAAAAGGAGATTATATGCCCTGCATATGGGGAATATGTTGTAAATGCAATCACTGACACATTACGATCCTTACGATTGGGAAAGGTTTCCGACTTCGTTAAAAATGAGCAACTGTTATGTTGGTACTGTCCAAACGTTTTCAAAGGCTGGAAATGGAACGATCCACATGTTTGGATCCATGCCAGCATTTATCGGTGGGTGTTATGAGAGAGATGGGATCTGTGACACCTCACCCCAACAGAGACGGTTGTTCTCTTTCTAAAGGTTGTATGATGGCACGATCCCTGTATGTCTCCTTCACAGTCTTGATACCGGTATTTGACCCAGACAACGATGTGTACGGCAATTGGTAGTTGTACATTCTATAGGTCACCTCAAAGGCGACATCTATAGGGAACGTGTTAATGCACCTCCCCTGGTGGTCTATCACACTCCAACTCAGACCTGGAAAGTACCACAGATGGCCCATTGCTCTGAAAAAGGGCCTCAGTATTTCTGTAGGTGTAACATGTTTGAGACAGACACTGTTCTGTGTGGACTGCAGGGAGACAAATTACGGAACTCATCATTGTCATGCCTGGTGAGGCTGACCAAGTGGAAGACTCCAATGGAGAGGGTGACCTATGCTGGAAATAGCCAATTTTGTGTGGTTACCAACCAAAAGAGATAGCCAATATGCTCCCTTGAAGTGTTCTGTCATGGAACCAAATTTCTGTTTTACTCCAAAGCAACCCACTTTGATAGGGAATCAAGCTATTCCCCCTATTCCCACTTTTGAAAACATCACCATTGTCCAGTCCGACGCAGCCTATCAGGATTTAACTATCCAAAGTACACCCACCTTTCTTGTCTACATTCCCCCACTAGGGTTACAGTTAAAGTCATTACTGGCTCGTAAGGAGATCCACCTTATACAAATTACTAACAATATGAACAAAGCCAAACAAGTTATTACCCGGTTAATGAATGAGGGTGGTAAGCCTGCAACAACTCCCGGGGAGAATTTTGGGTTATTATTTAAGGAACTGCAATTGGGATTAATTTCCTTGTTTTAGGATGCCTGCAGTATAAATCTAACAGGCCCAAGCAGAGACCTAGACAGGCACCAAATGTTAAGGATAATGAATATGTATATATGGTGCCCACTCCAGAAACGTGCCAGGGTCCAAAATACTATCTTTATAATACCCTTCCTCCACCCCGACCGAGGGAAAATCTCCCCACAGATACTTAAACACCTACATACATAACTTTGTGATGGGATTCATTGTTGCAAATCACCCCATCAAAGGGGGGCGTGTAGCCTATAGGATTAACCTGCTTGCTTGCATGTATATTTCTTTTCATATAGTTTAAGTATTTGGTTTATTGTAATAGGTTTAGAGATTTATATTAAAATAAGTTCGGCTGTAATGCAAGAAACTTACAGGGCATATCCTGTATATTGAGCTAAGGCAAAGTTAGCATATCCATATCTGGGATCTTTCACCCAGATAGCAAAGTTGGCTTACTATGCCTGGGACCTTTCACTCAGACAGCAAAGTCAACACACACACACGTCTGAAACATTTCACATAGATAGACAGATAACGGTACAATGGCATGGGGGGTTCCAAGTCTGTACCCTCAAACTTAACAGGGACGCCACAAGGAAAGAACCAAAATAACCGGAAAAACAAAAATAACATGTGTGAATGATCTAATGTCATTAATAGGTATGTACACGACATCAATACGTACAAACATACCAGCCTATGGAGTAAGTGTACCCTAACATTTTTGTGGGTGAGAAATGAAGTTTGGGCATCGAAGGAGGGTTCAGGCACCTGTGCCCTATAAGAGAGGTGACCCACCTTGCTAGAGTGACCCAGCCATCTCTTCCCCCGTGTTCCTCTGGCATTTAAAATGTCAATGCCCTGACCCAAGGACAAAAGACATGAGAAGGGGGGGAAACAGAGTCACAGGCACAGGGAGAGGGAGAATGGGGCACACAGAGCCCATGGCATGGGGTGAGGGGAAATGGGGGCACACTGAACCCCAGGTGTGCAGGCTGCACAGAGCCTCTGGAATGGGGGAGGGGGAATCGGGGGCACACGGAGCCCCTGGCATGGGCTGGAGCCTTTTTGACCTGGCTGGAGAGCCTCAAAGTCACCCCCAGACTGGGCTCATACTCCCTGGTGCCCATCCACCCCTGAGGGATCTGACTTTCTCATACCCATGGCCATCACTTCCAGAGCATGTCCAGCTGAGCAATTCTCACCAAACTGGACTGTTACACAGAGATGTGAATGGCCCACCTTTAGGATGCCACCCTACTAGCAAACACGCTTTCCCACTGCTGTCCGGCCGTGACTAGGGGGCCCGGGTTAGGAGCGGAAGGCTATTGACCTTTCTGGACTTTTTGCTCTGTGTGATTTCTGGTAAATGCAAAGTAAAGGCTGGAAGCCAGTGACCCTAAAAGAGTTTTACTTCCAGTTTCCTATTGGCTCATTTTCTCCATCATACAAAGCAAACCCACCTATCAATGTCCCGGAAAGGTGGGAGGGTGCTAGCCCACCCACAACTGAAGGCTCCGACACCAGCTCAGGGTGAGAAACCACTAACAAAGCCCAAGTTCAACTAAAGTCAAGGGAAAACAAAGGATCAAACAGGAACAGGGGGTTACAGGGCCATCCCTAGGGGGATGCAAGGCCTGGGACAAGCCCCCTCCACCCAGGCCCTGCCCCTGCCCCTTCCTCTCCTTGCTCCAACCCTTACTCTCAACCTTCACCCCTGCTCCATCCCACCCCGCCTCTTCCCGCTCCCGCTCTACCCCACTCCACCCCTTCCCGCAAGTCCCCTCCTCCGAGTGATGCGGATGAGGAGGCAGGCCTGAACCCTGCTGCCAGTGCCAGGCCAACCCCCCCCCCCACACACACACACACACTAATCCTCTGCATTACCCTGGGCCCCACATGGCCCCCCAAAGCACGGGGCCCAGGGTGGTTGCCCCAAACCATCCTATGGACAGGATGGCTCAGACTGGTGCCGACGTCTAGGTCTCCTGCGGCCACTGTGGGGGTAGACCTCTTTGTGGAGCTCGTGCTGCACAATCCCCAACTAGGTGTAGGGGTCGCGGGGTCCCTCGCAGTGTGCCGGAGGCTGGTCCTGGCAGGAAGCACCAGGATCGGAGACCTCCTGCACTACGAGCAGAGCGGGAGGGACTGGATGGATCCCCTGGCTCTTAGTTGTTTCATGGGGCTTTCCAGCCCTCATAACTCCTGGCATGTACTCCCGGAGGTGAGAGCAAGCTTACCGCCAGCCTCTGTGGCTTTCCTTGAGTGGGTTCCATGAGAGGGAGCTCCCAGCCCACCCCTCACCCCAGCCCTCTCGACCTTGTTATCGGGCCCCTGCCCCTCCTACCCACTCCCTCTGACAACTTTCTGAATCACGTGAAGGAAACCTCTGTACACGCCTGTGCTTCACACATTTCATTTGCTCACCGTCATGTCCCACCCCAATACCCAGAGGTAGCACCTTGTGCCGTCTGTTGAGGGTGAGGAACCCCAGTGAGCCAGCCTTAATTCCACCTGAGTTCTGTGGCTCGCCAGGAATATCAGCTGATGGCTCCATGAAGATACTTGCACATTTCACACCGATCCCTGGCACTTGCCCTTTTGTGGCACGAGGGAGACTCTGGCACTTGTTTACCTCGACTGCACCAGGTTGCAGACCCCTCGGATGGAGGAAAAAAGAGCTGCCGGAGCCCTTGCGGGAGGCAGAGGAAGGCGTGTACCAACACACTTCATGCACCTTAAAGGAGTCTCTGCAGGGCCTGGAGGTGGAAGACTTGGACTTGCATGCAGAGGCAGACCAGACCCTGTCCTTCCTCCTCTGGGGGAGACTGAGAACCCCCACAGAGACCCAGTGCAGTCCTGGCCAGAAAAACCCCAGAGCTACCTTCTGGAGCTGGGCCGGGAAATCCAGGGTTAGGCTCAGGGTGTTGAGCCGGTGCCAGAGCATGGACAGGACTAGCTGGTTGAGCACCAGTGCTTTACCCCACAGCAAGAGTCACCGGCACAGTCTGGTCCAACTCCACAGCCGCTCAGCCACCCTACCCTCCAAATCCTGCCTGTTCTCCAATGGAGAGAGATGGGTGGAGGAAAGGTGAATGCTCAGATAGAGTAGAAGACCCATGCTCTACTGGATGGCCTGAAGCACGGGTGGGAGAGAGCTCCGTTGCTCCCCATCCCTGACCACCAGATCAGAGCTCTCGACTCAGTTGACCCAGGAGGAGGAAGCTGCTGAGTAGATAGCCAGTCAGGCCTCCACCTGCACCAGGGTGCCTGGTCCTGAACCACGAGAAGCACTTTGGTGGCATCTGCTGACAGGACCACCCAAAACTCCAGCTCCCCGAGCACCAACCCTATCAACCTCCACCAGAGGAGAAGGAGGAAGGGCTCAATGGCTAGAGTGTGCAGCTGGCCTGACAGCTGATCAGTTCAGTCAGGGTCAAGTTGAGCCTCACCAAACACTCCACAGAGGCTCACAGCACCTGCAGGAAACCCACAAACAGTGGCTCAAATGTGAAGGCCCGCAGAGTGCCCAGGAGATACCCATAGTCCACCCTGTCGAACGCCTTCTAGTGCTCAGGAAGAGGAGGTCGAACAACAGACCGTCCCTACACAAGAGTTCAAGGAGGTCCCCGAGCCAACCAGTGTGGACCCCAGTCACCAGGGCCATCCCTGGGGGAGTAGGGGGCCCAAGAGAACCCCCCCTCCACTCCAGACCCACCTCCACTCTATCCCTTATTTCAAGTCGCCACCCCATCTCTTCCCGCACCTGCTCTGCCCCCACTGCACCCCTTTTCCCAAGCCCCTGCCCTGCCTCATCCCACTGCTGCTCCGTCCCGCCCCCACTCCTCCCCTCTCCCCCAAGCCCCCACCCTGCCTTTTTCCAGCTTCCACCCCCTCCTCTGAGTGACACTGAGACCCAGCAGAGTGGGATGGGCTCAGGCCAGGTCACTCACTGCTTCCAGTACCAGGGCCCCTACTAGGCCCCAGGGCATTCTGGACCACGCATCTGTCTTGGAAAAATCCTATTTTAGTTTAGGTATAAGTTAGAATGAAGGATAATAAATAATGTAGTATGTATTAAATGTATTCATCTATTTTGTAATTATTATTTGATGTACCCTGCCAGCCACCCTTTCGAAAAGCAGGAAGCAATGGCCTAGTGTGCCTTTGGTAAAGAGGCATCAGCCAGAATCTTGTGTCTGCAGCTGATTTCAAGGCAGGAATAGACCCTTAGGTTCACCACTTTGCTGTAAGTTTAAAGTTAGCATTGTGAAATAAGTAGAAGAGTGTGATGATTGGTTTCTTTAAATTGTGACTTGATGTTCCTGCTTAAATCTTCATACTGTTTCTGTGTAAATCAGTCCTGTTTTATGTGTGAATGAGGGATGTGTGTGTTAGAAGATAAGTGTGAAGGTCATCACTGGACCAGATATTCCAGGGAGGAACCAAAGACAGATCCAAAGGCACCAGGAGACTGCTGTGTACCCCTAATAACATTTTGAGGAGCAGGGCAGATTGACAACTCTAAAAGATGAGGCAAGGACCTATCAATCAGGAGAAGAGAGCTGTAACCAAAACCAGTCTGGGGTTACTCCCTGAGGAATGGGTGGAAGGATGAGAAGAACAACTTAAGAAAACAAGCACTGGACAAGCACTCATCAAACGGCGATTGATTACAGCATGACGGTGCGAAACTCACTGACCCCCAATGAAGGAAAATTACTATAAAGCAGGGTGCTTTGCCATGGGACTTTGGGTTCGCCTTACCACAACTTCGGCACATTGGATCGTGACCGACAGAACCCAGCTTCCCCACTCGTGACCAATCTAACAGGCCATTAGATTGGTCTGAGCTACTGACTGGTAACTATAACATTGACTGGTGGGACAGTGCGTGTGTATCTGAGTGTGCGTGTGTGTTTATGTGAGCATACGGTAGCTGATTTCATAGAATCATAGAATATCAGGGTTGGAAGGGACCTCAGGAGGTCGTCGAAGTCCAACCCCCTGCTCAAAGCAGAACCAATCCCCAATTTTTGCCCCAGATCCCTAAATGGCCCCCTCAAGGGTTGAACTCACAACCCTGGGTTTAGCAGGCCAATGCTCAAACCACTGAGCTATTCCTCCCCGCAAAAATTTAGTATTCTATTCTTCATAAACACGGCGTACTGCCTTATCCCCTCAAAAAGTTCCTTTGTGCTTCTTATAAGCATAACACATCCCCTAAAGTGCGAGGCCCCCAAAGTGTGGAGACCGGAGCAGTTGCCAATAACAGCCAAATGGCTTTCATTATGATCGTGTAGGCTATGCTGAGCTGTGAGATGGGACACCAATTCTAAAGGTTGTGATGCAGAGGTCCCCCTCAAAGGTTTGGGGGAGGGGGGCACAGGAGGGGGTGGCTATGGCGTCCGAGCTGAGCCTCCAGGTCACCATGTCACCAGTCGCTGGGGTATCCATTCTCCAGGCCATTGGCTGGGGTCCCAAGTTCCGTCACTGGTCCCTGTAACAACAACCTCCCTCTCCCATTATCTCGTTAAACCAGTAAAACACAGGGAAACTGAGTCCCACCACCTTTGAAAAACCCAAAAAATCCCCCACTTCATCACAGAAGGAATTGGGCTGCCTGCAACTGGATTCTCCTTAATTAAGGTTCTCTCTGTTTCTCTTCTTTTAGGGAGGGCAGAGACCAAACAGCCCCTCTCTGGTGAGGGACCCCGTCACACCGGCCATGCCCAGATCTGCTGCTTCATCCCTCTCCTCCTCCTCCTCCTTCTCCTGGGGGGGAAGCGGGGGGATCTTCCCCAAGTGCTACACCAGCAAGGCTGAGGGGTGCAATGAGAACGTGGCCTCTCTGCCTGCGTGCAAGCTGGCGGGGGAGGCCATCGACGTGACCATGCTGGGTGGACCCCAGCCTGTGAGGCGGCCTGAACAATCCCTGCAGCCCGTGCCAGAACCTGCCCCAGGGAGGCCAGCAGCAGAGGCTGCCGCTGGCCATGGTGAACTGGAGGGTCCACAGCTGGTGCAACGGGACCTCAGCAGCTCGGTGGAAGACTCAGCCATGGACCCGGCCCAGGCAATGGGGTCGGATGTGAACAATGACTGGAAGTTGGAGCTGGATCTGTCGGTTACGTTCTCATTCCTGGCCCTGGGCGTTCCCGATCCTGGCTCACCAGCTACGCCTACCTGAAGGAGCACAGGCCAAGTTCATATTCGTGCACCACGAGGTGTCCTGTGTGTATGACAGGTGAGACTCCCCTGCAGCACCCCCTGCTGGCCCCCTGCAGCGTGGCATCCTCTACCAAGCCCCCCGCCCTTCTTTCTGGAGAATAGCAACCCCTAATGCTGCACTAGGGCAATGGGGCCAGGAGGGATGACAAGGGGAGAGCACCCACCACAGAGCCCCTGCCCCAGGGAATCCGGGGGAGGTCTCTGTTTGGCTCCTAATTCCTCTCTCTTTTCCCTCTGGGAAGGATAAGGGATCCTAAATCCCCGCACTGCCACCCCACTTCACCCAGGCCCTGCATCTCCTGCCACCCAGCTACCACTCATCCGTGTACCAGCCCTTCCAGGCCACATAGGGCACCCACTATGTAAACCAGGCTGCCCTGGTGGGCAGGGGCCTTGGGGAAGGGTGGAGAGTGGCGAGGGACACGTGTGTGGGCCTCGGGGAGGGGGCGGACTGGGGGTGGGAAGAGATTATATGAGGGCAGGGATTGGGGGAGTGGGGCAAAGGAGGGGGTGGCTGCTGTCACTTTATCTACTCGGCGCGGGGATGGCAGTCCTGGTGGTGACTGTAGCGTCCCTGCCCCACCTCCTCACTGAGTGCTTGGATCCCACATGGCCCAGGAAACCCTGACAGCTGGGGTCTACAGAGCTCTGTGCCAGCCTGGGTGGGCAGGGGGCTTCCCCCATCCCTGGGGAGCGGTGGGGCAGGCAGGGGAGTGCATTGGACTTCCCCCAGTCCCAGCATCAGAGGAGATAGGGGAAGCGGGGAGACTCCATCCCCAGGAACGGTGCGGATCGGTGGTCTGCCCAGCCACTGGGAGGGCAGGGGGCTCAGGTGGGAGAGCTGTGAGGTCAGGATATGCCTTTTTCCAGACTGGAAGAGGGAGGAGAGAGGGGCCTCAGAAGAGGGGGTGCGGTGGGGGTGGGGCCTCAGGGAAGGGGGCGGAGCACCCCCAAAGAAAACTAGAAGTCAGCGCCTGTGACTGTATTTATATGGCACAAAGCAAAGCCAGGCGACCAGAGACCTCTTTAGGAGCTTGGAGTACTCCAGCTTCTGGCACAGACGAGGTAAGTCCCGTTTAGTTATTGCAAAACATTTGAAAATGTAGAAGAGGAATCGCGGGGCAAAATCCTGAGTTCTTCCGGGGAAGTGGGGGGGGGATCCCCCTCCAGGATCTGACCCCACTTCTCCAGCCGGTGCCCAGGTAGGGTAAAGGAACTGCAGCACTCACTCAGCTGCCCTGGGGTGTCTCTCTGTATGGAAGCCCCTCAGCCCACCACTAACCCCCTGATCCCCTCCTTGACCCCCATTCTACCCCAAGTGCCCCTCCCCCATTTCTTCCCCCACTCCTTCTTGCCCCCCAGCTCCCCTCACTCTGTCAAATGAATAATTCCTTCCTGACCCCCAGATCCAAGCACAATGCCTGGGGGCAGGGAAAAGGTATGGACACTGTTACCACTCATGAAAGAGATCTTCGAGTCATTTTGGATAGTTCTCTGAAAAAAGAGTGGCAGTCAAAAAAGTGAACAGAATGCCAGGAATAATTAAGAAAGGGGCAGATAATAGGACAGAAAATGCAGTATTGCCTCTATATAAATCCGTGGTACACCCACATCTTGAATACTGCTTTCAGATATGGTCATCCCATCTCAAAAAAGATTGGAAAAGTTTCAGAAAAGGGTAACAAAAACTATTAGAGGTATGGAACGGCTTCCATATGAGCAGAGATTAATAAGACTGGGACGTTTGAACTTGGAAAAGAGACGTCTAAGGGGAGATATGATTCAGGTCTATAAAATCATGACTGGTGCAGAGAAAGTAGATAAGGAAGTGTTGTTTACTACTTCTCATAACACAAGAACTAGGGGTCACCAAATGAAATTAACAGGCAGCAGGTTTAAAACAAAAGGAAGTATTTCTTCACACAACACACAGTCAATCTGTGGAATTCCTTGCCACAGGATATTGTGAAGGCCAAGACTATAACAGGGTTCAAAAAAGAACTAGATAAATTCATGGAGGATAGATCCATCAATGGTTATTAGCCAGAATGGGCAGGGATGGAGTCTCTAGGCTGTCTTTGCCAAAAGCTGGGAATAACCGAAAGGGGATGGATCACCTGATGATTCCCTGTTCTGTTCATTCCCTCTGAGGTACCTGGCATTGGCCACGGTCGGCAGACAGGACACTGGGCTAGATGGACCTTTGGTCTGACACAGTATGGCCACTCTTATGGACACACAGTGTGGGGGGTGAGAGGACTTTGTTTCCTGCTCCAGAATCCTGGCACACAAATAGGGGGGCAGAGATGGGGACTCAAGGCACACCCAGATCCTGGAACAAACATAGGTAGGGGGTTCAGGTCGTCCACAGATTTTGGCATGGCCAGAGCAGGGGAGGGAGGGGCTCAGACACCCCCGTGCCTAAACCCTGCCACTCGCCCTGCCCCCTTGTCTCCCTTCCCGGTGTCCCGCCCCTCCCCACACCCTGTCCTGAGAGCAGAGAGGGGCAGGAGGCAGCACACATCTCCAGAGGGGACCCAGCACCCACCAACGCTGGCTCCCCAGCAAGTCCTCGGCTTTCAGTAGAACCCAAGAATCCTGGCTCCCATCCCCTGTGATTGGGGTCTCAGGGGGGGCCACCCTGAGATTGCTCAATCAGGGCAAACTGCAAAGGATGGAGCAGACGATCCCCAAAACTGGTGGTTTTTCTAATACTTAGATTCACCAAGCCAGCAACAAAACAGCTTCTGCAAGAACTGACTGGTTACTCAGAAGCCAAAAGAGTTCCCTTGAAAAAAACCAGCCTTGGGCTCCAAGCCAGACAGCCAAGTCAAATATGATAAGGATTACTGAAAATCTTACTCATCATATAAAAATACTGGCAACATTCCCCACCCGGTCAGTGACTATTTCAGCTCCTACCCAAATGCACGCTTACAACCAACCCTTGTCAACTAAACTAAACGTTATTACAAAAGGAAAGAGAGAGTATTGGTTAAAAGATCATTATCCATACGGCTAGGAATAGAGTTCTTAGGTCAGTTTCATAGTAAAGATGGTGAGCTGCAGAACGGCAAAGAGTCCTTTTCCCAATCAGTTCATCAGGTTATAGTCCCAAGACAGCCAATGGCCAATATCAGCGTGATCCAGACGGGAGCTGGAGACCTCAGTCTGGCGACTCAAACTTCCCCCATGAAGCTTAAGCAGATTTGAGATTACAGGATCAGGGCCCAAGAGTTCTTTTATAGTTCGTGACTTTGAAGTAAGACCCTCTATTTCTAATTAGCTGCTTGGATTAACATAAAGCAACTGCCCACCTCCAGCCATTTACAAGTAATTAACTGCATACTTCAGAGAGGAATGAAGACAGTGATGTTACTACATTTACAGTCATCTAAATGTTAACAGCTCCTTTGGATCCCTGAATTAACAGAATATAGTGACAGACAGGAACCGTTTGGTTATATTGTCAACCTCTAACAGTTTGTATGTAAACACACATAAAACAGAATCATTTTCTCCTAATATGTCTCTAAAGGTTGAATATGGGCTAGTTAGTGTTTAACCCCTCCTGGCCCTGTGTCCCCCACCCCACTTCTGACCCCTAGACCGCACTTTCCTCCCAGAGCCAGGGAAAGAACCCAGGAGTCCAGGCTCCAAGCTCCCACCACCACCTCCTGCTCTAGCCATTAGATCCTGCTCCACTCCCACAGCCAGGGAAAGCACCCAGACGTCCCAACTCACAATGCCCTCCCCTCCCAGAGCTGGGAAGAGAACCCAGGAGTCCTGTTTCCCAGCCCCCCTGCTCTAACCACTAGACCCCACTCCCCACCGTGAGCCAGGGATAGAATCCAGGAGTCCTGGATCTCTGTATCCCCTCTCAAGCCTGCCAGACCCAGTCCAGATTTTTACAATTGGATCACTGATATCAGGATCTGGCCGTTCCCCCCAGCCAGCCCCACCTCGCTCTCCCTTCTCCCCTTGATCCTCCTGGATTCGTTTGGAGGGGGATTTTGCTGTAGGCGGGGATCCCTCTTTCTGCCTGCCCCGCCTCCCAATTGATGAACCCAGAGAGCTCAGGAGAGCTCAGATCCCTGCACTCTGATCCAGCTGACATCTGCGTCAGGGAAGCCCCTGGAAATGATGCCATTCCAGCCCAGCTGCCATGATCCCCACATGGGTGCCCTGTGCTTTGCTGCAGTCAGGTATCCCATGGGGCAGGGGAGCATGAGGGATGTGATCTTCTCTCTCTCTCTCTCCCTTCTCTGTGTCTCTTCCTGCAGGAGGGAATGGGGCTGTGCATATTTCAGCAAGGTCACCCTACTGCCTGCAGCTCACTGTGGGGGATTCAGTTCCTGGCACAATGAGGGGAGATTCATCTTGGGGGGGGGGAGCGGGCGTGGGCACAGGTGCGTATCTGCGCAGCTGTCTATTACATGGAATGAGAATTATTCACCCATGTGTCTCAGGTCCCCTACTACAGACAACTAAACTGCCCCCTAGTGGACAGACTCAGAACTGCCAGGTTGTATGTGTCCTAGTCCCTATACTGTTCACACCCAGCAGCAACTCTCCTGCAGAATCGGCCGGCAATGGGGTAGGCAGGCTATAGCATAGGTTGTTGGAGAGCTCTTCTCTCAGATTCAGGGAGGGTCGTAGCAGCTTGCAGGCTTCTGGGATGCTGCTAGGATGTGTTGTGCCTGCGGAACTGCCTGCCACTTGATTGTCATTAATGAATCCTCTCTCTGTTTTTCTCCCTCCAGGGAGGCTCAGAGTCCAAAAGCCGCTCCCAGGTGCGGGGCACCATCGCACCAGCCATGGCGACATCCGGTGCCTTCATCCCTCTGCTGCTGCTCTTCCTTCTCCCTGGAGTCTCCCCCGACTGCTACATGGGCACAGCTGAGGAGTGCGATGAGATCATGGACTTCGTGCCCGCGCACAGGTTGGTGGGGGAGGGCATCGACGTGACCACGCTGGAGTGGACGGGGGCCAATGTGGTGGACACCAGCCTGTGGCGCCACCCAAATGGCACCTGCACCCTATGCGAGAACCAGTGGCAGAAGCAGAGGCTGCCGCTGGCCGTGGTGGACTGGAGGGTCCACATCTCATGCAGCCAGGAGCTCAGCAGCTCAGTGGAAGAGTCAGCCATGGACGTGAGCCAGGCACTGGCGTTGGATGTGAACAATGACTGGATGTCAGCGCTGCAGCTGCGAAAGGAGTCCCGTGGCCCGGCCTTGGGGGGGTCCAAATCCCAGCTCACCAGCTACGCTTACCAGAAGGAGCTGCAGGACAAGTACATGTTCGTGCGCCACGAGATACCCTGTGTGTATTACAGGTGAGAATCCCACGGTAGGCCCCCCCCACCCCGCCCTTCTCCCTGCAGCACGTTGTCTCCTGCGGCCCCTGCCACCCTGCTCTCTGCAGCCCAGCGCCCCCTACTGCTGCAGTGGGGTAATGGGGTAGCACTGACTGCAAGAGGAGAACGTCTCCCACTGCCCCCCACCTGCCAGGGAAGCCAGGGAGTGAGCACTGGGGAAGTGGGGCCAGTTTGTTCAGGGGGAAGATGCAGGAGGTCTCTGGTTGGCTCCTAACTCCTCTCTCTTACCCTTCTGGGCAGGCTGAGTCTCGCTCAAGACCCCCCACTGATGCCCCGGTTCTTCCGGACCCTGAGAAGTCTCCCACCCGGCTACAACTCATCCATATACTGGCCCTTCCTGGCCAACTATGGTACCCACTATGTGAGGCAGGCGCATCTGGGGGGGCGTGTGCGTCAGCTGACAGCCGTCCAGACCTGCTGGGCAGTGCTGGATGGGCTGACAGCTGCTGACATCAAGATGAACCTGGACTCACAGTTCTTGCAAGACCTGGGCTTGAGACCGCTCTCCTCCAGCGCCCAGTCCAGCAACAAGAACAGCCAGGGCAGGGGGAGCTCCCAGCCGCCCTACATGGAGAAGCGCATCCAGGTGACGGGTGGCAACAGCTACTCCAAGCAGCTCCTCTCCACCAACCAAGACGCCAGCTCCTTCTCAACCTGGATGGAGAGCCTCAGAGCCAGACCCGACCTGGTCTCCTACTCTCTGATGCCCATCCACACCCTGGTGAGACCGGGCGACCCCAGGCGGGAGGCGCTGAAGCAGGCAGTGAAGGAGTACGTGTCTGAGCGGGGGCACAAGAAGAGTTGCCCTCGTAGCTGCCCAAAAGGGGGCCAGGCCGACACCTTGGACCCCTGCAAATGCTACTGCTCCGGCAACCCCCTCACCAACTCCATGTGCTGTTCACTTAAGCGGGGCATGGCCCGGCTGAAGGTCCATGTGCTGCGGGGCACAGACCTGTGGGGAGACGACACGTCCGGCACCGATGCCTATGTCAAGGTCCTCTTCCAAGGACAGATCATGGAGACAGGCTACACTAGTGGCGATGACAACCCCATATGGTCAGAAGACCTGGACTTTGGGCCATTGATGCTTCCGGTGAAGCCCCAACTGACAATGGAGGTGTGGGACTCGGACCCATGGTACGACGACCTGCTGGGCTCCTGCAACATCCACCTCAAGGTCGGCAGGAGCACCGCGCTCACCTGTAACCTTGAATACGGCTCCGTGTTCTATTTCTACACGCTGGAGTGTGGGCCCAACCTGGGGGGCAACAACTGCCATGAGTACGTGCCTGTGACAGGCTGAAGGGAGAGAACCCAGGAGTCCTGGCTCCCAGCCCCCTGCTCTATCCCACTAGCCCCTACCTCCTTTCCCGAGCATTACCAAGTCTCAAAAGAAAATAAAGCGGCTACACCTTTCCAAACTCACCCAGCCCGTCTCGGAGAGAGTACAGGGGTTTGTTTATAGAAATCTCTTAGTTGTTTTGAGTAGTTCTAGTTTTGATGCTTCCAACCGGAAGCTGCAAATAGAAACCATGAAACTAATAAATGTGTGTGTATCCTTGCATTATTTTGTTTTTATTAATAAAGGTTCTCCTCGCGCTCGCCAGCCACCCATGGGCTCTGTTGCCCCTCTATGGCACATGCCTGTGGTGAAGTATATCCCAGAGCAGGACAAGAAATTGGCACATAGTATGCATCGAACGGGCAGGTCAGAAAGTTCCCAAATTTGGGGATGTTTTCTTCATTGAACGAGTCTGGGGATTGGAGGCTTCTCAAATTCTAATGACGGGCGTCTACACTGACACTGGTTGATCACCAAAACCGCTCCTCCACCCCTTTTTCAACTGGAACAGTGTGTTGAAGTCCCCTAGTACAAAAAAGACCCAAAACAAGCCCTCCGCCAGAACAACAGCTCCCCCACAAATCTGAAAGAATTAAAGCAACTTTTGAAAAAAGCAAGCCCAGTTCCGCCAGGTACAATCTGCCCCCGCCCCCTCCCCGGTGCCTCCTCTTGGAAACGCCCTCCCCTGCTCTCAGGTCCCCTGCTCGCTGCTTCTCTGGCACCACCCTGGTGCCTGTGATTCTCCCGACCAGACTTTGTCCTTGTAAAGCATTAAACTAGGGATCGCACCCTCAGTGCTGCTGTCGGCTCAGCTCATTGTACCCCCATCAGTGCCCTGGGTACCCCACTTCCTGCAGTCCCTTTTTCCTCCCCCATGCTGGGGGCTCTGTAGCCCCCATGACAGGGGGTCTGTGCTCTCCATTCCCCCACTCCCCCATACCAGGGGCTCGGTTTGCCCCCTCCCCTTCACTCCCCTCCTACATGCCAGGAGCTCTGTGCCCCACAATTCCTCCCATGCCCCCTCTTCTCATGTCTTTTTGTCCTATTGCAGAGCTCAGTAGTTAAGAACATAAGAGCGGCCACATTGGGTCACATCAATACTCCATCTAGCCCAGTCTCCTGTCTTCCAACAGTGGCCAACGCCAGGTGCCCCGGGGGAATGAACAGAACAGGGAATCATCAAGTGATCCATCCCCTGTCGCCCATTCCCAGCTTCTGGCAAACAGAGGCTAGGGACACCCTCCCTGCCCATCCTCGCTAATAGCCATTGATGGACCGATCCTCCATGAATTTATCTAGTTCTTTTTTGAACCCTGTTATAGTCTTGGCCTTCACAACATCCCCTGGCAAAGAGTTGACATTGAGGGTTCACGGTGTTGACATTTTAAATGCCATATGGACACTGGGCAGAGATGACTGTGCCCTTCTGAGATGCTGGAAGGGGTAAATCTGGCCCCAGGCCAGGGGCCTGGCTGGCTTCAGGGGGTGTGGAGAATAGGACATGGGGTCTTCCCCCTCTCGGGAGTGCTGGCTCCGACCAAGCCCCAAGGCGGGGCACTGGCTGACTCATGGGGGTGGGGAATGGGGTCTTTCCCCTCTAGGGGGCATCGGTTCCTATCAACCCAACAACCACACACCATTCCCCACCCGAGGGGTGTGTGAGATGCAGCTATCTCTGCGGTGGAGAAGATGGGACCTGTCAGGGTGTGGCCATTTCCTTCCCATTTCAAAGGGGACCTCGCAGTCCACATCAAAGCCCACGGCTGCAGGTGGGGCTGGGGCTGGGCTGCAGACGCAGGCAGGATGCTGTGGGCTCCTGGGGCTTGACTTTTTGTGGCCACATGAGTCACGGGCTGCCAGTAAGCGCATGAGCAGATGCAGCACCAGGATGTGGCCAGAAGCCCCCACAGGAGACAGCCCTCCACAGCTCCCGTCCCTCCCCCACAGTGGAAGGGTAGGAGAATTGAGACCACAGAGGTCAACAGAGCTTTGGGGCAGAGACACATCACAGAGGGCCTAGCGCTGTGCAAAGAGAAACAATCATCAGCTGAATTGTTTTACAGGTGGGGAACCTGAGGCATGGAGAGGGCGGGGGTAAGCCAAGGTCAGGGAGTCCTGGCTCCCAGCCCTACCCTCCTCTAACCCACTAGACCCCACTCCCCTCCCAGAGCCGAAGAGGGAACTCTAGTGGGTTAAATCTGTGGGGCCTTGTACAGCAGACACAGAAGAAGGAAGAACACTGGGAGTCTTTGCAATGGAAAATAGTCCATGGAGACCTTTACTGTACCAGTAGCCCATACCCTTTTCCCAGCTGGCCCCAGAGCAGGGGGGCTCGTTGGGAACGGGACACAGGGCCTTTCCTCTCTAGGGGGCACTAGACACCCTTCCCCACCACAGCTACCAACTACACAGGCATCCCCAACACAGTCACCTCTTCTGGCTGGCTTGGGCAGATGGGTGATGGGATTTGCGACCTTTCCCATGGAGGGGGTGCTTCTGATCCAGCCCCAGGTGGGGAGGACTTGACCTTGTGTTTTCATAAGGAACCCTCCGGGGCGGAAGGTAGGACAAGTGGGTCGAGATGGGCCAGAGCTTCTGGGGTTCCTACATAACCTGTCTCCCAGAAGACCCAACAAGACGAACATGCACGACAGGGGCAAGAAAAGCACAGAAAAGAGAGAAAAACGCAGCAACCGCTGACTCTCCCTCGTAGCCTCCCGGCTGGAGAAACACAAGCCCAGGCCTGGCTCCCATGGGCCATGCCGAGAAGTGGCAAACTGGTCCCAGCGACCGGTCGGCAGTTTTGGTCGGACGTATGCCTGGAGGTTTCCTCACAAAATAATCTTTCATTGAAGTTTAACTTTCGGTTCCTGGAAATGCCAGGCCAGTCCTGGAGGGTTGGCAACCAAAGATGCTGCCTTGACCAGCTACGTCTGATTCTTCTCAGGGAGAGGCGGAAAAAAGAAGTGGGGAAGGAAAAGAAGAGCATGGGGGAGAGCGTGGGAGCAGGAAGTCCATGTCTTACCTCCTGGGCCATGTTTAGGATTCAGCCGGAGACAGTGGAGTGGAGGTGGCAACATCACCTTGGGTCCCTCTGTCTCACCTGACCCCAGCTCAGCTCCTAGACACAGGACACTGAAGGACCAACAACATCATGGTGGAGCCCAGGAGATGGTGCCGGTGGCTCCCATCTGTCCATCTGGCTCTACGGTGACCAGATAACAAGTGTGAAAAATTGGGACAGAGTGTGGAGGGTAATAGGAGCCCATATAAAAAAAAGCTCCAAATATCGGGACTGTCCCTATAAAATCAGGACATCTGGTCACCCTACCTGGCTCTCTCTCCATCCTGGAAAGGGGGCGCTGGCCCCAATAGCCCCTCCTCTCTTGCTTTTGTCCACCAATCAGGCCTCATTTCCGACCCGCCGATTTGGGTCCATTCGTTCCCATTCTCTTTAATGGTGGATCTCCGAGCCAGGCGGCACCGCCAGGACCATCAGAAGGAGACAAGGCACTGCTCGCTCATCCGCAGTCGCCCTTACGGGAACAAGGCAAAAAACAAGGGATCAGGGCACATGTTGAGGTTCGGTGAGTGAAAAGCGTAAGATCTGCCATAGCAATTTACAGCTTAACCCCACCACGGCTGCAGCTGATGGAGGAGCAATGGGGGTGTCTGCTGGGGGGGCTGCTCCCAGACTCTGGCCCAGCTAAATGCTATACCAGAGTTATGTCCTAGGGATGCTCCCAAGTTAGATCATGTTTGATCCCTGCAGGGTGCTCTGTGGCCAGACAGCAGGAGTTGGGAGGGGGGCGCTTGTCACCCTAGACACGAGGGAGCCGGTGGAACGAGCTCTGAGCTCACTGAGGTTTCTGTCTCTGTGAGAGAGAGATCAGGGCAGCTCTGCGCAAGAGACAGGTTTGTCAATCCTTATCGGACCCCCCTGGGCATATGGGGAGAAGACATGGCCTTACTGGGCGACATCCAGGTAGAAATGCAGGGAAGGGGCGTTTTCTGTGCTGAGCCCAGTTTTTCGTGCTATCTAACCTAAATCTCTCTGGTTACAGATTTAAACTCTTGCTTCTTGCCCTACTTTCTGTGGCCAATGACAACAATTGATCCCCATCCTCTTTATACCAGCTGTAAACATATTTAAAGACTGTTCCCAAGTCCCCCTTTCTTTTCTCAAGACTAAAGAGGGCCAGATTTTTAACCTTTCCTCACAGGTCAGGTTTTCTAAACCTTTCTCATTTTGGTGGCTCTCCTCTGGACTCTCTCCAGGGTGTCCACATCTTTCCTAAAGTGCGACTCCCAGAGCTAGGCACAGTTCTCCAGCGAAGGCCTCGCCAGTTCCGAGTAGAGCAGGACAATTACCTCCCACATCTTACCTACGACACTCCTGTTTGTGCACACCAGAAAATTCACTTTTTTCTCACCCGCATCACGCTCTTGACTCATATTCAATTTGCAATTCTCTGTAGCCTCCAGGTCCTTCCCGACACTGCATCCTCCTCAAACTGAATGATTGGAGTGATGTGAAAACCTGCTTTTCACGCGGTTGGATGGCTGTGCCAAAAACCGGGGGAGGGAATTTGAAGGGGGGGTGAACCTGAAAAGAAAGAAAAATCAGATGTTTGTTTGGCAAAGTGAGAGCACAGAGAAGAAATCATGTTGGGTGAAATGAAACAGTTTCATTTGGCGATTTAGTTGGGCTTATAGGGTAGAGAAGGGAGCTGACCCAGTGTGGCTGCCCTGAGGGTGAAACTTGCTCCCATCTGTCCACCCGACCTCTTCATCGCCACCCCAAAGTTCTCTCCAAAACGGGGCAGTTGCCAAAATAACCCCGCTCCTGAGTTTGTCCAGCAAGCCGGCCTCATTTCCAACCCCCACAGATTTGATCCATTCATTCCCCGTTCCATTCTCCTTCTGAATCACACATATCCGAGCCAGGAGGTGCCGCCAGGACCATCGGAAGTAGACGAGGCAGGACTCACTCAGCCGCGGCTGCCCTTACGGAAGCTAGACAACAGGCAGGGGATCAGGACACGTGCCGAGGTTCCATGGGTGAAAAGCTTATTATCTGCCCAAGGATTTACGGCTAAACCCTACCGCGGCTGCAGCTGATGGAGGAACAATGGGGTGTCTGCTGGTGGGCAGCTGGTCCCAGCGCCTGGACCACTTTGGATCCAGCTAAATTCTATTCCAGCCATAGGCGCCGACTCTATGGGTGCTCTGGGGCTGGAACACCCACGGGGAAAAATTAGTGGGTGCTCTGCACCTACCATCAGCCAAGCTTCCCACACCCCCCACCTCCTCCTCCCGCCCCCCCCCGGGATGTGCTGTGTCCCCGCTGTTATGCCTACCTCCCAGCATTTCCCGACAGGCCACCACCAAACAGCTGTTTCACTGCATTAGCACACTCTGGGAGCGGGGGAGGAGTGGGAATGTGATGTGCTCAGGGGAGGAGGCAGGGAAGAGGCGGGGCTGGGGTGGGGATTTGGGGAAGGGTTGGAATTTGGGGAAGGGGTGAGAAAAGGTGGGCCAGGGAGCAGGGCCTCATGGAAGAGGTGGACTGCAAGTGGGGCTAGGGGAAGACCGGGGGATCGAGCACTCATGGGAAAGAAGAGAAGACGGTGCCTATGTTTCCAGCATTCTCTGCTAGGGACACCCACCAGTAAGATAACGTTTGAGCCCCACAGGTGGCTCTTGGGAGCGCTGGTCAACCTAAGGGCGACAGAACCGCTGAAGCGAGCTCTGAGCTCCTTGCATTAGCCTGGGATTCTGTCCCTGTAAGAGAGATCAGGGCAGAGCTGTGCGAGGGGCGGGTTCATAAATCCTAATCGGACCTTGCTGGGCGTACGGGGAGAAGACAAGGCCCTACAAGGCGACAGATCGGTAGAAATGTAGGGAAGCGGCCTTTTCTGTACTGATCAAAGTTTTTTCTAACTTAAATCTACCTTCCTGCCAATTAACCCCGTTACTTCTTGTCCTACCTGAACAGTTGATCCCCGGCCTCTTTATACCAGCCCTGAACATATTTAAAGACTGTTCTCGAGTCCCCCTTGGTTTCTCAAGACTAAATATGTCCAGTTTTTTAACCTTTCCTCACAGGTCAGGTTTTCTGAATCTTTTCTCATTTTTGTTGCTCTCCTCTGCACTCTCTTTAGTGTGTCCACATCTTTCCTAAAGCCTTTTTTGCAACTCATTCAATTTATGATCCACTGTAGCCCCTAGGTCCTTCCCTAAACCAAATCCTACTCAAACTGAATGACTTGGAGTGATGCCAAAAACTCGGGGTCGGGGGAGGATTTCATTTTGGCTTAACCTGAAAAAAAATTCAATTTTTTGGCAAAGTGAAAGCACATAAAAAATATCATGTTCGGTCAAATAAAATGCTTTGAGGGTTTTTAAAATCAAATGGGAGATTTTGATTGGAATTGAAATATCAAAATGTCTCAATTTTTTTCACCATTTTGGGGGAGCGAGAAAAAATTTCTGAAGTTGACGCAAATTTGGTAAATTTCTTTTGTCAACTTGAATCTGTATTTTTTTATGAAAATTTTTGCCCAGTTGTAGCCCAGTTCTAGTTTTGGCCCCCTCTTGGGTTCTATCCTGGCTCAGGGTGGAGAGGGGAGTTTGGTTGGTCAGAGGGGTGGGTCGGGTGGGTCAGAGTGGTGGGGCTGGGAGCCAGGACTCCTGGGTTCTATCCCCAGCTCTGGGAGGAGATAATCATAAAGCCTCCCTAGACTCCTACCCTGAGTCAGAGCACTGCACATACAGAAGGAACTGACACAAAATGAGCCACTCATGGGGACTGGAGATGCATGGAGAAGCACTGCCCCCTACCGGTGGATACTGTAATTCAAAAGGCCTAACAGGAGACACATTCAGGTTAGTTCAGTGACCCACAACCCCAAAGTCCTCACCCAGCACTGAGATGAAGCCATCTCTGGGGAGGGGCAGCTGGGGAACAGGTGCAGGGTGACGTCACAACAGGAGGGCCATGTTTCGTTCAGTCACTAATGCAACTTGGAAATGTCACTCCACATTGCAGCTTTGAGGTTAAGAATTAAAATAAAGTGCTTGGGGTAGAACCCAGGAGTCCTGGCTCCCAGACCCCCCTGCTCTGACCCACTAGCCCCCACTGCCCTCCCAGAGCTGCGGAGAGAACCCAGGAGTCCTGACCCCCTGCCGGGTTAATGGGGAGAGCCAGAATCTGGCTCATGCTGCCATGGGTCAGACACAGCTTGGCTCGGGAGTGAAGAGACAAAGTGTGACGTTATTAATATGAACTGGGACCGTATAGATCATTGTTGCAATCAAGGTCCTGTAGTGGCACCAAATCATGTATAAAGGGGGTCAAATAAGGTGTCTAAGTCAAGGTTATAGTTGGCTGGTTATGATTACGCTGTCTGTATGCATGTATCATTTTTGTATTTAAAGTTATAAGTATTGGCTCTATACTGTCTGTATTTCAAACTTTTGCTATACTTCTGGGTGACACCCCAGACAATTTGGCTTCAGCACTGCCTAGCCTGCTTGATGCCCCATTAAGGACCATAGGCGATACAACTGACCCACTGAGAGAAGGCAGATACAGCAAGGCTGTGACTCAGCCAGGCATGTAGGGACATGCCTATGGACAGAACTCTAAGGTTTTTCCAGGCCATGTGTTGGATAGCTTGTCTTTGGGACAAAGAAAGGAGAGACCACATGGCAAGAGACTATAAAAGGCTGCTGCAGCTCCTCCATCTTGTCTTCAGTCCTGCTTCTGGCCTCTGGAGGAACCTTTCTAGAAACTGAAGCTCCGAACAAAGGACTGAATGACCCCTCCCAGCTGTGGATGTTCTCCAGAGACTTGATTTGAGCCTGCACTTTATTCCATCACTGCTGCAAGCCTGAACCAAGAACTTGGCCATCACTGTGTGTCATTGATCCCATTTAACCAATTCTAGCTCTCATCGATATCTTTTTCCTTTTATGAATAAACCTTTAAATTTTAGATTCTAGAGGATTGGCAACAGTGTGATTTGTGGATAAGATCCGATTTGTATATTGACCTAGGTCTGGGGCTTGGTCCTTTGGGATCGGGAGAACTTTTTTCTTTTACTGGGGATTAGTTTTCATAACCATTCATCCCCATAACGAATGGCACTGGTGGTGATACTGGGAAACTGGAGTGTCTAAGGGAATTGCTTGTGTGACTTGTGGCTAGCCAGTGGGGTAAAACCAAAGTCCTCTCTGTCTGGCTGGTTTGGTGTGCCTTAGAGGTGGAGAACCACCAGCCTGAGGCTGTGACTGCCCTGCTCTAAGCAATTTGTCCTCAGTTGATACTCTCAGAAGTGTCCCACCAAGGGCAGCATCATTACAGTGGCGTAGTCGGCCGGATCCACACAACCAGGTCAGTTAAGCTTTGGATCAGAACCCCACGCTATCCAAATTGGAATTTTTGTATTAAGAGTTTTGCTGAGTAAAGATCAGTGATCATGAGCCAGAAAGCATCAGCAGAAGAAACCAAGCTGCAGTTTGAACATGAACAAAGACTGGCAGAAATTCGATTGCAGAAACTAGAAGCTAAGGCAAAAGTGGAAAGACTTAAGCTCCAACTCAAGAAAATAAAGGAACAACAGGAACTGTATCATCCTGGAAAGCCAGTTTCTCTCAACAGCAAAGATGGGGACAGAATCTGTCCAGCTTCTAACATCACTCTTGTTAAAGCAGATCTTGTCAAAAAGGAAGATTACTTACCAAATCAGAGAGTGAATGTTGAGTAGTTTGTCTGTGAATGAAGTTTCTGAATGTCTGTCTAATGTCTCAGAAGTGAATCTGGAATTAGATCAAGCACAGAAAGCACTCATTGGTCAGGAAAATGTTTGCCAGGAGCAAATTAAAGTGGATGGTCAGGTTAAAGCCCTAACTGAGGAAGGAAAGGGTAGGTTTTTGATGGGAGAGGAGGACAAGGAAATTTTGGAGCAGCCTAGGCAGCCTTGTGAGCTGATGGCTTTATCTAGTCAGCAGTTTGGGAAGGCAAGGATAATGGAAGATGAGTGTCCTGTACCTTACCTGTTACCTGGGTGGAGAATTGTGACAGTGAAGGAAATGTACCTGTATCTGTTAGGGGTATTGACTTGCTTAGGGAGGGAGCTACCCCAGTCTCAAAGCAGTTGTCTGTGAACAGCCCTGTGTATTGGGACAAGGGAAATGAAATCCCAAGCTGTGTGACTATAAAAGGGGAAGGTTTCTCCAGCTCTTCTTTGTCGGTGGAGCAGACAGAAGGTGCCTTTCAGCCTGTGATAGTTGAGAATAGTGCCGTTGTCTCAGAGTTAGTTCTGGATTCAACTAAAGTCCAGGAAGGGAATGATCCTAACTTGTGTCTGCTAGGGAGAATGGCACTGGAACTAGGGCGCATCCAGTTACTGTCTTAGCAAAATCCCAGAGACCAGACAATTCTGGTGTTTGTATTTTGCCTGTTGCTAATGTGTTGCTGGGAAAGGGTGTAGCAATTCTGTCTGATCAGGGTGATGCCCTAGCTGGGGCACGAGGAAAGCATAAAGGTAATTTGATTGTGTTGCCTACCGACAGTTTGGAAACTCATAGCCAGAAGAAAAAAATTCCTAAGCTTGTGTGTGGCAAAGGGGAGAAGAATGCTTCTAACCTTTTGACTATGAAATCTTGCCTGAAAGGGGATTGTGTAGGAATTTGCCTAATGAGCCAAAGGTGATTCTGGATGTAAGTGAAACTCAGGAGTTGGTAGTGGCTTAGCAGAGCAATGCTTCTGTGGAGCAAGGTAAAGGTGAATTGGTGCTTAGAAAGATTCCTAAAGAATAAAATTTTCGGGGTAGTCTTTGCAAGCAGTTTCCTGCAAATGAAAGGTGTGGATGTAATTTAATCAAGAAAGTTTCAGTTCCTAACAGCCAGAAAGTTTCTGTTGTGAATGGATCCACTGACTTTCCTTTTGAAAGATCCAGTGTGGATAGCTTAGAGAAGGTCTCAGAAGAAATGAAAATTGTCAGGGAATTTAAACAGCCCTATGACCAAGTGGCTGTGTTTGGCCAGCTTGTTGGGAAGACAACGGTGTTGGAACAGGAATGTCTCCATACTAATTCTTTAAGTGAGCAGTCTGTGCTTCAGGGTCTGAGGACAGATTTGGTTACTGGTGTTTCAGAGCACAACAGTTGTATGGCTGAATGCTTAAGGATGCATAGGAGAGTGAGCAAACCCTCACCCTCAGACTCTTTGAATTTGTGTGGTTTCTCTTTAAGACAGAGTCCAGCCTTGGAATTCATAGCAGTTAAGGATCTGAAAACTGGTGAACAGGCTCCTGTCTGTGTTGATGCAAATTACCTGGCTGACAGGGAGAAGAAAGACTTGCTAATAGCTGCTAGCAAAGAGAGCACACCCAATCCGCCAGTGAATTCTGTTAAGCAAGAGAAATTTGGGTTTGATCCTTCAGGAAAAGGAGGAAAAAAGAGAACTTACTTTTGCAAAAGGAAGCCACAGGGTAACCCTAAAATGCCAAAACCCCAACGGTATTGGGCCAGAGGTGTGGAATGACACAAATAATTGTAAATGGACACTTGCAATGAATTTGTTGTTATTGCTAATGGTGATTTTTGTAACTAATGTGTTAACTTCAAAAAACTTGAACTAGTTAAAAGTAATACATAAGAACACACTACAGTCATCACTAGGACTGCCATCCTCATGCCGAGCAGGTGAAGTGACAGCAGCCACCCCCTCCTCTGCCTCCCTCCCTCAATCCCTACCCTCATATCATCTCTTCACGCCCCCACTCTGCCCCAAGGGCCGAGCTCCACAGCGCAGCCTGGTTTACATAGTGGGTGCCCTACATGGCCTGGAAGGGCCGGTACACGGAGGAGTGGTAGCTGGGTGGCAGGAGATGCAGGGCCTGGGTGAAGTGGGGTGGCAGTGGGGGGCTTTAGGATCCCTTAACCTTCCCAGAGGGAAAAGAGAGAGGAATTAGGAGCCAAACAGAGACCTCCCCCGGATTCCCTGGGGCAGAGGCTCTGTGGTGGGTGCTCTCCCCTTGTGGTCCCTCCTGGCCCCACTGCCCTAGTGCAGCATTAGGGGTTGCTGTTCTCCAGAAAGAAGGACGGGGGGCTCGGTAGAGGATGCTGTGCTGCAGGGGGCCAGCAGGGGGTGCTGCAGGGGAGTCTCACCTGTCATACACACAGGACACCTTGTGGTGCACGAATATGAACTTGGCCTGTGCTCCTTCAGGTAGGCGTAGCTGGTGAGCCAGGATCGGGAACGCCCAGGCCAGGAATTGGGACTCATCCGACAGATCCAGCTCCAACTTCCAGTCATTGTTCACATCTGACCCCATTGCCTGGGCCGGGTCCATGGCTGAGTCTTCCACCGAGCTGCTGAGGTCCCGTTACGCCAGCTGTGGACCCTCCAGTCCACCATGGCCAGCGGCAGCCTCTGCTGCTGGCCTCCCTGGGGCAGGTTCTGGCACAGACTCCAGGGACTGTTCAGGCCGCACCACAGGCCGGGGTCCATCCAGCATGGTCAAGTCGATGGCCTCCCCCGCCAGGTTCTATGCAGGCAGAGAGGTCACGTTCTCATCGCACCCCTCAGCCTTGCTTGTGTAGCACTCAGGGAAGACCCCCCAGGAGAAGGAGGAGGTGGAGAAGGATGAAGCACGAGATCTGGGCATGGCCGGTGTGATGGGGTCTCTCACCAGAGAGGGGCTGTTTGGTCTCTGATCCTCCCTAAAAGAAGAGAAACAGAAAGAACCTTAATTAAGGAGAATCCAGTTGCAGGCAGCCCAATTCCTGCTGTGATGAAGTGGGGGATTTTCTGGGTTTTTCAATGGTGTGCATGCAGAGGTGGTGGGACTCAGTTTCCCTGTGTGTTCCTGGTTTAAGTTAGAGTGAGGTTGTTGTTACAGGGACCGGCGATGGAACTTGGGACCCTGGCAAATCGCCTGGAGAATGGATACCCCAGCGACTGGTTACCTGGTGATCAGGAGACACAGCTCTGATGCCACAGCCGGTTCTGGCCAGCAGGAGGACAATGGGCTGCAGAGACAGGACCCCAGTGACCTGACCAGGTGGTTCAAGACCTAGAGGAACAAAGGACCGATGAGAGGAGAGGCTGAAAGGAGAGGAGGCCCAGGCGACCCTGTTTACCTGGACAGAAAACAAAGGACGGGGCGGGGCTTGGGGGCAGGTGATATCAGAGGCTCAGCTGCAAAGCTCAGGGTCTCTGGACTGGGGAGAGGGAGCAGGCAGAGCCCACCTGGATGCAGGAGGGACTGAGATATGCTATGCGGAGGGAGGCCAGGCCTGAGAGCCCTGAGAGTTCCTTCGCTGTGTCCAGACATTCAATGAACCCTCCTGTTTTATCATTGCTGAGAGTCGTTCTGGGCTAGAGAACAGGGTGACATTGGTCCCTCTGGGAGTGGAGGCCCCAGGGGTCCAGTCCAAGTGGACTCCCTGAAGGGGCCCATGGCAAGAAACAGGCATGCTAAAGGCTCAGAGAGGTGCAGTTCCAGGATGCAGAGAGGGTAACCCTGGAAGAGAAGTGGACCCCCGAGAAGGGCTTTCACACTGAAGGGGGTTCCCCCCAGGGACCACACCGGGTCAAGATTGGGCATGACCTGTGAGTCCCTGACACCTGTGTGGTGCTCTGGGATGGACTCCCAATGGTCAGAATGGGCCACCAGGACTGGAAGAAGTTGCCTCTCAATTTGGCTGAGTTCTCAGAAGCCCTCCGTCTCCTGCCCACTGATCAATCTCCAGGCATGGACAGACTGACCGTCGAGTTCTACCTCGTGCTCTGGGATGTCCTTGGCCTGGACCTTGCTATTGTCTGGATCCACTCTGTAGGGAGCACAGTGCTACCGCTGTCATGCAGGTGAGCCATGCCCACCTTGAAGGGGGACCTCTGCAACACAACCTTTGGAATTGGTGTCCCATCTCACTCCTCAGCATAGCCTACATGGTCATAGCAAAGGCCATGTGGCTGTGATTGGCAGCTGCCCTGGGCCTCATGCTTTGCGGGGTCCTGTGCTTCAGGGGTGTGTGTTATGCTTATAAGAAGCACACAGGATCTTTTTGAGGGGATAAGGCAGTACGCCGCGTTTATTAAGAATACAATAGTAAACCAGCTAGCGTATGCTCACATAAACACACACACACACATTCACTGTCCCACCAATCAATGTTATAGTTACCAGTCTGTAGCTCGGACTAATCTAACGGCCAGTTAGATTGGTCACGAGTGGGGTCCTGTCAGTCATGATCTGATGCTCCCAAGTTGTGCCAAGGTGAACCAAAGGTCCCAAGGCAAAGCACCCTGCTTTTATAGTAATGTTCTTATATTGGGATCAGTGAGTTTCGCACCATCAAGCTGTAATCAATCACCGTTTGATGAGTGCTTGTCGACTACTTGTTTTCTTAAGTTGTTCTTCTCATCCTTCCACCCATTCCTCAGGGAATTGCCCCAGACTGGTTTTGGTTACAGCTCTCTTCCCCTGATTGATAGGTGATTGCCTCATCTTTTAGAGTGGTTAATCTGCCCTCCTCCTCAAAATGTTATTAGGGGTATACAGCAATCTCCTGGCGCCTTTATATCTGTCTTCGGTTCCTTCCTAGAACATCTGGTCCGGTGATGGCCTTCACACTTATCTTCTAACACACACATCCCTCATTCACACATAAAACAGGATTTATTAACATAGAAAGAGTACGAACATTTAAGCAGGAATATCAGGTTACAATTTAAAGAAAACAATCATCACACTCTTCTACTTATTTCACAATGCTACTTTAAACCTATAACAAAGTGGTGACCGTAAGGGTCTATTCCTGCCTTGAAATCAGCTTCAGACACAAGATTCTGGCTGATGCATCTTTACCAGTGGCACATCTGCTGTCATAAATATAAAGGGAAGGGTAAACCCCTTTAAAATCCCTCCTGGCCAGAGGAAAAGTCCTCTCACCTGTAAAGGGTTAAGAAGCTAAAGGTAACCTCGCTGGCACCTGACCAAAATGACCAATGAGGAGACAAGATACTTTCAAAAGCTGGGAGGAGGGAGAGAAACAAAGGCTCTGTGTCTGTCTGTGTGCTGCTTTTGCCAGGGACAGAACAGGAATGGAGTCTTAGAACTTTTAGTAAGTAATCTAGCTAGGTATGTGTTAGATTATGATTTCTTTAAATGGCTGAGAAAAGAACTGTGCTGAATAGAATGACTATCCCTGACTGTGTGTCCTTTTTGTAACTTAAGGTTTTGCCTAGAGGGATTCTCTATGTTTTGAATCTAATTACCCTGTAAGGTATCTACCATCTTGATTTTACAGAGGTGATTCCTTTACTTCTATTAAAAGTCTTCTTGTAAGAAAACTGAATGCTTTTTCATTGTTCTAAGATCCAAGGGTTTGGGTCTGGTGTCACCTATGCAAATTGGTGAAGATGTTTACCAAACCTTCCCCAGGAAGTGGGGTGCAAGGGTTGGGAGGATTTGGGGGGGAAAGACGTGTCCAAACTACGTTTTCCCAGTAAACCCAGTTAAAGTTTGGTGGTGGCAGTGGAAATTCCAAGGGCAAAGGGTAAAATTAATTTGTACCTTGGGGAAGTTTTAACCTAAGCTGGTAAAAGTAAGCTTAGGAGGTTTTCATGCAGGTCCCCCATCTGTACCCTAGAGTTCAGAGTGGGAAAGGAACCTTGACACCTGCCATTCCTTTCTGCTTTCAGAAAGGGTGGCTGGCAGGGTACATCAAATTATAATTACAAAATTCATTAATACATTCTACATTGTTTAGTATCCTTCATTCTAACTAACTCAGACCTAAACTAAATAAGACTTTTCCACTACAGATGCGGGGTCCTGGGAGGCCTAGAGTCCTAGCAGGGGCCCTGGTGCTGGCAACAGCAAGCGACCTTGCCTTAGCCCACCCCACTCCACTGGCTCCCAGTGACACTCAGGAGAAGGGGTGGAAGCCAGAAAGAGGCAGGCTGGAGGCTTCAGAGAAGGGGTGGAGTGAGGGTGGGGCAGGGCGAAGTAGGGAAGGGAAGAGGCAGGGAGGGGCTTGGGGGAAGGGATGGAGTTGGGGTGGAGCAGGGGCAGGAAGAGGTGGGGTGGGGGCTTGGAAGAAGGGGTGCAGTGGGGGTGAGGCCTGGAGTGGAGGGGGTCTTGGGCCCTGTACCCCTCCAGGGATCACCCTCGTGACTGGGGTCCACACTGGCTGGCTCAGGGACCTCCTTGAGACTATAGGTAGGGATGGTCTGTTGTTCACCCTCCTGTCCCTGAGCAGAAGAAGGCGTTCGACAGGGTGGACTATAGGTATCTCCTGGGTACTCTGCGGGCGTTCGAGTTTGTGTCACTGTTTGTGGGTTTCCTGCAGGTGCTGTGCACCTCCGCGGAGTGCTTGGTCAAGCTCATCTGGATCCTGACCAAACCGGTCAGCTGTCAAGCCAGCTGCACACTCTGGCCATTGAGCCCTTCTTCCACCTCCTCTGGAGGAGGTTGATGGGGTTGGTGCTCTGGGAGCCAGAGTTGTGAATGGTCCTGTCAGCATATGCCAATAACGTGCCTCTCGTGGTCCAGGACCCAGGTGCCCTGGTGCATGCGGAGGCCTGCCAGGCAATCGACTCAGCAGCCTCCTCCTCCGGGTCAACTGAGTCAAGAGCTCTGACCTGGTGGCTGGGGACGGGTGGCAGGGGATCTCCCTCCCACCCGCGCTTCAGGCCATCCGGTAGAACACGTGTCTGCTACTCTATTCACTTTTCCTCCACCCATCTCTCTCCATCGGAGAACAGGCAGGATTTGGAGGGCAGGGTGGCTGAGCGGCTGTGGAGGTGGACCAGACTGAGCTGGTGACTCTTCCTGTGGGGTAAAGCACTGGTGCTCACCCAGCTAGTTCTGTCCATGCTCTGGCACCGGCTCAACACCCTGAGCCTAGCCCTGGATTTCCCGGCCCAGTTCCAGAAGGTAGCTCTGGGGTTTTTCTGGCCAGGACTGCACTGGGTCTCTGTGGGGGTTCTCAGTCTCCCCCAGAGGAGGAAGGACAGGGCCTGGTCTGCCTCGGCACGCAAGTCCAAGTCTTCCACCTCCAGGCCCTGCAGAGACTCCTTTAAGGTGCATGAAGTGTGTTGGCACACGCCTTCCTCTGCCTCCCGCAAGGGCTCCGGTATGCCCGGCAGCTCTTTTTTCCTCCATCCGAGGGGTCTGCAACCTGGTGCACAGGAGGTAAACATGCACCAGAGTCTCCCTCATGCCACAAAAGAGCAAGTGCCTGGGACAGGAGTGAACCGTGCAAGTACACGCCCGTGTTCAGGGTTCCATGAAGGAGCCATCACCTTATATTCCTGGCAGACAGCAGAATCCAGGTGGAATAAAGGCTGGATCACTGGGGTTCCTCACCCTCAATAGATGGCACAAGGTGGCACTTCTTCATATTGGGGCAGGAGACAAGGGTGAGCAAATGAAACATGAGGACCATGAGTGTGTACAGATGTTTCCTTTGTGTGATTCGGAAACGAACTGGCTGCAGATTATGTAGCCTTCTCAAGTTGTGAGGGAGTGGGTCGTGGGGGTCTTACAGGGCAGGGGCCTAATAACAAGTTTGAGAGGCAGGGGTGAGGGGCGGGTGGGGAGCACCCTCTCACAGAACCTACTAAAGGAAAGCTACAGAGGTGAGCAGTAAGGCTGCCCTCATCACCAGGAGTACATGCCAGGAGATATGAGGGGTGGAGAGCCCCATCAAACAACCAAGTGCCAGGGGACCCACCCAGTCCCGTCCCGCCCCCGCACCCCCATTCATAGTGCAGGAGGTCTCTGACCCTCGTGCTCCCTGCCAGGATCAGCCTCCTGCGCACTGAGGGGGACCCCGCTACCCCTACGCCTAGCTGGGGAGTGTGCAGCAAGATCTCCGCAAAGAGATCTACCCCCGCAGTGGCTGCTGCAGACCTAGACGTCAGCACCTGTCAGAGCCATCCCTTCCATAGGATGGTTTGGGGCAACTGCCCCATGCCCCATGCTTTCGGGGGCATGTGGGGCCCAGGGTGGTCCAGCGGGTTAGTGGGGGGGGTAGCCTGGCCCTGGCAGCTGGGGTCGGGCTGCATCTACATTAGTATCACTCGCAGGAGGGGAATTGGGGGAAGGGCTGGAGTGGGGGCAGAGTAGAGGTGGGAAGAAGCGGGGTGGGGCGGAGCAGGGGTGAGGGTTTAGGGGAAGGGGTGGAGCAGGGATCAGAAGGGGAAGGGGCAGGGCCTATGGCAGAGAAGGATGGGGTTGTCCTGGGCCTTGCACCCCCCTAGGGATGTCTGTGAGACGCATGGCCCTGTAACTTCCTGTTCCTGTTTGATCATTTGTCGTCCCCTGAATTTAGTTGAACCTTGGGCTTAATTAGTGGTTTCTCCCCCTGAGCTGGCACAGGAGCCTTCAGTTCTCAGGGTGGCAGGTTTTGAATAATTTTTGGTGGTGCCCAGAAAAGGTCAGAGTCCCGTCCCCCCACACCTGCCTTGTAAGCCAATATATATTTTTTAAAATAATGTTAAAATGTGAGGGCTCTGGGGTGGGGATGGGGATGAGGGGCTCAGAATGCACGAATCATAGAATCATAGAATATCAGGGCTGGAAGGGACCTCAGGAGGTCATCTAGTCCAACCCCCTGCTCAAAGCAGGACCAATCCCCAACTAAATCATCCCAGACAGGGCTTTATCAATCCTGACTTTAAAAACTTCTAAGGAAGGAGATTCCACCACCTCCCTAGGTAACGCATTCCAGTGTTTCACCATCCTCCTAGTGAAAAAGTTTTTCCTAATATCCAACCTAAATCTCCCCCACTGCAACTTGAGACCATTACTCCTTGTTCTGTCATCTGCCATCACTGAGAACAGTCTAGATCCATCCTCCTGGGAACCCCATTTCAGGTAGTTGAAAGCTGCTATCAAACCCCCCTCATTCTTCATTTCTGCAGACTAAATAAGCCCAGTTCCCTCAGCCTCTCCTCATAAGTCATGTGTTCCAGACCCCTAATCATTTTTGTTGCCCTCCACTGGACTCTCTCCAATTTTTCCACATCCTTCTTGTAGTGTGGGGCCCAAAATTCGACACAGTACTCCAGATGAGGCCTCACCAATGTTGAATAGAGGGGAACGATCACGTCCCTCGATCTGCTGGCAATGCCCCTACTTATACATCCCAAAATGCCATTGGCCTTCTTGGCAACAAGGGCACACTGTTGACGAACGGGCTCAGGGCTGGGGCAGAGGGTTACGGTGTGTGGGGGGTGAGGGCTCTTCCTGGGGGTGGAGACTCTGGGGTGGGGTGGGGCTGGGGATGAGGAGTTTGGGGTGCAGGCAGGCTGGCCTGGGGCTGGGGCCCGAGAGGAGGACTCCCCAGCAGCACACTCACCTCACATCACTGTCACTCTCGGGCCCCTCTCTAGTCCAGAAAACCTCCTCACCTCCCCTGCTGCTGCCCCTCACTGTAGCCTTACCGGCAGTGAGAGGTGGGGCTGCCCCTTGCCCAGCGTGTTGTGGGTGGGCTAGCACCCTCCCATCTTCCCAGGACTTTGATAGGTGAGTTTGCTTGTATGATGGAGGAAAAGAGCCAATAGGAAACTGAAAGAAAAACTCTTTCAGGGTCGCTGGCTCCAAGCCTTTACTTTGCATTTACCAGAAATCACACAGAGCATAAAGCCCAGAAAAGGTCAATAGCCTTCCCCTCCTAACCCGGGCCCCCTAGTCACGGCCGGACAGCAGTGGGGAAGCGTGTTTGCTATTAGGGTGGCATCCTAAAGGTGGGCCATTCACATCTCTGTGTAACAGTCCAGTTTGGTGAGAATTGCTCAGCTGGACACGCTCTGGAAGTGACGGCCATGGGTATGAGAAAGAGAGATCCCTCAGGGGTGGATGGGCACCAGGGAGTATGAGCCCAGTCTGGGGGTGACTTTGAGGCTCTCCAGCCAGGCCAAGTAGGCTCCAGCCCATGCCAAGGGCTCCATGTGCCCCATTCCCACTTCCCCCCATGCCATGGGCTCTGTGTGCCCCATTCCCCCTCTCCCTGTGCCCGTGGCTCTGTTTCTCCCCCTTCTCATGTCTTTTGTCCTTGAGTCAGGGCATTGACATTTTAAATGCCAGAGGAACACGGGGGAAGAGATGACGGGGTCCTTCTGAGATGCTGGCAGAGGTTAATCTGATGCAGGGCGGGGCACTGACTCAGTCAGGGGGATGGGGAAAGGGGTCTTTCCCCTCTAAGGGGTGTCGGCTCCTATCTTAAGCCAAGAGCCACACGCCATTCCCCATCCAGGGATGTGTGAGATACAGCTGCCTCTGGGGTGGAGCGGTGGGGACCTGTCAGGGCAGGGCCATTTCCTTCCCATTTCAAAAGGGGCCTCGCAGTCCACATCAAAGCCCCCAGCCAAGCATGGGGCCAGGACTGGGCCACAGATGCAGGCAGGATGGTGTGGGCTCCTGAGGCCCGACACTTTTTTTGATACGGGACCCCCTGTCTGACAGACTGCTTTTTTTCTTGCTGGAACAAACTGTCCTCTGGGGGGAAAGGAGCCATAGGTGGACCTGCTGGGGATGTTGCTGCTGCTGGAAAAGGCCGATCCTGTCTCCCAGAAGACCCAACAAGATGAACACACATGAAAGGGGACAGAAAAGACCAGCAGAGAGAGCAAAATTCAGGTCCTGACTCACTCTTGTAGCCTCATAGCTGGAGAAACAAGGCCCCAGACCCCGCCCTGACCAGCCACTTCAAGGCCTGGCAAACTTGTCCCAGCAATGGGCCATTTTGGTAGCCAATTTTGATAGGATGTATTCCTGGAGGGTCCATCACATGACATAATCTCTGCAAAAGATGTGGCCTGGGCCAGTGGCGCCAGACTCTTCTCAGAGAGAGGCAAAAAGAGCTAGAGAAAGAGGCAAGAGAAGAAAGAAGAGGGGGAAGGAAAAGATGAGCATCAGGGAGGGGGAGGGAGCAGGACGTCCACGTCTCACCTCCCGGGCCAGGTTTGGGATTTAGCCAAAGCCAGCGGAGGTGGCAACGTCACCCGTCTGTCTGGCCTGATCCCAGCTCAGCTCCAAGACCCAGGACAATGAAGCCCCAATGATGTCATGGCGGTTGGGTCGCCAACCCTCCAGGACCCTCCTAGACCCTCCAGGAACGAAAGATTCATCTTTCATTAAAAATTCTGTCTTGCGATGAAACCTCCAGGAATAAGGCCAGCCAGAATCAGTAACCCTACCTGGTGAAGACCAGGAGACGGTACAGGTGGCTGCCCTGATCGTGAACCTTGCTCCCATCTCTCCACCCGGCCTCTTCATCACCACCCCAAACATCTCTCCAAAAGGGGGCAGTGGCCAAACTAGTCCCTCCCCTCCTGATTTCGGCCACCAGTCAGGCCTCCAATTTTATTATCTGCTAGGGATTTCCACCACTGAGATAATGTTTGATCCCTGCAGCATGCTCTGTGGATATATAACAGGAGTCAGGAGGGGGCATTTGTAACATGTTACCGACCAGCTCTGTGTTTTTTGAAAATCCGGGAACAGTATCCAGCCTGTCTGCCTCACGAAGAACCTTCCCCCCACCCCCCAACCTCTGCTTGAATCCAAACTCCTCAGAAGAAAGACTTACAAAAAGCAATGAAATGGCAGGGGGAGACACACCAAAGCCCCTCTGGACAAGGGCGACAGGATTAAGGAAACTCCCATTGTCTCATCTGCATCAAAGATGGGACAGGGAGGCATCACCATTAGCATAGAGAATGGAGAACAGAAATTCCAAGGCAAGAAGCGCACTGAACTCTGGGACCAGAAAAGCAGGAAAGCACTGCATGATGGGAAATCTCTGCTCCAGATATTAAAGAACCCATGTCTGCACACCCCCAACTCAGTAATTATCAGACCAATTCTAGTCATAAATCCACTATTGGTACAACACAGGCTGTGAGAAGGCCGTGCTAAGGCCGGGAGCTGCTGGGGAGGGTGATGGAGGGGAGGGGCCAAGGCGAGCCATAGAGCAGCACTGCCAAGCTGCTTTCCAATGTGCATTACTTTGCATTTATCAACATTAGATTTCATCTGCCATTTTGTTGCCCAGTCACCCAGTTTTGACAGATCCTTTTGTAGCTCTTCGCAGTCTGCCTGGGTCTTAACTATCTTTAGTAATTTTATATCATCTGCAAATTTTGCCACCTCACTCTTTACCCCCTTTTCTAGATCATTTATGAATATGTTGAATAGGACTGGTCCTAGAACAGATCCCTGGGGGACACTACTATTTACCTCTCTCCATTCTGAAAACTGACCATTTATACCTGCCCTGTTTCCTATCTTTTAACCAGTTACCAATCCATGAGAGCACCTTCCATCTTATTCCATGGCAGCTTACTTTGCTTAAGAGATGGTGGTGAGGGACCTTGTCAAAGACTTTCTGAAAATCTGAGTACACTATATCCACTGGATCCCCTTGGTCCACATGCTTGTTGATCTCCTCAAAGAATTCTAGTAGATTGGTGAGGCATGATTTCCTTTTACTGAAACCAGGTTGACTCTTCCTCAACAAATTATGTTCATCTACATGTCTGACAATGTTGTTCTTTATTACAGTTTCAACCAGTTTGCCCGGTAATGAAGTCAGGCTTACCAGCCTGTAATTGCCAGGATCACCTCTGGAGCCCTTTTTAAAAATTGGCGTCACATTAGCTGTCCTCCAGTCATCTGCTACAGAAGATGATTTAAATGGTAGTTTACAGACTAGAGTTAATAATTCTGCAATTTCACATTTGTGTTCCTTCAGAACTCTTGGGTGAACACCATCTGGTCCTGGTGACGCATTGATGTTTAATTTACCAATTTGTTCCAAAACCTCCTTTCTCAGTCTGGGACAGTTCCTCAGATCTGTCACCTAAAAAGAATGGCTCAGTTTTGGGAATCTCACTCACATCCTCAGCAGTGAATATCTATGCAAACAATTCATTTAGTTTCGTGCTGCTTTAGCGTCTCAATCGTCCAGTGGCTCCTGTCAAGGTTCCTTCCCCACTCTGAACTCTAGGGTACAGATGTGGGGACCTGCATGAAAACCTCCTAAGTTTACTGTTACCAGCTTAGGTTAAAACTTCCCCAAGGCACAAAATTATTTTACCCTTGGATTTCCACTGCCACCACCAAACGTTTATCTCGGTTTACTGGGAAAACTTAGTTTGGACATGTCTTTCCCCCCAAACTCCTCCCAACCCTTCCACCCCACTTCCTGTGGAAGGTTTGGTAAAAATCCTCACCAATTTGCATAGGTGACACCAGACCCAAACCCTTGCATCTTAGAACAATGAAAAAAGCATTCAGTTTTTTTACAAGAGGACTTTTAATAGAAGTAAAGGAATCACCTCTGTAAAATCAAGATGGTAGATACCTTACAGGGTAATTAGATTCAAAACAGAGAATCCCTCTAGCCAAAACTTTAAGTTACGAAAAAGACACACAGACAGGAATATTCATTCTATTCAGCACAGCTATTTTCTCAGCCATTTAAAGAAATCATAATCTAACACATACCTAGCTAGATTACTTACTAAGTTCTAAGACTCCATTCCTGTTCTGTCCCTGGCAAAAGCATCATACAGACAGACCCAGACCCTTTGTTTTTCTTCCTCCTCCCAGCTTTCGAAAGTATCTTGTCTCCTCATTGGTCATTTTGGTCAGGTGCCAGCGAGGTTACCTTTAGCTTCTTAACCCTTTACAGGTGAGAGGATTTTTCCTCTGGCCAGGAGGGATTTTAAAGGAGTTTACCCTTCCCTTTATATTTATGACACACACCCCAAATCTCAGCTAGGGTGAAACACTGGCTGGGATTTCTTCCTGGAGCTCTAGGAAAAAACAGAGCTAATAAGACACCTGCACCTCTAAATATACTACCAAGTACATAAAGACTAACAATATTTTCCACATCTCAAGGACGATTCTAACCAGTTGATTCTGGGAAACTTTCACGGGAGAGTGCATCAGCCACTTTGTTACAAGCTCCTGAGATGTGTTGGATGTCGAAAGCAAAATCTTCGAGAGCTAAACTCCACCGAATAAGTTTTTTGTTATTTCCCATGGCAGTATGAAGCCACTGTAGTGCAGCATGGTCGGTTTGCAGGTGGAAACGCCGTCCCCAAACATATGGGTGTAGCTTTTCCAGAGCGTAGACAATGGCATAACATTCTTTTTCACTGACTGACCAGTTGCTTTCCCTCTCCTTTCCCTTTTTCGCTGAGAAACACTACAGGGTGGAATTCTTGATCCGGTCCTTTCTGCATTAAAACTGCTCCCACACCACGCTCGGACGCATCGGTGGTTACTAGGAACGGTTTGTCAAAGTCTGGGGCCCTTAGTACAGGGTCAGACATGAGTGTCGCTTTAAGCTGGTTAAAGGCCTTCTGACACTCTTCGGTCCACTGAATGGCATTTGGCTGTTTCTTTTTGGTTAGGGCTGTCAGTGGGGCGGCAATTTGGCTGTATTGCGGTACAAATCGTCTGTAATAACCGGCCAAGCCTAAGAAGGATTGAACCTGTTTCTTTGACTTTGGGACAGGCCACTTTGGGATAGCATCCACTTTGGCCTGACGGGAGTTGATAGTTCCTTGACCCACCTGGTGTGCAAGGGAAGTCACTCTGTTTAGGCCTATTTGACACTTCTTAGCCTTAACAGTTAGTCCTGCCTCCCTTATGCGCTCAAAGACTTTTTGTAGATGTTCCAGGTGTTCTGCCCAGGAATCTGAAAATATGGCCACATCGTCAAGGTAGGCGACTGCATATTCTCCTAATCCCACTAGGGGACCATCTACAAGTCTTTGGAAGGTGGCGGGTGCATTTCGCAGCCCGAAAGGGAGGACATTAAATTCATACAGCCCGAGATGTGTGGTGAAGGCTGACCTTTCCTTGGCAGATTGATCTAGTGGTACCTGCCAGTACCCCTTGGTTAAGTCCAAGGTAGAGATGAACTGGGCCCATCCCAGTTTCTCTAATAGTTCATCTGTGTGTGGCATTGGATAGTTGTCTGGGTGAGTTACAGCATTTAGTTTATGGTAGTCCAGGCAAAAAAGTATCTCCCCATCTGGTTTGGGAACTAGAACCGCTGGAGATGCCCATGCACTTCCAGAGGGGCGGATTACACCCATCTGTAACATATCCTGGATCTCTTGTTCCATAGCAGTTTTAGCTTGAGGAGACACCCGGTAAGGTCGGACTTTAATTGGGTGAGCATTACCTGCGTCAATGGAGTGGTATGCCCGTTCAGTCAGTCCTGGGGTGGCTGAGAACATCTGTGCATAGCTAGTGCACAGCTCCTTGATCTGCTGTCGCTGCATATGCCCAAGGGTCATGGAGAGGTTCACCTCTTCCACACCACCAGCACTTTTCCCTTCGTAGTAGACACCTTCAGGCCACTCAGCGTCGTCTCCTCCCTGGGCTGTAAACTGACAAGCCTTGAATTCTCTGGAATAAAAGGGCTTTAGAGAATTAATATGGTACACCTTAGGCTTTCGGTTGGAGGTGGGGAATGCTATGAGATAATTAACAGCTCCCAGGTGCTCCTGGACCGTGAATGGCCCTTCCCACGATGCTTCCATTTTATGGGCCTGGAGCGCCTTTAAGACCATGACATGGTCCCCTACTTTGAAGGAACGCTCTCTGGCATGTTTATCATACCAGGATTTTTGCTCTTTTTGAGCATCCTGTAAGTTTTCTTTAGCAAGGGCTAAAGAGGTTTGGAGGGTGTTTTGTAGGTTGGTTACAAAGTCCAGAATGTTAGTTCCTGGAGAAGGTGTAAATCCCTCGCATTGCTGCTTCACCAACAGTAATGGCCCCTTAACCTCACGGCCATATACAAGTTCAAATGGGGAAAACCCTAAACTGGGGTGTGGTACAGCTCTGTAGGCAAAGAGCAACTGCTGCAACACTAGGTCCCAATCATTGGAGTGCTCATTTACGTATCATGGCCCCCAAAGTTCCATTAAACTTCTCCACCATGCCATTTGTTTGATGGTGGTAAGGAGTGGCAACCAAGTGATTTACCCCATGAGCTTCCCAGAGGTTTTCCATAGCTCCTGCCAGGAAATTAGTCCCTGCATCTGTGAGGATGTCGGAGGGCCAACCTACCCTGGCAAAAACGTCTGCTAGTGCCTGGCACACACTTTTAGCCCTGGTGTTGCTTAGAGCTACTGCTTCCGGCCATCGGGTGGCAAAATCCATGAAAGTCAGTATGTACTGCTTTCCTCTGGGTGTCTTTTTTGGAAAAGGACCCAGAATATCCACAGCTACTCACTGAAATGGAACCTCAATGATGGGGAGTGGCTGGAGAGGGGCTTTGACCTGGTCTTGGGGTTTTCCCACTCTTTGGCATACTTCACAAGACCGGACATAGGTAGAAACATCCTTGCCCATTCCCTCCCAGTGGAATGACCCCTCCAAACGGTCTTTGGTCCTGTTCACCCCAGCATGGCCACTAGGGTGATCGTGGGCTAAGCTCAAGAGCTTGGCCCGGTATTTAGCTGGAACTACCAACTGTCTCTGAGGATGCCAGTCTTCCTGGTGTCCACCAGAAAGAGTTTCCTTGTATAAAAGTCCTCTTTCTACAACAAACCTGGATCAATTATAAGAGCTGAGAGGCGGTGGGTTGCTCCGTGACGCCGTCCAAGCTCTCTGGAGGCTTTCATCTGCTTCCTGTTCGGTCTCGAACTGTTCCCTTGAGGTTGGAGACATCAGTTCCTCATTGGATTGTGGACCTATGCTTGGTCCCTCTGGAAACGATGTAGGGCATGGGGCTGTTTCCGTTGACTGTGAACCGCTTTCCGCTGGGACACTATGTTGGGGTTCAGGCTCTGGCTGAGCCTCTTGTATAGGGTTATGGGCTGTTGCCGGTTCAGGTTCAGTGGGGCCCTCTGGTGTTGAGGTTGCAAGTACTGGATTCAGTGCTGGCAATGGGTCTAGTGCTGGTTGTTCCGCTGATTCCGGTTCTGGGACTGGTTCCGTCTGGGTCTCTGGGACTGGATCCACTACTGCTGTTGCAGACATTGGCCTGGGGTCCGGGTCCATCACCTCTGACCGGGTCCTGATAGAAGTTTCCAGAACAGAGCTGGGCCTCACGGCTTGTTTAGCCTGGCTGCGGGTGACCATTCCCACCCTCTTGGCCCGCTTCACATGATTGGCCAAGTCTTCCCCCAACAGCATGGGGATGGGATAATCATCACAGACTGCAAAAGTCCACGTTCCTGACCAGCCCTGGTACTGGACAGGCAACTTGGCTGTAGGCAAATTGAAAGAGTTGTACTTGAAGGGTTGAATCATCACTTGGATCTCTGGGTTGATTAAATTGGGGTCCACTAAGGAAGCATGGATAGCTGACACTTGTGCTCCGGTGTCCCTCCATGCGATGACCTTCTACCCGCCCACACTCACAGTTTCCCTCCGCTCCAAGGGTATCTGGGAGGTATCTGGGCCTGCGGACCTCTGGTGTGATTCCGGTGCAATGAACTGTAATCTGTTGGGGTTCTTGGGGCAGTTAGCCTTTACATGCCCCGACCCGTTACATTTAAAACATCGTCCAACTGACGGGTTACTGGGGAGAGGTGGGTTGCTGGAGAACGGGGTGGTGGGACGATAAGGTGGCTGGAGAGTTCCTTGTCAGGGTAGGCGGAGACTTGGGCAGCCCCCGGTAGTAGGGTGTGGTCTGGGGTTGTCCCTTCTGGTCTCTGCTCCAACTGCGACCAGTTTTCTTCTTCTCTGCCACCTCCACCCATCTGGCTCCAACCTCTCCTGCCTCTATTACAGTTTTGGGCTTCCCATCTAGGATGTATCTTTCTATTTCCTCAGGAACACCCTCTAAGAATTGTTCCATTTGCATTAGGAAGGGCAAATTTACCGGAGATTCAACACTTGCTCCTGATATCCAGGCATCCCAATGTTTCACAATGTGGTAGGCATGTCGGGTAAATGACACGTTTGGTTTCCACCTTGGAGCTCTGAACCTCCGATGAGAATGCTCAGGTGTTATCCCCATTCTGACTCTCACCTTGGATTTAAAACAGTTCATACTTGTTCATGTGTTCTTTAGGCATTTCAGCCGCCACCTCAGCTAAGGGTCCACTGAGCTGCGGCCTCAGCTCTAACATGTATTGGTCAGTAGAGATGCTGTACCCAAGGCATGCCCTTTCGAAGTTTTCTAAGAAGGCCTCAGTATCATCGCCTGCCTTGTAGGTGGGGAACTTTCTGGGATGGGAAGTGGTACCTGGAGAAGGATTGCTAGGGTTTGTTGGTATATTCTGCTGAGCCTTTATCTTCTCCATCTCCTCCACATGCTTCCTCTCTTTTTCCTTCTCCTCCAGTTCTTTGTCCCTTGCTTCCATAGCTCTCCTGTGAGCATCCGTTTGGTGTTGTTCTGCCTCTTTCGCTGCCTCCCTTTCTTTGTCCCTTGCCTCCATCTCCCTCCTGTGGGCAGCCTCCTGTACCTCCTTCTCCATCCACATGAGTTCTATCTGTCTTTCATGTTCCTTTTGTTTTTCAGAAGCCTCAAATCTGGCTAATTCCAGCTTTTGTTGAGCCGTGGAGTTTGTCATCCTAACCTCTCTGTTTTTAACTAACTTTATACCCGAGGTTTAGAAATAAAACAAACAAAACTTGGCTTGTAAAATTTTGCTGTGCTGGAATAGGATACCTATTCTCTGATAGTGATTGTCAGCCTACAGAAAAAGACAATTCCCTTTGTCTCTGCTCTGGCCCCAAATCAAAGCAAAAAAGCTTTCAACTATTTCCAGTTGGAGACCTGCTTTCCAGCAGCCCCAATCCTAAAAAAAAAACCCTTACCACTCTTGTCTCCAGGCAAATGGGTAGAACACCCCCCTATTTACTCTTAGGTAAAAAAAAAAAAAAAAAAAAACCTTCAGGTCTGTGAAGACTGTGAATTTCCCTGCAGGAGGTTAACTACTCTGCCTTTAGGAAGAGAAACTGCAGCTCCCAAAGACAATTCCCTTTTGTCTCTGCTCTGGCCCCAAAGCAGAGAAAAAACTAGCTGCTTTCAGTTGGACCTCCTTTCCAGCAGTCCCAAAAGAAAAAAAAATATTTCCTTTTTAAAATCTGTTTTTCTGGTTCAAAAAATCTCAAATTGATCTCAAAAGGATTTCATGTTAATCCCACCACTCTGCCACCATGTCAAGGTTCCTTCTCCACTCTGAACTCTAGGGTACAGATGTGAGGACCTGCGTGAAAACCTCCTAAACTTACTTGTACCAGCTTAGGTTAAAACTTCCCCAAGGTACAAAATTATTTTACCCTTGGATTTCCACTGCCACCACCAAACATTTATCTGGGTTTACTGGGAAAACTTAGTTTGGACACTTCTTTCCCCCCAAAATCCTCCCAACCCTTCCACCCCACTTCCTGTGGAAGGTTTGGTAAAAATCCTCACCAATTTGCATAGGTGACACCAGACCCAAACCCTTGCATCTTAGAACAATGAAAAAAGCATTCAGTTTTCTTACAAGAGGACTTTTAATAGAAGTAAAGGAATCACCTCTGTAAAATCAGAATAGTAGATACCTTATAGGGTAATTAGATTCAAAACATAGAGAATCCCTCTAGGCAAAACTTTAAGTTACAAAAAAGACACACAGACAGGAATATTCATTCTATTCAGCACAGCTATTTTCTCAGCCATTTAAAGAAATCATAATCTAACACATACCTAGCTAGATTACTTACTAAGTTCTAAGACTCCATTCCTGTTCTGTCCCTGGCAAAAGCATCATACAGACAGACCCAGACCCTTTGTTTTTCTCCCTCCTCCCAGCTTTTGAAAGTATCTTGTCTCCTTATTGGTCATTTTGGTCAGGTGCCAGCGAGGTTACCTTTAGCTTCTTAACCCTTTACAGGTGAGAGGATTTTTCCTCTGGCCAGGAGGGATTTTAAAGGGGTTTACCCTTCCCTTTATATTTATGACAGCCCCACTGGTTGTTTAGCAGGCTTCCTGCCTCTGATGTACTTAAAAAAAATTTCTATTATTTTTGGAGTCTTTGGCTAACTGTTCCTCAAATTCTTTTTTGGCCTTCCTAATTGTATTTTTACACTTCATTTGCCAGAATTTATGCTCCTTTCTATTTTCCTCACTAGAATTTAACTTCCACTTTTTAAAGGATGCCTTTTTGCCTCTCACTGCTTCTTTTACTTTGTTGTTTAGCCACAGTGGCTCTTTTTTGGTTCTCTTACTATGTTCCTTAATTTGGGGTATACATTGAAATTGAGCCTCTATTATGGTGTCTTTTTTAAAAAGTTTCCAAGCAGCTTGCAGGGATTTCACTTTTGGCACAGTACCCTTTAATTTCTGTTTAATTAATCTCCTCATTTTTGTGTAGTTCCCCTTTTGAAATGAAATGCTACAGTGTTGGGCTTCTGTGGTGTTTTTCCTGCCACAAGGATATTAAATTTAATTATATTATGGTCACTATTACCAAGTGGTCCAGCTAGATTCACCTCTTGGACCAGATCCTGTGCTCCACTTAGGACTAAATCAAGAATTGCTTCTCCTTTGGTGGGTTCCAGGACCAGCTGCTCCAAGAAGCAGTCATGTAAGGTATCAAGAAACTTTACCTCTGCATCCCATCTTGAGGTGGCATGTACCCAGTCAATATGGGGATAGCTAAAATCCCCCATATAGAACTCAGGAGTCCTGGCTCCAGCCCCCCTGCCCTAACTCATGAGATTCCTCCCATAACTCCCCTCCCATATGATGAATATTAATAGCCATACACTGAATATGATTATATCCGCCCATGTTTACTGTTTACAGAATTAAGCATATTATGCAAGCACTTCTACCTTAAATATACATTTCTTTGCAGTAATTGTAGCCACAGATTCCCTTAATCAGCAATTTTGGGGGGAGGGAGGAAGGAGCCATGACCCCGAACTTGTTTATGTAGCTGGGAAAAAGAAGGAAGAGGAGAGATAACAGTACTTTATACCATGGGTATTCTTTAGACAACCTCATTCTTTATGCAGCTGCAATGCTTATCTATCCTTAACAAGCAAAAAGGAAGGGGAAGAATAAGAAACTTTATCTATCAAACAAAGAAATACTGCTTGCCTGGGCCATACTCCCTATTACCATGGTAGCAGTCACCCAGGTCTTTATGTAACCCTTACATACCCCAACACCAGATCTTAATGGACTGAGAGATGTCCAGCGTCCGTGTGGAGATGCCTTGAGTGTAGGATGTAGAGGTTTTATGGAAAGTTACCCTGCTCATCGAGGATTATATCCAGAGGAAAGCTCTGATAGCTCTGATGAGGGAAATGTGGATTTGGGTAGGAGAAGTCAAAAAGAGAAATTATAAATTCATACTCAGATAGAAGCCCAGAACCCATACCAGAGAGAAGATCCTTACATTCAAATTCTGATTGCCTGTAGCATTTACAGATATTAAGACACTAGATCTGGCAGCTAAGCAAGTAGAGATGATGGAGGATTCTTCAGTTGCATTGCATGCACAATGTGTACAAGAAACAGCAAAAGTGTTTGGCTTACCAAGGGAAGACTGGATTAAAATCTTACAACTCACAGGGAATCGAGCACTGTGGAGTACTTTGTCACCTGAGTTTAGGGTAGGAGAGAGATGTTTTAAAGACACTGTAGCCCTATTGGAACATAATCAGCATCCGGGGCAAGCTGGAGTGGCCATCCTGTCTAACCTAAAGCAGAGGCCTAATGAGTCCCCACATCAATTTCACCTGCGGTTAAGTGCAGCATGGCACAGTCACATGAAAGAGGAAACAGATGAGCCACCATATGTTAGTTTGTTGGTCAATAACACTCTTCCCCATTTGCGGGAAAAGGTTAACGTGCATATAAATGATAGCACTTCTTTGAAGGCGGCATTAGCATTACTGGCCAAGGCATATTCTCAGGGAGGCTCTAAAATAGGTCGACTTGGACGCCCTGTTGCAGTACCTCAGGAACCACAAGCTAATCCCACCGTGAGGATTGAGGGACACCCCCCCGCCCCCCGCAGGGTTAGGCCAAGGTGTTCCTAAATTCCCTAGGTACCGGCGTTGGCAAAATGAACCTAACCCACATAATAATCGTGGATCTTCGAGTGGGTGTGCCCCTTGACAGGGTTATGCCTTTGGACCCCACGCAGGGGCCCGGCACCATATTCCTTTCTTTTCAGATGCCGCCCAGAACAATTCACGCCTGCAGGGATCCAAGTCACCGCCTCCCCGCAGAGATAAGGACTCAGTTGCAATGATGTTTAAGACAGTGCAGCAGATGCTTGAGGCTCAATGACAGAATATCCAGGAACTCCGAGCATGCGTGAATGAGCTGATGATGGAAGGCCAAAGCCCAGCACCCTTGAACAGCCTGGTGGCCTCCGTTAACTTGTTTCCTTCTCTCCAGTGGACAGCCTCTCCTCCTCCAGAGTTGGCTGCCTCCAAAGAGATAGAAGGAGAACTGGTAGATTATTTGTCTGCATAGTCTACAAATTACTCAGCATGACACCAACCGGCCCCGAGCGTAGTCATAGCCCCTTTAGACAGGGATGTAAGTGGGAGACCCACAGTATCTGCAGTGGTAGGAGGCTGCCATAGGAATTTAATTATAGATACTGGGAAAGCAATTAGCATTATCCATGTCCAGGATCCTAGATCCTCTTCTCTGTCACCAGGGCATTCAAAAACACTTTCAACTTTTGCAAGCAATCAGGTTGTTACCACACTTTCTAAACCCACTGAAGTACAGAGAGGTCACCGAAGAAAGGTTCATACCTTTGCATTGGTGAAATTAGCAGACCCATGGCATTGCCGATTGGGAACTGATTTCCTTAGAAACAGGGATGTGTTCTTGATTTGGGTAACCAATTGTTGTGTCTTACTGTAGAACAGCCAAAGGACGACTCACCAGAAATCATACCTGAGTGTGGCATGGTGTCTCCAGTGGAGGACTCTAAATCTGAGGGGTATTAAATAAAATAAATAGTGGCGAATCATGCAGACCAAGCTGAGTTACAGGCTTTCCTTCACAAGCATGCAGATGCCTTTGCTGAACACAAACGTGATTGTGGATGCATGGCCATCAATTGTGGAAGGAGGAGATCTATCAGCCCCAGAACAATATCCTTACCCAGACCAGGCAAACCCATACATAGGAAAGGCTATCAAGTCTTTACTGACACAGGGAGTACTACGTAGATGTACTTCCATGGCCAGTTCCCCTATTTGGCCTGTGAAGAAACCAGATGCTTCTTGGGGGTCTCACAATTTGTAATTTGTAACGTCTGAATCAGATCACACCCACTTGTGCCCCTACAGTGGCCAAGATGCCAGATCTAATCAAGTCCTTTGATCCAGAGGCTGTGTGGTTTACTGTCCTTGACATCGGTAACAGCTTTTGGACATTATCATTGGCCCACATTTCACAGTACCGTTTTGCATTTAGTTTCCAGGGGGTTCAATATTCCTGGACACGTTTACCCCAGGGGTATAAAAATTCTCCAGTTTTATTCTATGTGCAATGAGGCGGGTACTGTCACAATTTTCTAAACCAACTGTTCTGTTTCAATATGTAGATGACCTTTGTTTGGCAACACGGACCAAGAAGGAGCATCTGAAAAGGCTTGACGAGCTCCTGCAGTTCCTAAAGGAAGCAGGGCTAAAATGCAATCCGGCCAAGGCACAGCTAATGGCCAACAGTGTCTCTTTCTTGGGCCTCATGCTGACAAAATGAAGTGGAACCCCGGCGCAACAGAAAGTGGATGCAATCCAAACATTGCCTTTACCACAGGACCCAATGGCTTTAAAATCCTTTTTGGGTTTAACTGGGTACTACGGGGATTTCATTCCCAATTTTGCTTCCATTGCAGGTCCCTTGTACCAACTGTTAAAGAAAAGTGTCCAATGGAAATAGAATGAGCAACACACGGAAGCAGTATCCCAGCTGAAACAGGCCATTGTCAAGGCTCAGGTGTTGATCACTCCAAATCCTGAGATACCCTATCATCTGGAGGTAGCGGTGAGTGTTAATGCATTAGCGACTGTGGCTTCACAAGGGAGACATGGGAAAACCAGACCTGTGGCCTATGCCTCGCGTTTAATGTCATCAATTGAACTGAAGTATGACAATTGTGAAAAGTACCTATTGGCCACCAGTTGGGCCACACAACACTTATCTTTTCTAATTGGCCTCAGCCCGATCATATTACACTCATCGCACACTCCCCTTCAGTTCTTACTGTTCAAGAGGGTATAAGATGGGCAAGTCTCAGATGCTCGCCGAGCCCACTGGGCATTGATTGCTGCTGTAAGGGAAAACTATTGCAGTAAAACCTGTTGTTAGGACACCATCTTTGTTACCAACTGCCCTACTGTGCCAAGGGGAGCCACGTGTGTGCCCCGATCTTGATCAATTGGATCTAAGGGGGAGGGAAAAAGAAAGCTTTTCCAACCATTGATCCAGGAAATAAATTCCGTTTAGAGGTATCACTTCTTTGTTGATGGTTCTAGTTATTACCATCAAGGCAGACCTTATACCAATTCATCCTGAGGAGAAAGGAGAGCCTTGGGAGAAGGCATATTCATGCATTCCACCAATATGCTGAATTAGCAGTGGTGGCTTGTGTGTTGGAGTACTGCGTGCCATTCTCCATCACCACCACGTACCAAAGCATTTGTCTGTTTTCAGACTCTGCGTGAGTATGCAATTCTCTCACAGAGTTTCTACCGTGTTGGGAGACAAATGGGTTCACATCTTCTGATGGCTCACCTATTAGGTGTGCATCACTGGTGAAATACAGGCGCTGGTTAGCAGTAACAATCACTGGTCCAGGGTGACCAATTAAAGTAAAAAATAATAAAAGCTCACTGGAAATTAGAACTCTATACTACAGAAAATGGGAAGGCTGATAAATTAGCTAGAGAAGGAGCCCAATCAGGGGAATTCTGGGATAAAAAAGTTCAGGAATATTCTATTACTACCCCTAGTCCCAGATGCCCTATTGCCACAACGAAAGTTGTACAGGCTGACATACCGGATTTAAAAGAGATGCAGAAATCAGATAGAGACATTGTGTGAGTGATCCAAGAGCTTTCCAAGACAGAAGGAGAAGGGTCGCTAACAATAGATCCTTTGTACAGAAGATATGAGCAGCATTTTCAGGTAGTGGACAGAGTTCTCATGTATACAGAAGGTCCTTTCCCTGTATGGGTAGTTCCAGCTCACTTACGGAGGGAAACGATGTACATGGTCATGACACTCCTACAGGAGGACACCAGGGAGTGAACAAAACTGTCCAGCTTCTTGCATCTGTGGGATGGTGACCACTTCTTGGGATGGATGTGCAACAATATTGTGAGAACTGTCTGGCATGTGCCCAAGCTAATCCAACTCCATCCAAAAGAAATGCGCCACTAAAATCTCAGGTGTATAAAGGTCCTTGGATGGAGTTGCAGATTGACTTTGTACGTCCTTTGCCAAGGACTCAAAGAGGTAACCAATACCTGTTAGTGGTTGTTGATCCTTTTTCAAAGTGGGTTGAGGCATTTCCTCTGAAGGCCAAGACTGCAAAAGCCACGGCCAAGGTCCTATTAGAGCAAGTCTTCTCTCAATGGGGGATCCCTGCAGAGGTGGAATCGGACCAGGGATCACATTTCACTGGACAGTTCTTTAGTGACTGCCTCAAATTAGTGGGAGTCCCGGAGAGACTGCACATCCCATACAGACCACAGTCATCTGGGATGGTGGAATGATCCAATCGGACTATAAAAGTAATGCTGAGGAAACTGGTTGATGCCAATGGGTGTAACTGGAACACTCTCATGCCTCTAATTTTAATGGCATTGAGAGCGACACTGGCTGCATCTTCCGATAAAACACCCTTTGAAGTGACGACAGGCCGAACGATGCGATTACCAGAACATTTAATTTGGCACACCAGTGGCACTCAATTAGAGGGAATAAAAATGGATACCTACCTGCAGAATCTGCAAGAACATTTAAATCAAGTCCACTTGCAGGTAGCTGCTAAATTGGGGAAATCCAGACAGAAGGCAAAGGCCTAATTTGACAAAAACCAGAGAGAGAACACATGGGAGGCTGGAGACCAAGTGATGCTGTTATCATATAAAGCACCAGAACATGGGCTGTGTAACCAATGGATCGGACCCTTCCGAGTCATCGATAAACTCAGTTCAGCAGTGTATAAGATTAGGAGAACAGAAGGCAAGCATAATAGAGACAAATAGAGAAACAAAGCCATTTGTAATATTCTGAGAACAGGGGGATGGGCGTGGAGTTTAACCTTATATAAACTTAAATATGAGGATGAAGGACAATATGAAGTGCTCATTATAGCTACTTTTCAAACCAAATCAGGAAGCAAAAGATATGTACTAAATGTGACATTTGATCTTAAGGTTATTGACTAGGAGTATGACAATCCGATACCAAATGATATAACTTGTCCAATGATAAACCCAGGACTTGCTAGTCATCTCACCACAATGTCCATAATAGGGGAAGTGATTAATCAGGTTCGGTTTATGCGTATTCCTGTAGTGTTAAATTTGTCTAATTGGTATCTAGGAGAAGTTAGCTATTGTCGCATCCCAAAGTGGCTTCCTTTTTCTCAGTATGACTTGTGGATAGGGATTGCAGCCTATCAACAACAAGTGCAAGATATTGTTTTGTTGGGGATGGATAATGAAATCCATAAACCACATACCTCTAGGAGAAAGCGTAGCTTGAATCTTCTTGGAAGTTTAGGATCCCTAACAGGACTATTTGGTTCAGGAGTGTCGATCTGGAACCGAGCGAATACTTGGAAAATTCACAAACATATAGATTATGTGTTACAAGAGGAAGCCAACCGAATGGTCAATCCAATGTTACAGGGAATAAAGGGATTGTCACAGGAAAAGCAATTTACTGTTCATAAAATGTAGGACATAACCCAACTATTTAATGAGACCCAACGTAAAATTAATCAGCTAATCGCTTTAAACAATGATCAGCACAGGGACCAACATTTAGAAAAGGAGATTATATGCCCTGCATATGGGGAATATGTTGTAAATGCAATCACTGACACATTACGATCCTTACGATTGGGAAAGGTTTCCGACTTTGTTAAAAATGAGCAACTGTTATGTTGGTACTGTCCAAATGTTTTCAAAGGCTGGAAATGGAACGATCCACATGTTTGGATCCATGCCAGCATTTATCGGTGGGTGTTATGAGAGAGATGGGATCTGTGACACCTCACCCCAACCGAGACGGTTGTTCTCTTTCTAAAGGTTGTATGATGGCACGATCCCTGTATGTCTCCTTCACAGTCTTGATACCGGTATTTGACCCAGACAACAATGTGTACGGCAATTGGTAGCTGTACATTCTATAGGTCACCTCAAAGGCGACATCTATAGGGAACGTGTTAATGCACCTCCCCTGGTGGTATATCACACTCCAACTCAGACCTGCAAAGTACCACAGATGGCCCATTGCTCTGAAAAAGGGCCTCAGTATTTCTGTAGGTGTAACATGTTTGAGACAGACACTGTTCTGTGTGGACTGCAGGGAGAGAAATTACGGAATTCATCATTGTCATGCCTGGTGAGGCTGACCAAGTGGAAGACTCCAATGGAGAGGGTGACCTATGCTGGAAATAGCCAATTTTGTGTGGTTACCAACCAAAAGAGGTACCAATATGGTCCGTTGAAGTGTTCTGTCATGGAACCAAATTTCTGTTTTACTCCAAAGCAACCCACTTTGATAGGGAATCAAGCTATTCCCCCTATTCCCACTTTTGAAAACATCACCATTGTCCAGTCCGACACAGCCTATCAGGATTTAACTATCCAAAGTACACCCACCTTTCTTGTCTACATTCCCCCATTAGGGTTACAGTTAAAGTCATTACTGGCTCGTAAGGAGATCCACCTTATACAAATTACTAACAATATGAACAAAGCCAAACAAGTTATTACCCGGTTAATGAATGAGGGTGATAAGCCTGCAACAACTCCCGGGGAGAATTTTGGGTTATTATTTAAGGAACTACAGTTGGGATTAATTTCCTTGTTTTAGGATGCCTGCAGTATAAATCTAACAGGCCCAAGCAGAAACCTAGACAGGCACCAAATGTTAAGGATAATGAATATGTATATATGGTGCCCACTCCAGAAACGTGCCAGGGTCCAAAATACTATCTTTATAATACCCTTCCTCCACCCCGACCGAGGGAAAATCTCCCCACAGATACTTAAACACCTACATACATAACTTTGTGATGGGATTCATTGTTGCAAATCACCCCATCAAAGGGGGGCGTGTAGCCTATAGGATTAACCTGCTTGCTTGCATGTATATTTCTTTTCATATAGTTTAAGTATTTGGTTTATTGTAATAGGTTTAGAGATTTATATTAAAATAAGTTCGGCTGTAATGCAAGAAACTTACAGGGCATATCCTGTATATTGAGCTAAGGCAAAGTTAGCATATCCATATCTGGGATCTTTCACCCAGATAGCAAAGTTGGCTTACTATGCCTGGGACCTTTCACTCAGACAGCAAAGTCAACACACACACACGTCTGAAACATTTCACATAGATAGACAGATAACGGTACAATGGCATGGGGGGTTCCAAGTCTGTACCCTCAAACTTAACAGGGATGCCACAAGGAAAGAACCAAAATAACCGGAAAAACAAAAATAACATGTGTGAATGATCTAATGTCATTAATAGGTATGTACACGACATCAATACGTACAAACATACCAGCCTATGGAGTAAGTGTACCCTAACATTTTTGTGGGTGAGAAATGAAGTTTGGGCATCGAAGGAGGGTTCAGGCACCTGTGCCCTATAAAAGAGGTGACCCACCTTGCTAGAGTGACCCAGCCATCTCTTCCCCCGTGTTCCTCTGGCATTTAAAATGTCAATGCCCTGACCCAAGGACAAAAGACATGAGAAGGGGGAGAAACAGAGCCACAGGCACAGGGAGAGGGGGAATGGGGCACACAGAGCCCATGGCATGGGGTGAGGGGAAATGGGGGCACACTGAACCCCAGGTGTGCAGGCTGCACAGAGCCTCTGGAATGGGGGAGGGGGAATCGGGGGCACACGGAGCCCCTGGCATGGGCTGGAGCCTTTTTGACCTGGCTGGAGAGCCTCAAAGTCACCCCCAGACTGGGCTCATACTCCCCGGTGCCCATCCACCCCTGAGGGATCTCTCTTTCTCATACCCATGGCCATCACCTCCAGAGCATGTCCAGCTGAGCAATTCTCACCAAACTGGACTGTTACACAGAGATGTGAATGGCCCACCTTTAGGATGCCACCCTACTAGCAAACACGCTTTCCCACTGCTGTCCGGCCGTGACTAGGGGGCCCGGGTTAGGAGCGGAAGGCTATTGACCTTTCTGGACTTTTTGCTCTGTGTGATTTCTGGTAAATGCAAAGTAAAGGCTGGAAGCCAGTGACCCTAAAAGAGTTTTACTTCCAGTTTCCTATTGGCTCATTTTCTCCATCATACAAAGCAAACCCACCTATCAATGTCCCGGAAAGGTGGGAGGGTGCTAGCCCACCCACAACTGAAGGCTCCGACACCAGCTCAGGGGGACAAACCACTAACAAAGCCCAAGTTCAACTAAAGTCAAGGGAAAACAAAGGATCAAACAGGAACAGGGGGTTACAGGGCCATCCCTAGGGGGATGCAAGGCCTGGGACAAGCCCCCTCCACCCAGGCCCTGCCCTGCCCCTTCCTCTCCTTGCTCCAGCCCTTACGCTCAACCTTCACCCCTGCTCCACCCCCACCCCGCCTCTTCCCGCTCCCGCTCTACCCCACTCCACCCCTTCCCGCAAGTCCCCTCCTCCGAGTGATGCGGATGAGGAGGCAGGCCCAACCTCTGCAGCCAGTGCCAGGCCACCCCACACACACACACACTAATCCTCTGCATTACCCTGGGCCCCACATGGCCCCCCAAAGCACGGGGCCCAGGGTGGTTGCCCCAAACCATCCTATGGACAGGATGGCTCAGACTGGTGCTGACGTCTAGGTCTCCTGCGGCCACTGTGGGGGTAGACCTCTTTGCGGAGCTCGTACTGCACAATCCCCAACTAGGTGTAGGGGTCGCGGGGTCCCTCGCAATGTGCCGGAGGCTGGTCCTGGCAGGAAGCACCAGGATCGGAGACCTCCTGCACTACGAGCAGAGCGGGAGGGACTGGATGGATCCCCTGGCTCTTAGTTGTTTCATGGGGCTTTCCAGCCCTCATAACTCCTGGCGTCTACTCCCGGAGGTGGCTTACCGCCCGCCTCTGTGGCTTTCCTTGAGTAGGTTCATGAGAGGGTGCGCCCAGCCCGCCCCTCACCCCTGCCCTCTCGACCTTGTTATCGGGTCCCTGCCCCTCCTACCCACTCCTTCTGACAACTTGAGAAGGCTACATAATCTGCAGCCAGTTCATTTCTGAATCACGTGAAGGAAACCTCTGTACACGCCTGTGCTCCACATGTTTCATTTGCTCACCATCACGTCCCACCCCAATACCCAGAGGTAGCACCTTGCACCATCTATTGAGGGTGAGGAACCCCAGTGAGCCAGCCTTAATTCCACCCGGGTTCTGTGGCTCGCCAGGAATATCAGCTGATGGCTCCATGAAGATACTTGCACATTTCACACCGATCCCTGGCACTTGCCCTTTTGTGGTATGAGGGAGACTCTGGCGCTTGTTTACCTCGACTGCACCAGGTTGCAGACCCCTCGGATGGAGGAAAAAAGAGCTGCCGGAGCCCTTGCGGGAGGCAGAGGAAGGCGTGTACCAACACACTTCATGCACCTTAAAGGAGTCTCTGCAGGGCCTGGAGGTGGAAGACTTGGACTTGCGTGCAGAGGCAGACCAGGCCCTGTCCTTCCTCCTCTGGGGGAGACTGAGAACCCCCACAGAGACCCAGTGCAGTCCTGGCCAGAAAAACCCCAGAGCTACCTTCTGGAGCTCGGCCGGGAAATCCAGGGCTAGGCTCAGGGTGTTGAGCCAGTGCCAGAGCATGGATGGGACTAGCTGGTTGAGTACCAGTGCTTTACCCCACAGGAAAAGTCACCGGCACAGTCTGGTCCACCTCCACAGCCGCTCAGCCACCCTGCCCTCCAAATCCTGCCTGTTCTCCGATGGAGAGAGATGGGTGGAGGAAAGGTGAATGCTCAGATAGAGTAGCAGACCCATGCTCTACTGGATGGCCTGAAGCACGGGTGAGGGAGCTCCGTTGCTCCCCATCCCCGACCACCAGATCAGAGCTCTCGACTCAGTTGACCCAGGAGGAGGAAGCTGCTAAGTAGATAGCCAGTCAGGCCTCCACCTGCACCAGGGTGCCTGGTCCTGAACCACGAGAAGCACTTTGGTGGCATCTGCTGACAGGACCACCCAAAACTCCAGCTCCCGGAGCACCAACCCTATCAACCTCCACCAGAGGAGAAGGAGGAAGGGCTCAATGGCTAGAGTGTGCAGCTGGCCTGACAGCTGATCAGTTCAGTCAGGGTCAAGTTGAGCCTCACCAAACACTCCACAGAGGCTCACAGCACCTGCAGGAAACCCACAAACAGTGGCTCAAATGTGAAGGCCCGCAGAGTGCCCAGGAGATACCCATAGTCCACCCTGTCGAACGCCTTCTAGTGCTCAGGAAGAGGAGGTCGAACAACAGACCGTCCCTACACAAGAGTTCAAGGAGGTCCCCGAGCCAACCAGTGTGGACCCCAGTCACCAGGGCCATCCCTGGGGGAGTAGGGGGCCCAAGAGAACCCCCCCTCCACTCCAGACCCACCTCCACTCTATCCCTTATTTCAAGTCGCCACCCCATCTCTTCCCGCACCTGCTCTGCCCCCACTGCACCCCTTTTCCCAAGCCCCTGCCCTGCCTCATCCCACTGCTGCTCCGTCCCCGCCCCACTCCTCCCCTCTCCCCAAGCCCCCACCCTGCCTCTTTCCAGCTTCCACCCCCTCCTCTGAGTGACACTGAGACCCAGCAGAGTGGGATGGGCTCAGGCCAGGTCACTCACTCCTACCAGCACCAGGGCCACTACTAGGCCCCCAGGGCATTCTGGACCACGCATCTGTCTTGGAAAAATCCTATTTTAGTTTAGGTATAAGTTAGAATGAAGGATAATAAATAATGTAGTATGTATTAAATGTATTCATCTATTTTGTAATTATAATTTGATGTACCCTGCCAGCCACCCTTTCGAAAAGCAGGAAGCAATGGCCTTGTGTGCCCTTGCTAAAGAAGCATCAGCCAGAATCTTGTGTCTGCAGCTGATTTCAAGGCAGGAATAGACTCTTAGGTTCACCACTTTGCTGTAAGTTTAAAGTTAGCATTGTGAAATAAGTAGAAGAGTGTGATGATTGGTTTCTTTAAGCTGTGACTTGATGTTCCTGCTTAAACCTTCATACTGTTTCTGTGTAAATCAGTCCTGTTTTATGTGTGAATGAGGGATGTGTGTGTTAGAAGATAAGTGTGAAGGTCATCACTGGACCAGATATTCTAGGGAGGAAACAAAGACAGATCCAAAGGCACCAGGAGACTGCCGTGTACCCCTAATAACATTTTGAGGAGCAGGGCAGATTGACAACTCTAAAAGATGAGGCAAGCACCTATCAATCAGAAGAAGAGAGCTGTAACCAAAACCAGTCTGGGGTTACTCCCTGAGGAATGGGTGGAAGGATGAGAAGAACAACTTAAGAAAACAAGCACTGGACAAGCACTCATCAAACGGCGATTGATTACAGCATGACGGTGCGAAACTCACTGACCCCCAATGAAGGAAAATTACTATAAAGCAGGGTGCTTTGCCATGGGACTTTGGGTTTGCCTTACCACAACTTCAGCACATTGGATCGTGACCGACAGAACCCAGCTTCCCCACTTGTGACCAATCTAACTGGCCATTAGATTGGTCTGAGCTACTGACTGGTAACTATAACATTGACTGGTGGGACAGTGCGTGTGTATCTGAGTGTGCGTGTGTGTTTATGTGAGCATACGGTAGCTGATTTCATAGAATCATAGAATATCAGGGTTGGAAGGGACCTCAGGAGGTCGTCGAAGTCCAACCCCCTGCTCAAAGCAGAACCAATGCCCAATTTTTGCCCCAGATCCCTAAATGGCCCCCTCAAGGGTTGAACTCACAACCCTGGGTTTAGCAGGCCAATGCTCAAACCACTGAGCTATTCCTCCCCTCAAAAATTTACTATTCTATTCTTCATAAACACGGCGTACTGCCTTATCCCCTCAAAAAGATCCTTTGTGCTTCTTATAAGCATAACACATCCCCTAAAGTGCGAGGCCCCCAAAGTGTGGAGACCGGAGCGGTTGCCAATAACAGCCAAATGGCTTTCATTATGATCGTGTAGGCTATGCTGAGCTGTGAGATGGGACACCAATTCTAAAGGTTGTGATGCAGAGGTCCCCCTCAAAGGTTTGGGGGAGGGGGGCACAGGAGGGGGTGGCTATGGCGTCCGAGGTGAGCCTCCAGGTCACCATGTCACCAGTCGCTGGGGTATCCATTCTCCAGGCCATTGGCTGGGGTCCCAAGTTCCGTCACTGGTCCCTGTAACAACAACCTCCCTCTCTCATTATCTCGTTAAACCAGTAAAACACAGGGAAACTGAGTCCCACCACCTTTGAAAAACCCAAAAAATCCCCCACTTCATCACAGAAGGAATTGGGCTGCCTGCAACTGGATTCTCCTTAATTAAGGTTCTCTCTGTTTCTCTTCTTTTAGGGAGGGCAGAGACCAAACAGCCCCTCTCTGGTGAGGGACCCCGTCACACCGGCCATGCCCAGATCTGCTGCTTCATCCCTCTCCTCCTCCTCCTCCTTCTCCTGGGGGGGAAGCGGGGGGATCTTCCCCAAGTGCTACACCAGCAAGGCTGAGGGGTGCAATGAGAACGTGGCCTCTCTGCCTGCGTGCAAGCTGGCGGGGGAGGCCATCGATGTGACCATGCTGGGTGGACCCCAGCCTGTGAGGCGGCCTGAACAGTCCCTGCAGCCCGTGCCAGAACCTGCCGCAGGGAGGCCAGCAGCAGAGGCTGCCGCTGGCCATGGTGAACTGGAGGGTCCACAGCTGGTGCAACGGGACCTCAGCAGCTCGGTGGAAGACTCAGCCATGGACCCGGCCCAGGCAATGGGGTCGGATGTGAACAATGACTGGAAGTTGGAGCTGGATCTGTCGGTTACGTTCTCATTCCTGGCCCTGGGCGTTCCCGATCCTGGCTCACCAGCTACGCCTACCTGAAGGAGCACAGGCCAAGTTCATATTCGTGCACCACGAGGTGTCCTGTGTGTATGACAGGTGAGACTCCCCTGCAGCACCCCCTGCTGGCCCCCTGCAGTGCGGCATCCTCTACCAAGCCCCCCGCCCTTCTTTCTGGAGAATAGCAACCCCTAATGCTGCACTAGGGCAATGGGGCCAGGAGGGATGACAAGGGGAGAGCACCCACCACAGAGCCCCTGCCCCAGGGAATCCGGGGGAGGTCTCTGTTTGGCTCCTAATTACTCTCTCTTTTCCCTCTGGGAAGGTTAAGGGATCCTAAAGCCCCCCACTGCCACCCCACTTCACCCAGGCCCTGCATCTCCTGCCACCCAGCTACCACTCATCCGTGTACCAGCCCTTCCAGGCCACATAGGGCACCCACTATGTAAACCAGGCTGCCCTGGTGGGCAGGGGCCTTGGGGAAGGGTGGAGAGTGGCGAGGGACACGTGTGTGGGCCTCGGGGAGGGGGCGGAGTGGGGGTGGGAAGAGATTATATGAGGGCAGGGATTGGGGGAGTGGGGCAAAGGAGGGGGTGGCTACTGTCACTTTATCTACTCGGCGCGGGGATGGCAGTCCTGGTGGTGACTGTAGCGTCCCTGCCCCACCTCCTCACTGAGTGCTTGGATCCCACATGGCCCAGGAAACCCTGACAGCTGGGGTCTACAGAGCTCTGTGCCAGCCTGGGTGGGCAGGGGGCTTCCCCCATCCCTGGGGAGCGGTGGGGCAGGCAGGGGAGTGCATTGGACTTCCCCCAGTCCCAGCATCAGAGGAGATAGGGGAAGCGGGGAGACTCCATCCCCAGGAACGGTGCGGATCGGTGGTCTGCCCAGCCACTGGTAGGGCAGGGGGCTCAGGTGGGAGAGTTGTGAGGTCAGGATATGCCTTTTTCCAGACTGGAAGAGGGAGGAGAGAGGGGCCTCAGAAGAGGGGGTGCGGTGGGGGTGGGGCCTCAGGGAAGGGGGCGGAGCACCCCCAAAGAAAACTAGAAGTCAGCGCCTGTGACTGTATTTATATGGCACAAAGCAAAGCCAGGCGACCAGAGACCTCTTTAGGAGCTTGGAGTACTCCAGCTTCTGGCACAGACGAGGTAAGTCCCGTTTAGTTATTGCAAAACGTTTGAAAATGTAGAAGAGGAATCCCGGGGCAAAATCCTGAGTTCTTCAGGGGAAGACGGGGGAGATCCTCCTCCAGGATCTGACCCCACTTCTCCAGCTGGTGCCCAGGTAGGGTAAAGGAACTGCAGCACTCACTCAGCTGCCCTGGGGTGTCTCTCTGTGTGGAAGCCCCTCAGCCCTCCACTAACCCCCTGATCCCCTCCTTGACCCCCATTCTACCCCAAGTGCCCCTCCCCCATTTCTTCCCCCACTCCTTCTTGCCCCCCAGCTCCCCTCACTCTGCCAAATGAATAATTCCTTCCTGACCCCCAGATCCAAGCACAATGCCTGGGGGCAGGGAAAAGGTATGGACACTGTTACCACTCACGAAAGAGATCTTCGAGTCATTCTGGATAGTTCTCTGAAAAAAGAGTGGCAGTCAAAAAAGTGAACAGAATGCCAGGAATAATTAAGAAAGGGACAGATAATAGGACAGAAAATGCAATATTGCCTCTATATAAATCCATGGTATGCTCACATCTTGAATACTGCTTTCAGATATGGTCATCCCATCTCAAAAAAGATTGAAAAAGTTTCAGAAAAGGGTAACAAAAACTATTAGAGGTATGGAACGGCTTCCATATGAGCAGAGATTAATAAGACCGGGACGTCTGAGCTTGGAAAAGAGATGTCAAAGGGGAGATATGATTCAGGTCGATAAAATCGTGACTGGTGTAGAGAAAGTAGATAAGGAAGTGTTGTTTACTACTTCTCATAACACAAGAACTAGGGGTCACCAAATGAAATTAACAGGCAGTAGGTTTAAAAGAAACAAAAGGAAGTATTTCTTCACACAACACACAGTCAATCTGTGGAATTCCTTGCCACAGGATATTGTGAAGGCCAAGACTATAACAGGGTTCAAAAAAGAACTAGATAAATTCATGAAGAATAGATCCATCAATGGTTATTAGCCAGAATGGGCAGGGATGGTGTCCGTAGGCTGTCTTTGCCAAAAGCTGGGAATAACCGAAAGGGCATGGATCACCTGATGATTCCCTGTTCTGTTCATTCCCTCTGAGGTACCTGGCATTGGCCACTGTCGGCAGACAGGACACTGGGCTAGATGGACCTTTGGTCTGACACAGTATGGCCGCTCTTATGGACACACAGTGAAGGTGGTGAGAGGGCCTTGTTTCCTGCTCCAGAATCCTGGCTCACAAATAGGGGGGCAGAGATGGGGACTCAGGGCATCCCCAGATCCTGGAACAAACATAGGTAGGGGGCTCAGATCGTCCACAGATTTTGGCATGGCCAGAGCAGGGGAGGGAGGGGCTCAGACGCCCCCCGTGCCTAAACCCTGCCACTCGCCCTGCCCCCTTGTCTCCCTTCCCGGTGTCCTGCCCCTCCCCACACCCTGTCCTGAGAGCAGAGGGGGGCAGGAAGCAACACACATCCCCTAAGGGGACCCAGCACCCACCAATGCTGGCTTCCCAGCAAGTTCTCGGCTTTCAGTAGAACCCAAGTGTCCTGGCTCCCATCCCCTGTGACTGGGGTCTCGGGGGGGCCACCCTGGATCTCTATATCCCCTCTCTAGCCTGCCCGACCCCACTCCAGATTTACAATTGGATCACTGATGTCAGGATCTGGCCGTTCCCCCCAGCCAGTCCCCCCTCACTCTCCCTTCTCCCCCTGATCCTCCTGGATTCATTGGGGGGGGGGGATTTTGCTGTAGGCGGGGGTCCCTCTTTCTTCCTGCCCGGCCTCCCAATTGATGAACTCAGAGAGCTCAGGAGAGCTCAGCTTCCTGCACTCTGATCCAGCTGACATCTGCATCAGGGCGGCCCCTAGAAATGATGCCGTTCCAGCCCAGCTGCCGTGATCCCCACACGGGAGCCCTGTGCTTTGCTGCAGTCAGGTAACCCATGGGGCATGTGGGTTGTGATCTTCTCTCTCTCTCTCTTCCTGCAGGAGGGAATGGGGCTGTGCATATTTCAGCAAGGTCTCCCTACTTCCTGTAGCTCACGTCAGGGATTCAGTTCCCGGCACAATGAGGGGAGATTCATCTTGCGGGTGGGGTGGGAAGCAGGGGTGGGCACAGGTGCAAATCTGCGCAGCTGTCTATTACATGGAATGAGGACTATTCACCATGTGTCTCAGGTCCCCTACTACAGACAACTAAACCAACTGCCCCCTACTGGTCAGACTCAGAACTCCCAGGTTGTATGTGTCCTAGTCCCTGTACTGTGCACATCCAGCAGCAACTCTCCTTCAGAATCGGCGGGCAATGTGGTAGGCAGGCTATAGCACAGGTTGTTGGAGAGCTCTTCTCTCAGATTCAGGGAGGCTCGTAGCAGCTTGCAGGCTTCTGGGATGCTGCTAGGATGTGTTGTGCATGTGGAACTGCCTGCCACTAGATTGTCGTTAATGAATCCTCTCTCTGTTTTTCTCCCTCCAGGGAGGCTCAGAGTCTGAAAGCCGCTCCCAGGTGCGGGGCACCATCGCACCAGCCATGGCGAGACCCAGTGCCCTCATCCTTCTGCTGCTGCTCTTCCTTCTCCCTGGAGTCTCCCCCAACTGCTACACGGGCACAGCTGAGGAGTGCGATGAGACCGTGGACTTCGTGCCCGCGCACAGCTTGGTGGGGGAGGGCATCGACGTGACCACGCTGGAGTGGACGGGGGCCAATCTGGTGGACACCAGTCTGTGGCGCCGCCCAAATGGCACCTGCACCCTATGCGAGAACCAGCTGCAGGGGAGACAGCACCAGAGGCTGCCGCTGGCCGTGGTGGACTGGAGAGTCCAAATCTTGTGCAACCGGGACCTCAGCAGCTCAGTGAAAGAGTCAGCCGCAGCAGTGGGCCGGGCACTGGCGTTGGATGTGAACAATGACTGGATGTCAGAGCTGGAGCTGCTAGAGGAGTCCCGTGGCCCGGCCTTGGGGGGGTCCAAATCCCAGCTCACCAGCTACGCTTACCAGAAGGAGCTGCAGGACAAGTACATGTTCGTGCGCCAAGAGATACCCTGTGTGTATTACAGGTGAGAATCCCCCACCCCGCCCTGCTCCCTGCAGCACATTGTCCCCCACCACCCTGCTCTCTGCAGCCCAGCGCCCCCTACTGCTGCAGTGGGGTAATGGGGTAGCACTGACTGCAAGAGGAGAGCGTCTCCCACTGCCCCCCACCTGCCAGGGAAGCCAGGGAGTGAGCACTGGGGAAGCGGGGCCAGTTTGTTCAGGGGGAAGATGCAGGGGGTCTCTGGTTGGTTCCTACCTCCTCTCTCTTTTCCCTCTGGGCAGGTTGAGGCTCACTCAACACCCCCCATTGGCGCCCCAGTTCTCCCAGGCCCTGAGCAGCCTCCCATCTAGCTATGACTCAGCTATATACCGACCCTTCCTGGCCACGTACGGCACCCACTACGTGAGGCAGGCGGACCTCGGGGGGTACATGCGGCGGCTGATAGCCATCCAGACCTGCCGGGCAGTGCTGGACGGGCTGACAGCTGCTGACATCAAGGCGCGCCTCGATTCACAGTTCTTGAAAGACCTGGGCCTGAGTCAGACCAGCAAGCAAAGCAGCCAGAGTGAGGAGAGCTCCCAGATGCCCTACATGGAGAAGCGCATCCAGGTGAAGGGTGGCCACAGCTACTCCAAGCAGCTCCTCTCCACCAAGCAAGACGCCAACTCCTTCTCCACCTGGATGGAGAGCCTCAAAGCCAGCCCCGACCTGGTCTCCTACTCTCTGATGCCCATCCACACCCTGGTGAGACCGGGCAACCGCCGACGGGAGGTGCTGAGGCAGGCAATAAAGGAGTACGTGGCTGAGCGGGGGCACAAGAAGAGTTGCCCTCGTAGCTGCCCACAAGGGGGCCAGGCCGACGCCTTGGACCCCTGCAAATGCTACTGCTCTGGCAACCCCATAACCAACTCCATGTGCTGTTCACTTAACCGGGGCATGGCCCGGCTGAAGGTCCATGTGCTGCAGGGCACAGACCTGTGGGGAGACACCGTGACCAACACCGACGCCTACGTCAGGGTCCTCTTCCAAGGACAGATCATGGAGACGGGCCACATTCGTAACAATAACAACCCCATATGGTCAAAAGACCTGGACTTTGGGCCAGTCATGCTGCCAGTGAAGCCCGAATTGAAAATCGAGGTGTGGGACAAGGACCTATGGAAGGACGAATACCTGGGCAACTGCAACACCTACCTTGAGGTCGGCAAGAGCGAGACGCTCACCTGCAGCCTTGAATACGGCCACTTGGAGTTTTCCTACACACTGGAGTGTGGGCCCAACCTGGGGGGCAACAACTGCCATGAGTACGTGCCTGTGAGAGGCTGAAGGGAGAGAACCCAGGAGTCCTGGCTCCCAGCCCCCCTGCTCTAACCCACTAAACCCCACTCCCTTTCCCAAGCGTTACCAAGTGTCACAAGAAAACAAAGCGGTTACACCTTTCCAAGCTCACCCAGCCCATCTCGGAGAGAGCGCAGGGGTGTCTTTTGACAAATCCCTTTGTTGTTTTTAGTAGTTCTAGTTTTGATGCTTCCAACCGGAAGTTGCACATTGAAACCATGAAACTAATAAATGTGTGTGTAGCCTTGCATTATTTTATTTTTATTAATAAAGGTTCTCCTCGCACTCGCCAGCCACCCATGGGCTCTGTTGCCGCCCTATGGCACATGCCTGTGGTGAAGTATATCCAGGAGAAGGACAAGAAATTGGCACATAGTATGTATCGAACGGGCAGGCCAGAAAGTTCCCAAATTTGGGGCTGTTTTGTCCCTTGAACGGGCCTGGGGGCGTCTCAAATTCTGATGGGCGTCGACATTGGCACCGGTCGATCACCGAATCCGCTCTGCCACCCCTTTTTCAACTGGAACAGTGTGTTGAATCCCCTAGTATAAAGATGCCCTAAAACAAGCCCCCCCAAAACAACAGCCTCCCCCCCACCCCCCGACTCTGAAAGAATTAAAGCAACTTTTGAAAAAAGCAAGCCCAGTTCTGCCGGGTATAACCTGCCCCCGCCCCCTCCCCGGTGCCTCCTCTTGGGAACACCCTCCCCTGCTCTCAGGGCCCCCATTCCCTCTCCCCCCATTCCAGGGGCTCTGTTTATCATGCATATTAGAGGCCCTGTTTGTCCCCTCCCATTCACTCCCTTCCTACATGCCAGGAGCTCTCTGCCCCACAATCCCTCCCATGCCCCCTCTTCTCATGTCTTTTTGGCCTATCACAGACCTCAGGGTTAAGAACATGACAGAGGCCAGACTGGGTCAGACCAAAGCTCCATCTAGCCCAGTGTCCTGTCGTCTGACAGTGGCCAGTGCCAGGTGCCCCAGAGGGAATGAACAGAACAGGGAATCATCAAGTGATCCATCCCCTGTCGCCCATTCCCAGCTGCTGGCAAACAGAGGGTAGGAACACCATCCCTGCCCATCCTCGCTAATAGCCATTGATGGACCTATCCTCTGTGAACTTATCTAGCTCTCTTTTGAACACTGTTATAGTCTTGGCCTTCACAACATCCCCTGGCAAAGAGTTGACATTGAGGGTTCACGGTGTTGACATTTTAAATGCCATATGGACACTGGGCAGAGATGACTGGGCCCTTCTGAGATGCTGGAAGGGGTAAATCTGGCCCCAGGCCAGGGGCCTGGCTGGCTTCGGGGGCTGTGGAGAATGGGACATGGGGCCTTTCCCCTCTCGGGGGTCCTGGCTCCAACCCAGCCCCAGGGTGGAGCACTGGCTGACTCATGGGGGTGGGGAATGGGGTCTTTCCCCTCTAGGGGGCATCGGTTCCTGTCAACCCAACAGCCACACACCATTCCCCACCCGAGGGGTGTGTGAGATGCAGCTAACTCTGGGGTGGAGAAGATGGGACCTGTCAGGATGTGGTCATTTCCTTCCCATTTCAAAGGGGACCTCACAGTCCACATCAAAGCCCCAGCCACAGGTGGGGCTGGGGCTGTGTTGCAGATACAGGCAGGATGCTGTGGGCTCCTGGGGATTGATTCTTTGTGGCCACATGAGTCACGGGCTGCCAGTAAGCGCATGAGCAAGGTTAGACCAGGATGTGGCCCGAAGCCCCACCCAGGAGACAGCCCTCCACAGCTCCCGTCCTTCCCTCTAGTGGAGAGTAGGAGAATTGAGACCACAGAGGTCAACAGAGCTTTGGGGCAGAGGCACATCAGAGCAGGGCCTGCTGAGCCCTGTGCAAAGAGAAACAATCATCAGCTGGATTGTTTTACAGGTGGGGAAATTGAGGCAGGGATAGGGCGGGGGTAAGCCAAGGTCAGGGAGCTGGGGATAGACCCCAGGAGTCCTGGGTTCCAGCCCCATCGCCCTCTGCTCTAACTCACTAGCCCCCAATTCCCTCCCAGAACCAGAAATAGAACCCAGGAGTCCTGGCTCCCAGCCCCACCCTCCTCTAACCCACTAGACCCCACTCCCCTCCCAGAGCCGAGGAGGGAACTCTAGTGGGTTAAATCTGTGGGGCCTTGTACAGGAGACACAGAAGAAGGAAGAACACTGGGAGTCTTTGCAATGGAAAATAGTCCATGGAGACCTTTACTGTACCAGTAGCCCATACCCCTTTCCCAGCTGGCCCCAGAGCAGGGGGGCTCGTTGGGAACAGGACACAGGGCCTTTCCTCTCTAGGGGGCACTAGACACCCTTCCCCACCACAGCTACCAACTACACAGGCATCCCCAACACAGTCACCTCTTCTGGCTGGCTTGGGCAGATGGGTGATGGGATTTGGGGCCTTTCCCGTGGAGGGGGTGCTTCTGATCCAGCCCCAGGTGGGGAGGACTTGACATTGTGTTTTCATAAGGAACCCTCCGGGGCGGAAGGCAGGACAAGTGGGTCGAGATGGGCCAGAGCTTCTGGGGTTCCTACATACCCTGTCTCCCAGAAGACCCAACAAGACGAACATGCCCGACAGGGGCAAGAAAAGCACAGAAAAGAGAGAAAAACGCAGCAACCACTGACTCTCCCTCATAGCCTCCCGGCTGGAGAAACACAAGCTCAGGCCTGGCTCCCATGGGCCATGCTGAGAAGTGGCAAACTGGTCCCAGCGATGGGTCAGCAGTTTTGGTCAGACGTATTCCTGGAGGTTTCATCACAAAATAATCCTTCATTGAAGTTTAACTTTCGGTTCCTGGAAATGCCAGGCCAGTCCTGGAGGGTTGGCAACCAAAGATGCTGCCTTGACCAGCTACGTCTGACTCTTCTCAGGGAGAGGCGGAAAAAAGAAGTGGGGAAGGAAAAGAAGAGCATGGGGGAGGGGTGGGAGCAGGAATCCATGTCTTACCTCCCGGGCCGTGTTTGGGATTCAGCCGGAGGCAGCGGAGGTGGCAACATCACCTTGGGTCCCTCTGTCTCACCTGACCCCAGCTCAGCTCCTAGACCCAGGACACTGAAGGACCAACAACATCATGGTGGAGCCCAGGAGATGGTGCCGGTGGCTCCCATCTGTCCATCTGGCTCTACGGTGACCAGATAACAAGTGTGAAAAATTGGGACAGAGTGTGGAGGGTAATAGGAGCCCATATAAAAAAAAGCTCCAAATATCGGGACTGTCCCTATAAAATCAGGACATCTGGTCACCCTACCTGGCTCTCTCCCCATCCTGGAAAGGGGGCGCTGGCCCCAATAGCCCCTCCTCTCTTGCTTTTGTCCACCAATCAGGCCTCATTTCTGACCCGCCGATTTGGGTCCATTCGTTCCCATTCTCTTTAATGGTGGATCTCCGAGCCAGGCGGCACCGCCAGGACCATCAGAAGAAGACTAGGCACTGCTCGCTCATCCGCAGTCGCCCTTATGGGAACAAGGCAAAAAACAAGGGATCAGGACACATGTTGAGGTTCGGTGGGTGAAAAGCGTAAGATCTGCCATAGCAATTTACAGCTTAACCCCGCCACGGCTGCAGCTGATGGAGGAGCAATGGGGGTGTCTGCTGGGGGGGCTGCTCCCAGACTCTGGCCCAGCTAAATGCTATACCAGAGTTATCTCCTAGGGATGCTCCCAAGTTAGATCATGTTTGATCCCTGCAGGGTGCTCTGTGGCCAGACAGCAGGAGTTGGGAGGGGGGCGCTTGTCACCCTAGACACGACGGAGCCGGTGGAACGAGCTCTGAGCTCACTGAGGTTTCTGTCTCCGTGAGAGAGAGATCAGGGCAGCGCTGCACAAGGGACAGGTTTGTCAATCCTTATCGGACCCCGCTCGGCATATGGGGAGAAGACATGGCCTTACTGGGCGACATCCAGGTAGAAATGCAGGGAAGGGGCATTTTCTGTGCTGAGCCCAGTTTTTCGTGCTATCTAACCTAAATCTCTCTGGCTACAGATTTAAACTCTTGCTTCTTGCCCTGCTTTCTGTGGCCAGTGACAACAATTGATCCCCGTCCTCTTTATACCAGCCGTAAACATATTTAAAGACTGTTCCCAAGTCCCCCTTTCTTTTCTCAAGACTAAAGAGGGCCAGATCTTTAACCTTTCCTCACAGGTCAGGTTTTCTAAACCTTTCTCATTTTGGTGGCTCTCCTCTGGACTCTCTCCAGGATGTCCACATCTTTCCTAAAGTGCGGCTCCCAGAGCTGGGCACAGTTCTCCAGCGAAGGCCTCGCCAGTTCCGAGTAGAGCAGGACAATTACCTCCCACATCTTACGTACGACACTCCTGTTTGTGCACACCAGGAAATTCACTTTTTTCTCACCCGCATCGCGCTCTTGACTCATATTCAATTTGCAATTCTCTGTAGCCTTCAGGTCCTTCCTGACACTGCGTCCTCCTCAAACTGAATGATTGGAGTGATGTGAAAACCTGCTTTTCACTCGGTTGGCTGGCTGTGCCAAAAACCGGGGGAGGGAATTTGGAGGGGGGGGTGAACCTCAAAAGAAAGAAAAATCAGATGTTTGTTTGACAAAGTGAGAGCACAGGGAAGAAATCATGTTGGGTGAAATGAAATGGTTTCATTTGGCGATTTTCCCCCCCACCCCCTCCGCCCGCCCCCCCCCCCCCCCCGGATGTGCCGTGTCCCCGCTCTTATGCCTACCTCCCAGCATTTCCCGACAGGCCACCACCAGACAGCTGTTTCACTGCATTAGCGCACTCTGGGAGCGGGGGAGGAGTGGGAATGTGATCTGCTCAGGGAAGAGGCGGGGCTGGGGTGGGGATTTGGGGAAGGAGTTGGAATATTGGCAGGGAGGGGCAGAGTTGGGGCAGGAACTTTGGCGAAGGGTTGGAATGGGGTCAGGGAAGGGGTGAGAAAAGAGGGGGCAGGGCCTCATGGAAGGGGTGGAGTGCAAGTGGGGCCAGGGGAAGACCAGGGGATCGAGCACCCATGGGAAAGAGGAGAAGTCGGCGCCTATGTTTCCAGCATTCTCTGCTAGGGACACCCACCAGTAAGATAACGTTTGAGCCCCACAGGTGGCTCATGGGAGCGCTGGTCAACCTAAGGGCGACAGAACCGCTGAAGCGAGCTCTGAGCTCCTTACATTAGCCTGGGATTCTGTCTCTGTAAGAGAGATCAGGGCAGAGCTGTGCGAGGGGCTGGCTCATAAATCCTCATCGGACCTTGCTGGACGTACGGGGAGAAGACAAGGCCCTACAAGGCGGCAGATCGGTAGAAATGTAGGGAAGGGGCCTTTTCTGTACTGATCAAAGTTTTTTCTAACCTAAATCTCCCTTCCTGCCAATTAACCCCGTTACTTCTTGTCCTACCTGAGCAGTTGATCCCCGGCCTCTTTATACCAGCCCTGAACATATTTAAAGACTGTTCTCGAGTCCCCCTTGGTTTCTCAAGACTAAATATGTCCAGTTTTTTAACCTTTCCTCACAGGTCAGGTTTTCTAAATCTTTTCTCATTTTTGTTGCTCTCCTCTGCACTCTCTTTAGTGTGTCCACATCTTTCCTAAAGCCTTTTTTGCAACTTCATCACGGTCTTGACTCATTCAGTGTATGATCCACTGTAGCCCCTCGGTCCTTCCCTACATCAAATCCTCCTTAAACTGAATGACTTGGAGTGATGCCAAAAACTCGGGGTCGGGGGGGGGATTTCATTTTGGCTTAACCTGAAAAAAAATTCAATTTTTTGGCAAAGTGAAAGCCCATAAAAAATATCACGTTCGGTCAAATAAAATGCTTTGAGGGTTTTTAAAATCAAATGGGAGATTTTGATTGGAATTGAAAAATCAAAATGTCTCAATTTTTTTCACCATTCTGGGGGAGCGAGAAAAAATTTCTGAAGTTGACACAAATTTGGTAAATTTCTTCTGTCAACTTGAATCTGTATTTTTTTATGAAAATTTTTGCCCAGTTGTAGCCCAGTTCTAGTTTTGGCCCCTTCCTGGGTTCTATCCTGGCTCAGGGTGGAGAGGGGAGTTTGGATGGTCAAAGGGGTGGGTCTGGTGGGTCAGAGTGGTGGGGCTGGGAGCCAGGACTCCTGGGTTCTATCCCCAGCTCTGGGAGGAGATAATCATAAAGCCTCCCTAGACTCCTACCCTGAGTCAGACCACTGCACATACAGAAGGAACTGACACAAAATGAGCCACTCATGGGGACTGGAGATGCATGGAGAAGCACTGCCCCCTACCGGTGGATACTGTAATTCAACAGGCCTAACAGGAGACACATTCAGGTTAGTTCAGTGACCCACAACCCAAAGTCCTCACCCAGCACTGAGATGAAGCCATCTCTGGGGAGGGGCAGCTGGGGAACAGGTGCAGGGTAACGTCACAACAGGAGGGCCATGTTTCGTTCAGTCACTAATGCAACTTGGAAATGTCACTCCACATTGCAGCTTTGAGGTTAAGAATTAAAATAAAGTGCTTGGGGTAGAACCCAGGAGTCCTGGCTCCCAGACCCCCCTGCTCTGACCCACTAGCCCCCACTGCCCTCCCAGAGCTGCAGAGAGAACCCAGGAGTCCTGACCCCCTGCCGGGTTAATGGGGAGAGCCAAAATCTGGCTCATGCTGCCGTGGGTCAGACACAGCTTGGCTCGGGAGTGAAGAGACAAAGTGTGACGTTATTAATATGAACTGGGACCGAATAGATCATTGTTGCAATCAAGGTCCTGTAGTGGCACCAAATCATGTATAAAGGGGGTCAAATAAGGTGTCTAAGCAAGGTTATAGTTCGCTGGTTATGATTACGCTGTCTGTATGCATGTATCATTTTTGTATTTAAAGTTGTAAGTATTGGCTCTATACTGTCTGTATTTCAAACTTTTGCTATACTTCTGGGTGACACCCCAGACAATTTGGCTTCAGCACTGCCTAGCCTGCTTGATGCCCCATTAAGGACCATCAGCGATACAAGTGACCCATTGAGAGAAGGCAGATACAGCAAGGCTGTGACTCAGCCAGGCATGCAGGGACATGCCTATGGACAGAACTCTAAGGTTTTTCCAGGCCATGTGTTGGATAGCTTGTCTTTGGGACAAAGAAAGCAGAGACCACATGGCAAGAGACTATAAGAGGCTGCTGCAGCTCCTCCATCTTGTCTTCAATCCTGCTTCTGGCCCCTGGAGGAACCTTTCTAGAAACTGAAGCTCCGAACAAAGGACTGAATGACCCCTCCCAGCTGTGGATGTTCTCCAGAGACTTGATTTGAGCCTGCACTTTATTCCATCACTGCTGCAAGCCTGAACCAAGAACTTGGCCATCACTGTGTGTCATTGATCCCATTTAACCAATTCTAGCTCTCATCGATATCTTTTTCCTTTTATGAATAAACCTTTAGATTTTAGATTCTAGAGGATTGGCAACAGTGTGATTTGTGGGTAAGATCTGATTTGTATATTGACCTGGGTCTAGGGCTTGGTCCTTTGGGATCGGGAGAACTTTTTTCTTTTACTGGGGATTAGTTTTCATAACCATTCATCCTCATAACGAATGGCACTGGTGGTGATACTGGGAAACTGGAGTGTCTAAGGGAATTGCTTGTGTGACTTGTGGCTAGCCAGTGGGGTAAAACCAAAGTCCTCTCTGTCTGGCTGGTTTGGTGTGCCTTAGAGGTGGAGAACCACCAGCCTGAGGCTGTGACTGCCCTGCTCTAAGCAATTTGTCCTCAGTTGATACTCTCAGAAGTGTCCCACCAAGGGCAGCATCGTTACAGTGGCGTAGTCGGCAGGATCCACAGAACCAGGTCAATTAAGCTTTGGATCAGAACCCCACGCTATCCAAATTGGAATTTTTGTATTGAGAGTTTTGCTGGGTAAAGATCAGTGATCATGAGCCAGAAAGCGTCAGCAGAAGAAATCAAGCTGCAGTTTGAACATGAACAAAGACTGGCAGAAATTCGATTGCAGAAACTAGAAGCTAAGGCAAAAGTGGAAAGACTTAAGCTCCAACTCAAGAAAATAAAGGAACAACAGGAACTGTATCATCCTGGAAAGCCAGTTTCTCTCAACAGCAAAGATGGGCACAGAATCTGTCCAGCTTCTAACATCACTCTTGTTAAAGCAGATCTTGTCAAAAAGGAAGATTACTTACCAAATCAGAGTGTGAATGTTGTAGTCCTCTGTGAGTTTACTGTAAGCGTGCCTTTAGCCAGAATCCACCTTGAATGGAATGGTACTAAGCATGAAGTTATAGCTAGTGTAAGGAAGTTATTGCCTAAGGATTTTTTGATTGGGGAAGATATTAAAGCTTTGTTCAGTCCAGGTAACCAGTCACAGGAAAGGAATGATCTTAAACCTGTGTCTATTATGGGCAATGATTTGCTGGGGAGGGTTTCTCCAAATGTTTGTCTGAGAAAAGAGCAGTTTGTCTGTGAATGAAGTTTCTGAATGTCTGTCTAATGCCTCAGAAGTGAATCTGGAATTAGATCAAGCACAGAAAGCACTCATTGGTCAGGAAAATGTTTGTCAGGAGCAAATTAAAGTGGATGGTCAGGTTAAAGCCCTAACTGAGGAAGGAAAGGGTAGGTTTTTGATGGGAGAGGAGGACAAGGAAATTTTGGAGCAGCCTAGGCAGCCTTGTGAGCTGATGGCTTTATCTAGTCAGCAGTTTGGGAAGGCAAGGATAATGGAAGATGAGTGTCCTGTACCTTACCTGTTACCTGCGTGGAGAATTGTGACAGTGAAGGAAATGTACCTGTATCTGTTAGGGGTATTGACTTGCCTAGGGAGGGAGCTACCCCAGTCTCCAAGCAGTTGTCTGTGAACAGCCCTGTGTGTTGGGACAAGGGAAATGAAATCCCAAGCTGCGTGACTATAAAAGGGGAAGGTTTCTCCTGCTCTTCTTTGTTGGTGGAGCAGACAGAAAGTGCCTTTCAGCCTGTGATAGTTGAGAATAGTGCCGTTGTCTCGGAGTTGGTTCTGGATTCAACTAAAGTCCAGGAAGGGACTGATCCTAACTTGTGTCTGCTAGGGAGAATGGCACTGGAACTAGGGTGCATCCAGTTAGTGTCTTAGCAAAATCCCAGAGACCAGACAATTCTGGTGTTTGTATTTTGCCTGTTGCTAATGTGTTGCTGGGAAAGGGTGTAGCAACTTTGTCTGATCAGGGGGATGCCCTAGCTGGGGCATGAGGAAAGCATAAAGGTAATTTGATTGAGTTGCCTACTGACAGTTTGGAAACTCATAGGCAGAAGAAAAAAATTCCTAAGCTTGTGTGTGCCAAAGGGAAGAAGAATGCTTCTAACCTTTTGATTATGAAATCTTGCCTGAAAGGGGATTGTGTAGGAATTTGCCTAATGAGCCAAAGGTGATTCTGGATGTAAGTGAAACTCAGGAGTTGGTAGTGGCTTAGCAGAGCAATGCTTCTGTGGAGCAAGGTAAAGGTGAATTGGTGCTTAGAAAGGTTCCTAAGGAATAAAATTTTCGGGGTAGTCTTTGCAAGCAGTTTGCTGCAACTGAAGGGTGTGGATGTAATTTAATCAAGAAAGTTTCAGTTCCTAACAGCCAGAAAGTTTCTGTTGTGAATGGATCCACTGACTTTCCTTTTGAAAGATCCAGTGTGGATCGCTTAGAGAAGGTCTCAGAAGAAATGAAAATTGTCAGGGAATTTAAACAGCCCTATGACCAAGTGGCTGTGTTTGGCCAGCTTGTTGGGAAGACAATGGTGTTGGAACAGGAATGTCTCCAAGCTAATTCTTTAAGTGAGCAGTCTGTGCTTCAGGGTCTGAGGACAGATTTGGTTACTGGTGTTTCAGAGCACAACAGTTGTATGGCTGAATGCTTAAGGATGCATAGGAGAGCGAGCAAACCCTCACCCTCAGACTCTTTGAATTTGTGTGGTTTCTCTTTAAGACAGAGTCCAGCCTTGGAATTCGTAGCAGTTAAGGATCTGAAAACTGGTGAACAGGCTCCTGTCTGTGTTGATGCAAATTACCTGGCTGACAGGGAGAAGAAAGACTTGCTAATAGCTGCTAGCACAGAGAGCACACCCAATCCGCCAGTGAATTCGGTTAAGCAAGAGAAATTTGGGTTTGATCCTTCAGGAAAAGGAGGAAAAAAGAGAACTTACTTTTGCAAAAGGAAGCCACAGGGTAACCCTAAAATGCCAAAACCCCAACGGTATTGGGCCAGAGGTGTGGCATGACACAAATAATTGTAAATGGACACTTGCAATGAATTTGTTGTTATTGCTAATGGTGATTTTTGTAACTAATGTGTTAACTTCAAAAAACTTGAACTAGTTAAAAGTAATACATAAGAACACACTACAGTCATCACTAGGACTGCCATCCTCATGCCGAGCAGGTGAAGTGACAGCAGCCACCCCCTCCTCTGCCTCCCTCCCTCAATCCCTACCCTCATATTATCTCTTCACGCCCCCACTCTGCCCCAAGAGCCGAGCTCCACAGCGCAGCCTGGTTTACAAAGTGGGTGCCCTACATGGCCTGGAAGGGCCGGTACACGGATGAGTGGTAGCTGGGTGGCAGGAGATGCAGGGCCTGGGTGAAGTGGGGTGGCAGTGGGGGGCTTTAGGATCCCTTAACCTTCCCAGAGGGAAAAGAGAGAGGAATTAGGAGCCAAACAGAGACCTCCCCCGGATTCCCTGGGGCAGGGGCTCTGTGGTGGGTGCTCTCCCCTTGTGGTCCCTCCTGGCCCCATTGCCCTAGTGCAGCATTAGGGGTTGCTGTTCTCCAGAAAGAAGGACGGGGGGCTCGGTAGAGGATGCTGTGCTGCAGGGGGCCAGCAGGGGGTGCTGCAGGGGAGTCTCACCTGTCATACACACAGGACACCTCGTGGTGCATGAATATGAACTTGGCCTGTGCTCCGTCAGGTAGGCGTAGCTGGTGAGCCAGGATCGGGAACGCCCAGGCCAGGAATTGGGACTCATCCGACAGATCCAGCTCCAACTTCCAGTCATTGTTCACATCCGACCCCATTGCCTGGGCCGGGTCCATGGCTGAGTCTTCCACCGAGCTGCTGAGGTCCCGTTAAGCCAGCTGTGGACCCTCCAGTCCGCCATGGCCAGCGGCAGCCTCTGCTGCTGGCCTCCCTGGGGCAGGTTCTGGCACAGACTCCAGGGACTGTTCAGGCCGCACCACAGGCCGGGGTCCATCCAGCATGGTCACGTCGATGGCCTCCCCCGCCAGGTTGTATGCAGGCAGAGAGGTCACGTTCTCATCGCACCCCTCAGCCTTGCTGGTGTAGCACTCGGGGAAGACCCCCCAGGAGAAGGAGGAGGAGGAGAAGGATGAAGCACCAGATCTGGGCATGGCCGGTGTGATGGGGTCTCTCACCAGAGAGGGGCTGTTTGGTCTCTGATCCTCCCTAAAAGAAGAGAAACAGAAAGAACCTTAATTAAGGAGAATCCAGTTGCAGGCAGCCCAATTCCTGCTGTGATGAAGTGCGGGATTTTCTGGGTTTTTCAATGGTGTGCATGCAGAGGTGGTGGGACTCAGTTTCCCTGTGTGTTACTGGTTTAAGTTAGAGTGAGGTTGTTGTTACAGGGACCGGCGATGGAACTTGGGACCCCGGCAAATCGCCTGGAGAATGGATACCCCAGCGACTGGTTACCTGGTGATCAGGAGACACAGCTCTGATGCCACAGCCGGTTGTGGCCAGCAGGAGGACAATGGGCTGCAGAGACAGGACCCCAGTGACCTGACCAGGTGGTTCAAGACCTAGAGGAACAAAGGACCGATGAGAGGAGAGGCTGAAAGGAGAGGAGGCCCAGGCGACCCTGTTTACCTGGACAGAAAACAAAGGACGGGGCGGGGCTTGGGGGCAGGTGATATCAGAGGCTCAGCTGCAAAGCTCAGGGTCTCTGGACTGGGGAGAGGGAGCAGGCAGAGCCCACCTGGATGCAGGAGGGACTGAGATATGCTATGCGGAGGGAGGCCAGGCCTGAGAGCCCTGAGAGTTCCTTCGCTGTGTCCAGACATTCAATGAACCCTCCTGTTTTATCATTGCTGAGAGTCGTTCTGGGCTAGAGAACAGGGTGGCATTGGTCCCTCTGGGAGTGGAGGCCCCGGGGGTCCAGTCCAAGTGGACTCCCTGAAGGGGCCCATGGCAAGAAACAGGCATGCTAAAGGCTCAGAGAGGTGCAGTTCCAGGAGACAGAGAGGGTAACCCTGGAAGAGAGTGGACCCCCGAGAAGGGCTTTCACACTGAAGGGGGTTCCCCCCAGGGACCACACCAGGCCAAGAGTGGGCACGACCTGTGAGTCCCTGACACCTGTGTGGTGCTCTGGGATGGACTCCCAATGGTCAGAACGGGCCACCAGGACTGGCAGAAGTTGCCTCTCACTCTGGCTGAGTTCTCAGAAGCCCTCCGTCTCCTGCCCATTGATCAATCTCCAGACATGGACAGACTGACCGTCGAGCTCTACCTTGTGCTCTGGGATGTCCTTGGCCTGGCCCTTGCTATTGTCTGGACCCAGTCTGTAGGGAGCACAGTGCTACCGCTGTCATGCAGGCGAGCCATGCCCACCTTGAAGGGGGACCTCTGCAACACAACCTTTGGAATTGGTGTCCCATCTCACTCCTCAGCATAGCCTACATGGTCATAGCAAAGGCCATGTGGCTGGGATTGGCAGCTGCCCCGGACCTCATGCTTTGGGGGGTCCCGCGCTTCAGGGGTGTGTGTTATGCTTATAAGAAGCACACAGGATTTTTCCAGGGGATAAGGCAGTACGCCACGTTTATTAAGAATACAATAGTAAACCAGCTAGCATATGCTCACATAAAGACACACACACACATTCACTGTCCCACCAATCGATGTTATAGTTACCAGTCTGTAGCTAGGACTAATCTAACGGCCAGTTAGATTGGTCACGAGTGGGGAGTGGGGTCCTGTCAGTCGTGATCTGATGCTCCCAAGTTGTGCCAAGGTGAACCAAAGGTCCCAAGGCAAAGCACCCTGCTTTTATAGTAATTTTCTTATATTGGGATCAGTGAGTTTCGCACCGTCAAGCTGTAATCAATCACCGTTTGATGAGTGCTTGTCGACTACTTGTTTTCTTAAGTTGTTCTTCTCATCCTTCCACCCATTCCTCAGGGAATTGCCCCAGACTGGTTTTGGTTACAGCTCTCTTCTCCTGATTGATAGGTGATTGCTTCATCTTTTAGAGTGGTTAATCTGCCCTCCTCCTCAAAATGTTATTAGGGGTATACAGCAATCTCCTGGCGCCTTTATATCTGTCTTCGGTTCCTTCCTAGAACATCTGGTCTGGTGATGGCCTTCACACTTATCTTCTAACACACACATCCCTCATTCACACATAAAACAGGATTTATTAACATAGAAAGAGTACGAACATTTAAGCAGGAATATCAGGTTACAATTTAAAGAAAACAATCATCACACTCTTCTACTTATTTCACAATGCTACTTTAAACTTATAACAAAGTGGTGACCGTAAGGGTGTATTCCTGCCTTGAAATCAGCTTCAGACACAAGATTCTGGCTGATGCATCTTTACCAGTGGCACACCTGCTGTCATAAATATAAAGGGAAGGGTAAACCCCTTTAAAATCCCTCCTGGCCAGAGGAAAAATCCTCTCACCTGTAAAGGGTTAAGAAGCTAAAGGTAACCTCGCTGGCACCTGACCAAAATGACCAATGAGGAGACAAGATACTTTCAAAAGCTGGGAAGAGGGAGAGAAACAAAGGCTCTGTGTCTGTCTGTGTGCTGCTTTTGCCAGGGACAGAACAGGAATGGAGTCTTAGAACTTTTAGTAAGTAATCTAGCTAGGTATGTGTTAGATTATGATTTCTTTAAATGGCTGAGAAAAGAACTGTGCTGAATAGAATGACTATCCCTGACTGTGTGTCCTTTTTGTAACTTAAGGTTTTGCCTAGAGGGATTCTCTATGTTTTGAATCTAATTACCCTGTAAGGTATCTACCATCTTGATTTTACAGAGGTGATTCCTTTACTTCTATTAAAAGTCTTCTTGTAAGAAAACTGAATGCTTTTTCATTGTTCTAAGATCCAAGGGTTTGGGTCTGGTGTCACCTATGCAAATTGGTGAAGATGTTTACCAAACCTTCCCCAGGAAGTGGGGTGCAAGGGTTGGGAGGATTTGGGGGGGAAAGACGTGTCCAAACTACGTTTTCCCAGTAAACCCAGTTAAAGTTTGGTGGTGGCAGTGGAAATTCCAAGGGCAAAGGGTAAAATTAATTTGTACCTTGGGGAAGTTTTAACCTAAGCTGGTAAAAGTAAGCTTAGGAGGTTTTCATGCAGGTCCCCCATCGGTACCCTAGAGTTCAGAGTGGGAAAGGAACCTTGACACCTGCCATTCCTTTCTGCTTTCAGAAAGGGTGGCTGGCAGGGTACATCAAATTATAATTACAAAATTCATTAATACATTCTACATTGTTTAGTATCCTTCATTCTAACTACCTCAGACCTAAACTAAATAAGACTTTTCCACTACAGATGCGGGGTCCTGGGAGGCCTAGAGTCCTAGCAGGGGCCCTGGTGCTGGCAGCAGCAAGCGACCTTGCCTTAGCCCACCCCACTCCACTGGCTCCCAGTGACACTCAGGGGAAGGGGTGGAAGCCAGAAAGAGGCAGGCTGGAGGCTTCAGAGAAGGGGTGGAGTGAGGGTGGGGCAGGGCGAAGCAGGGAAGGGAAGAGGCAGGGAGGGGCTTGGGGGAAGGGATGGAGTTGGGGTGGAGCAGGGGCAGGAAGAGGTGGGGTGGGGGCTTGGAAGAAGGGGTGCAGTGGGGGTGAGGCCTGGAGTGGAGGGAGTTTTGGGCCCTGTACCCCTCCAGGGATCACCCTCGTGACTGGGGTCCACACTGCCTGGCTCAGAGACCTCCTTGAGACCATGGGTAGGGATGGTCTGTTGTTCACCCTCCTGTCCCTGAGCAGAAGAAGGCGTTCGACAGGGTGGACTATAGGTATCTCCTGGGTACTCTGCGGGCATTCGAGTTTGTGTCACTGTTTATGGGTTTCCTGCAGGTGCTGTGCACCTCCGCGGAGTGCTTGGTCAAGCTCATCTGGATCCTGACCAAACCGGTCAGCTGTCAAGCCAGCTGCACACTCTGGCCATTGAGCCCTTCTTCCGTCTCCTCTGGAGGAGGTTGATGGGGTTGGTGCTCTGGGAGCCAGAGTTGTGAATGGTCCTGTCAGCATATGCCAATAACGTGCCTCTCGTGGTCCAGGACCCAGGTGCCCTGGTGCATGCGGAGACCTGCCAGGCAATCGACTCAGCAGCCTCCTCCTCCGGGTCAACTGAGTCAAGAGCTCTGACCTGGTGGCTGGGGACGGGTGGCAGGGGATCTCCCTCCCACCCGCGCTTCAGGCCATCCGGTAGAACACGTGTCTGCTACTCTATTCACTTTTCCTCCACCCATCTCTCTCCATCGGAGAACAGGCAGGATTTGGAGGGCAGGGTGGCTGAGCGGCTGTGGAGGTGGACCAGACTGTGCCGGTGACTCTTGCTGTGGGGTAAAGCACTGGTGCTCAACCAGCTAGTCCTGTCCATGCTCTGGCACCGGCTCAACACCCTGAGCCTAGCCCTGGATTTCCTGGCCCAGCTCCAGAAGGTAGCTCTGGGGTTTTTCTGGCCAGGACTGCACTGGGTCTCTGTGGGGGTTCTCAGTCTCCCCCAGAGGAGGAAGGACAGGGCCTGGTCTGCCTCGGCACGCAAGTCCAAGTCTTCCACCTCCAGGCCCTGCAGAGACTCCTTTAAGGCGCATGAAGTGTGTTGGTACACGCCTTCCTCTCCCTCCCTCAAGGGCTCCGGTATGCCCGGCAGCTCTTTTTTTCTTCATCCGAGGGATCTGCAACCTGGTGCACAGGAGGTAAACATGCACCAGAGTCTCCCTCATGCCACAAAAGAGCAAGTGCCTGGGACAGGAGTGAACCGTGCAAGTACACGCCCGTGTTCAGGGCTCCATGAAGGAGCCATCAGCTGATATTCCTGGCAGACAGCAGAATCCAGGTGGAATAAAGGCTGGATCACTGGAGTTCCTCACCCTCAATAGATGGCACAAGGTGGCACCTCTTCATATTGGGGCAGGAGACAAGGGTGAGCAAATGAAACATGAGGACCATGAGTGTGTACAGATGTTTCCTTTGTGTGATTCGGAAACGAACTGGCTGCAGATTATGTAGCCTTCTCAAGTTGTGAGGGAGTGGGTCGTGAGGGTCTTACAGGGCAGGGGCCTGAGAACAAGTTTGAGAGGCAGGGGTGAGGGGCGGGTGGGGAGCACCCTCTCACAGAACCTACTAAAGGAAAGCCACAGAGGTGAGCAGTAAGGCTGCCCTCATCGCCAGGAGTACATGCCAGGAGATATGAGGGGTGGAGAGCCCCATCAAACAACCAAGTGCTAGGGGACCCACCCAGTCCCGTCCCGCCCCCGCACCCCCATTCATAGTGCAGGAGGTCTCTGACCCTCGTGCGCCCTGCCAGGATCAGCCTCCTGTGCACTGAGGGGGACCCCGCTACCCCTACACCTAGCTGGGGAGTGTGCAGCAAGAACTCCGCAAAGAGATCTACCCCCGCAGTGGCTGCTGCAGACCTAGACGTCAGCACCTCTCAGAGCCATCCCTTCCATAGGATGGTTTGGGGCAACCGCCCCATGCTTTCGGGGGCATGTGGGGCCCAGGGCGGCCCAGCGGGTTAGTGTTGGGGGGTGGCCTGGCCCTGGCAGCTGGGGTCGGGCTGCATCCACATTAGTGTCACTCGCAGGAGGAGAATTGGAGGAAGGGCTGGAGTGGGGGCAGAGTAGGGGTGGGAAGAAGCGGGGTGGGGCGGAGCAGGGGTGAGGGTTTAGGGGAAGGGGTGGAGCAGAGATCGGAAGGGGAAGGGGCAGGGCTTACGGCAGAGGAGGACGGGGTTGTCCCGGGCCTTGCACCCCCCTAGGGATGTCCATGAGACACATGGCCCTGTAACTTCCTGTTCCTGTTTGATCATTTGTCGTCTCCTGAATTTAGTTGAACCTTGGGCTTAATTAGTGGTTTCTCCCCCTGAGCTGGCACAGGAGCCTTCAGTTCTCAGGGTGGCAGGTTTTGAATAATTTTTGGTGGTGCCCAGAAAAGGTCCAAGTCCCGTCCCCCCACACCTGCCTTGTAAGCCAATATATATTTTTTAAAATAATGTTAAAATGTGAGGGCTCTGGGGTGGGGCTGGGGATGAGGGGTTTGGGGTGTGGGAGCAGTTCAGCAGAGTGTTGAGGTGCAGGGGTGACAGCTGTGGGGTGGGGATGGGGATGAGGGGTTCAGAATGCATGAAGGAGCTCAGGGCTGGGGCAGAGGGTTACGGTGTGGGGGGGTGAGGGCTCTGGCTGGGGGTGGAGATTCTGGGGTGGGGTGGGGCTGGGGATGAGGAGTTTGGGGTGCAGGCAGGCTGCCCTGGGGCTGGGGCCCGAGAGGAGGACTCCCCAGCAGCACACTCACCTCACACCACTGTCCCTCTCGGGCCCCTCTCTGGTCCAGGAAACCTCCTCACCTCCCCTGCTGCTGCCCCTCACTGTAGCCTTACCGGCAGTGAGAGGTGGGGCTGCCCCTTGCCCAGCGTGTTGTGGGTGGGCTAGCACCCTCCCGTCTTTCCAGGACTTTGATAGGTGGGTTTGCTTGTATGATGGAGGAAAAGAGCCAATAGGAAACTGAAAGAAAAACTCTTTCAGGGTCGCCGGCTCCCAGCCTTTACTTTGCATTTCCCAGAAATCACACAGAGCATAAAGCCCAGAAAAGGTCAATAGCCTTCCTCTCCTAACCCAGGCCCCCTAGTCACGGCCGGACAGCAGTGGGAAAGCGTGTTTGCTACTAGGGTGGCATCCTAAAGGTGGGCCATTCACATCTCTGTGTAACAGTCCAGTTTGGTGAGAATTGCTCAGCTGGACATGCTCTGGAAGTGACGGCCATGGGTATGAGAAAGAGAGATCCCTCAGGGGTGGATCAGCACCAGGGAGTATGAGCCCAGTCTGGGGGTGGCTTTGAGACTCTCCAGCCAGGCCAAGTAGGCTCCAGCCCATGCCAGGGGCTCCATGTGCCCCCATTCCCACTCCTCCCATGCCAGGGGCTCTGTGTGCCCCATTCCCCCTTCCCCCAAGCTCGTGACTCTTTGTTTCCGCCTTCTCATGTCTTTTCTCCTGACAGACTGACATTTTAAATGCCAGAGGAACACAGAGGAAGAGATGACTGGGTCCTTCTGAGATGCTGGCAGAGGTTAATCTGATGCAGGTCTTTCCCCTCTAGGCGTGTCGGCTCCTATCTTAAGCCAAGAGCCACACGCCATTCCCCATCTAGGGATGTGTCAGATGCAGCTGCCTCTGGGGTGGAGTGGTGGGGACCTGCCAGAGCATGGCCATTTCCTTCCCATTTCAAAAGGGGCCTCGCAGTCCACATCAAAGCCCCCAGCCATGCATGGGGCCAGGACTGGGCCACAGACACAGGCAGGATGGTGTGGGCTCCTGGGGCCCAACTCTTTTTTTGATAAGGGACCCCCTGTCTGACAGACTGCTTTTTTTCTTGCTGGAACAAACTGTCCTCTGGGGGGAAAGGAGCCATGGGTGGACCTGCTGGGGATGTTGCTGCTGCTGGAAAAGGCCGATCCTGTCTCCCAGAAGACCCAACAAGATGAACACACATGAAAGGGGACAGAAAAGACCAGCAGAAAGAGCAAAATTCAGGTCCTGACTCACTGTTGTCGCCTCATAGCTGGAAAAACAAGGCCCCAGACCCCGCCCTGACCAGCCACTTCAAGGCCTGGCAAACTTGTCCCAGCAACGGGCCATTTTGGTAGCCAATTCTGATAGGACGTATTCCTGGAGGGTTCATCACATGACATAATCTCTGCAAAAGATGTGGCCTGGCCCAGCAGCACCAGACTCTTCTCAGAGAGAGGCGAAAAGAGCGAGAGAAAGAGGCGAGAGAAGAAAGAAGAGGGGGAAGGAAAAGACGAGCATCAGGGAGGGGGAGGGAGCAGGACGTCCTCGTCTCACCTCCCTGGCCGGGTTTGGGATTTAGCCAAAGCCAGCAGGGGTGGCAACATCACCCGTCTGTCTGGCCTGATCCCAACTCAGCTCCAAGGCCCAGGACAATGACACCCCAATGATGTCATGGCGGTTGGGTCGCCAACCCTCCAGGACCCTCCTAGAACCTCCAGGAACGAAAGATTCATCTTTCATTAAAAATTCTGTCTTGTGATGAAACCTCCAGGAATATGGCCAGCCAGAATCAGTAACCCTACCTGGTAAAGACCAGGAGACGGTACAGGTGGCTGCCCTGATTGTGAACCTTGCTCCCATCTGTCCACCTGGCCTCTTCATCACCACCCCAAACTTCTCTCCAAAAGGGGGCAGTGGCCAAACTAGTCCCTTCCCTTCTGATTTCGTCCACCAATCAGTCCTCCAAAATTATTATCTGCTAGGGACTTCCATCATTAAGATAATGTTTGATCCCTGCAGCGTGCTCTGTGGATATATAGCAGGAGTTGGGAGGGGGCGCTTGGTATCCAAAATACTGAAGCTGCCTAATTGCATTATGAGCTCCCTCGAAGGAACACCACCCATAGCCAGGAATGATCAGTTCTTATTGTTTAGCCTGAACAAAACAACTGTGATATATTCCCTTAAATCATCAGTTTACCCACCAGGAAATCTAGTGTTCTCCCTTGAACCATTGTTCTTTTTCGATAAAGACCCCTATAAATGCTCAAGTAAGCGTTCTGATGCCTGGATCCAAAATCTGCATCAGTTACATTGGGACTTCTTCTTCTCCTGATTGAGGGTGCTGGGGGCCCTGCTTGTCTCCAGTGCTCCAGACCCTCAGCTACCACCACCACCTGGGACCCCCGATCGATTCAAACTTCAATTCAAACCCTCCCCCACCCATCTCGTGAGTGTTTTTGGCTTCCCCATTCGCTCTGCAGCAACACTCCTCATACCTAAGCTAAAGACCTCTGCAGCGCCCAAAAACCCTGTGGGGTTTGCTCATCAAGGGGGTTACTACCAGAATAATTGTACCGTGAAAGTGGGGTTAGGGATGTGCTGAACCTAGAGCCTATGAGGGTGGAAGCTTGAAAGTGTTGTTCGACCCGGCCCGCTCAGGCGTGCTCTATTCCAGTGCGGTGCCCATGGCATATGAGGGTGGCTGGCAGCTTGGAAGTGCAGATCAACCCAGCTTACTAAGTCCAGGGACATATAAGGGGTCGGCTTTGGAGTGCTGATTAACCCGGTCCTCATAGACACGCTTTGTTAATGTGTGTGTGTGTTCATCTGATTCGGGGGCTGGAGGAACCCAGCTCTGGGGAACCTAGGTCCTGCAGGATAGCTCTATGGGAGGGAAGGTGCAGCAGGGAGAAGTAGAGCTCTGTATGAGAACACAAGTGACACAAGCACTGATAGAATTACAGAACACACACACCCCCCACACACACACAAAGAGTAACCCTCAAAAATGAGCGTAACCCAAAGTAACAGGCAAATCTGGTAACACACCCTAGAGGCGATGGGGCCTGTGGAACGAGCTACGAGCTCCTTGCTTCAGACTGGGTGTCTGTCTCAGTGAGAGAGAGATCAGGGCAGCGCTGCACAAGGGACAGGTTTGTCAATCCTTATCAGACCCTGCTGGGTGTAGGGGGAGAAGACAGGGCCCTAGAGGGCGACAGCCAGGTAGAAATGCAGGGAAGGGGCGTTTTCTGTGCTGAGCCCAGTTTTTCACGCTATCTAACCTAAATCTCTCTGGCTGCAGATTTAAACTCTTGCTTCTTGCCCTGCTTCTGTGGCCAGTGAGAACAATTGATCCCCGTCCTCTTTATACCAGCTGTGAACATATTTAAAGACTGTTCCCAAGTCCCCCTTTCTTTCCTCAAGACTAAACATGGCCAGATTTTTAACCTTTCCGCACAGGTCAGGTTTTCTAAACCTTTCTCATTTTGGTGGCTCTCCTCTGGACTCTCTCCAGGGTGTCCACATCTTTCCTAAAGTGCGGCTCCCAGAGCTGGGCACAGTTCTCCAGCGAAGGCCTCGCCAGTTCCGAGTAGAGCAGGACAATTACCTCCCACATCTTACGTACAACACTCCTGTTTGTGCACACCAGAAAATTCACTTTTTTCCCACCCGCATCGCGCTCTTGACTCATATTCAATTTGCGATTCTCTGTAGCCTCCAGGTCCTTCCCGACACTGCGTCCTCCTCAAACTGAATGATTGGAGTGATGTGAAAACCTGCTTTTCACGCGGTTGGCTGGCTGCGCCAAACACTCACAGGGGGGGAAATTTTCGTCTTGGCTGAACCAGAAAAGAAAGAAAAAACCAGATGTTTGGGAAAGTGAAAACACAGGGGAAAAGTCTTGTTGGGTCAAATGAAATGTTTCGGTTTGGGGGTGTTGGGGTATGTAAGGGTTAAATAAAGACCTGGGTGACCATGGTAATAGGGAGTATGGCCCAGGCAAGCAGTATTTCTTGATAGATAAAGTTTGCTACCCTTCTCCTTCCTTTTTGCTTGTTAAGGATAGATAAGCGTTGCAGCTGCATCAGGAATGCGGTTGTCTAAAGAGTACCCCTTGTGTAAAGTACTGTTATCTCTCCTCTCCCTTTTTCCCAGCTACATAAACGAGCTCGGGGTCGTGGCTCCTTCCTCCCGCCCCTGAAAATTGCTGATTAAGGGAATCTGTGGCTACAATTACTGCAAAGAAATGTATATTGAAGGTAAAAGTGCCTGCGTAATATGCTTAATGCTGTAAATAGTAAACAGGGGCGGGTATAATCGTATTCAGTGTATGGCTATTAATATTCAACATATGGAGGGTGGAGTCACATGAGTTAGGGCAGGGGGTCTGGAGCCAGGACTCCTGAGTTCTATATGGGGGATTTCAATTATCCCCATATTGACTCGATAGATGTCACCTCAGGATGGGATGCAGAGGTAAAGTTTCTTAACACCTCAAATTACTGCTTCTTGGAGCAGCTGGTCCTGGAACCCACCAGAGGAGAGGCAATTCTTGATTTAGTCCTAAGTGGAGCACAGGATCTGGTCCAAGAGGTGAATCTAGCTGGACCTCTTGGTAATAGTGACCATAATATAATTAAATTTAATATCCCTGTGGCAGGAAAAACACCAAAGAAGCCCAACACTGTAGCATTTCATTTCAAAAGGGGAACTACACAAAAATGAGGAGATTAGTTAAACAGAAATTAAAGGGTACCACGCCAAAAGTGAAATCCCTGCAAGCTGCATGGAAACTTTTTTAAAAAGACACCATAATAGAGGCTCAATTTCAATGGATACCCCAAATTAAAAAACAGAGTAAGAGAACCAAAAAAGAGCCACCGTGGCTAAACAACAAAGTAAACGAAGCAGTGAGAGGCAAAAAGGCATCCTTTAAAAAGTGGAAGTTAAATCCTAGTGAGGAAAATAGAAAGGAGCATAAACACTGGCAAATGAAGTGTAAAAATACAATTAGGAAGGCCAAAAAAGAATTTGAGGAACAGTTAGCCAATGGCTCAAAAAGTAATAGTAAAAAAATTTTTAAGTACATCAGAAGCAGGAAGCCGGCTAAACAACCAGTGGGGCACTGGACGATCGAGGTGTTAAAGGAGCACTCAGGGATGGTAAGGCCAATGCGGAAAAACTAAATGAATTCTTTGCGTCGGTCTTCACGGCTCAGGATGTGAGGGAGATTCCCAAAACTGAGCCATTCTTTTTAGGTGACAGATCTGAGGAACTGTCCCAGACTGAGGTGTCATTAGAGGAGGTATTGGAACAAATTGATAAATTAAACAGCAATAAGTCACCAGGACCAGATGGGATTCACCCAAGAGTTCTGAAGGAACTCAAATGTGAAATTGGAGAACTACTAACTCTAGTCTATAACTTATCATTTAAATCAGCTTCTGTAGCCGATGACTGCAGGATAGCTATTGTGACGCCAATTTTTAAAAAGGGCTCCAGAGGTGATCCCGGCAATTATAGGCCTGTCAGCCTGACTTCTGTTCCGGGCAAACTGATTGAACTATAATAAAGAACAATATTGTCAGACATACAGATGAACATAATTTGTTAAGGAAGAGTCAACATGGTTTTAGTAAAGGGAAATCATGCCTCACCAATCTACTAGAATTCTTTGAGGGGTCAACAAGCATGTGGACAGAGGGGATCCAGTGGATATAGCGTACTTAGATTTTGAGAAAGCCTTTGACAAGGTCCCTCACCAAAGGCTCTTAAGCAAAGTAAGCTGCCACTGAATAAGAGGGAAGGTGCTCTCATGGATTGGTAACTGGTTAAAAGGGTAGGTATAAAAGGTCACTTTTCAGAATGGAGAGAGGTAAATAGTGGTGTTCCCCAAGGGTCTGTTCTAGGACCAGTCCTACTCAAAATATTCATAAATGATCTGGAAAAGGGGGTAAACAGTGAGGTGGCAAAATTTGCAGATGATACAAAATTATTAAAGATAGTTAAGACCCAGGCAGACTGCGAAAAGCTACAAAAGGATCTCTCAAAACTGGGTGACTGGGCAACAAAATGGCAGATGAAATTCAGTGCTGATGAATGCAAAGTAATGCATGTAAAAAAGAATAATCCCAACTAGACAGATACAATGATGGGGTCTAAATTAACTGTTAACACTCCAGAAAGAGATCTCGGAATCGTGGATAGTTCTCTGAAAACATCCACTCAATGGGCAGCAGCAGTCAAAAAAGCAAACAGAGTGCTGGGAATAATTAAGAAAGGGTAGATAATAGGACAGAAAATATCATATTGCCTCTATATAAATCCATGGTATTTCTTCACACAACGCACAGTCAACCTGTGGAACTCCTTGACAGAGGATGTTGTGAAGGCCAAGACCATAACAGGGTTCAAAAAAGAACTAGATAAATTCATAGACAGGTCCATCAATGGCTATTAACCAGCATGGTCAGGGATTATGTCCCTAGCCTCTGTTTGCCAGCAGCTAGGAATGGGCGACAGGGGATGGATCACTGGATGATTCCCTGTTCTGTTCATTCCCTCTCGGGCACCTGGCATTGGCCACTGTCGGAAGACAGGACACTGGGCTAGACAGACCTTTGGTCTGACCCAGTCTGGCCGTTCTTAAATTCTTATATTACTAAATAAGGGGTTTGGGGATATTGTAGCAAATTTGTGCATTTACATATTAACTTAGATAAAGAAATGTGATGTGATTAACCTGGTGCTCACTTGACGGTGCTGTTGAGGGGAACGAGTTATGCAAAAAAGAAGCCCATTGACTCAATCCGCTTCTGGGTCCCCCTGCTCCTCTCTCTAACATCAGGAACTTTAAAAATAAAATAGAAGATTTTGACTGCAATTGAAATACCAAATTTTGTCAAGATTTTGGACCATGTGAGGGACAGGGACCGAAACAATTTGTTGAAATTGACACAAATTCGCAAACTTTCTGTCCGCTCGAATCTGCATTTTTTTAAAAAAAAAATTGAAAATTTTTGCTGAGTTCAGGCCGGGAATCTGAGCTCCCCAGCTGTGGCTCACCTAGGACCTAGCCCCGCCTCTGAGAAGGGAGTGGGGTCAAGTGAGTTAGAGCAGGGGAGGGCTGGGGCCAGGACTCCTGGGTTCTATGGCTGGCTTTGGGACGGGATCATCATAAAGACTCCCTAGAGTCCGAGTATTGCACATACAGAAGGAACTGAGGGTAAAGGAGCAGTTCCTGGGGACTGGAGATGCACGGAGAAGCATCACCGCCTACTGGTGAATACTAAATTTTTTATTAAAGCTAATGTTTGGAATCAAGTTTACGTTACACGGGTTTAAAGGAAAGGCACTGGACATCTGGGGGTCACACTTGGATTATGAGAAATGAAAAGTCTTGGTTATAAAGCTGACAAGATATGGACAAGGGTGGAGTTTGTCCCTTGGGCCGTCGGTGTCTGGTGGATCCTCTATAGACGGATACAGTCTGTCAGGGAAGGAAATGGGTTATTTCCCTGACTGTGTTCCTTGCTGGAGGTCTCCCGGGGACTGGAGATGCATGGTGAAGCATCGCCGCCTACTGGAGGATACTGTCCTACAGCAAGCCTAAGAGGAGGCACGTTTAGGTTACTTCAGTGATGAACGACCCTGAAGTACTCACCCAGCACTGAGATGCAGCCACCTCTGGGGAGGGGCAGCTGGGAAAAGGAGGCAGCATCTCAGGAGGCAGCAGATTGCGGGGGATGGCTGTCTCCTTACTGGTGCCTGGCACCTTTGCTCTGCACCCCCAGCCTCTGCTTCCCCCCATTCCCATCAGCCCCTGATCTACTGCTCGCCTTGGCCCCTCCCCTCCGTCACCCTCCCCACCAGCTCTCTATGTCTTAGCACGGCCTTCACGCTGCCTGTGTTGTGCCAAGGGGGGGCCCTCACCCCCAGGCCTTGGCTGACCCCTCTCTTTCCTAGCCCACCGCACCCCCTGCTCTTTGTGTTTACAGGGATGTCAGCTGGCCCAACCCCCCACAACAAGCCAGGGAGGGGTCTCTGACGTCCTTGTCTCTCCACTCCCGAGCCAAGCTGTGTCTGACCCGTGGCAGCATGAGCCAGATTTTGGCTCTCCCCATTAACCCGGCAGGGGGTCAGGACTTCTGGGTTCTCTCCCCAGCTCTGGGAGGGCAGCAAGTTCCGGTGGGTTAGAGCAGGGGAACTGGGAGCCAGGACGCCTGGGTCCTACCCCGAGCGCTTTATTTTAATTCTTAACCTTTAACCTGCAATGTGAAGTGACATTTCCCAGTTGCCTTGGCAATGGAAAGAAACATGGCCCTTCTACTGTGACGTCACCCTGCACCTGTTCCCCAGCTGCCCCTCCCCAGAGGTGGCTTCATCTCAGTGCTGGGTGAGCACTTTGGGGTCCTCGGTCACTGAAGTAACCTGAATGTGTCTCCTGTTAGGCCTGTTGTAGTAGAGTATCCACCAGTAGGGGGCAGTGCTTCTCCATGCATTTCCAATCCCCAAGAGAGGCTCATTTCGTGTGCGTTCCTTCTCTATGTGCAGTGGTCTGACTCAGGGTAGGAGTCTAGGGGGGCTTTATGATTATCCCCTCCCAGTGCTGGGGAGAGAACCCAGGAGCCCTGACCCCCTGCTGGATAACGGGGAAAGCCAAAATCTGGCTCATGCTGCCATGGATCAGACACTCTGACCCATCAGACCCACCCCTCTGACCAACCAAACCCCACTCTCCACCCTGAGCCGGGACAGAACGCAGGAGGGGGCCAAAGCTGGGGACCTTGGAGTCCAAGCTAGAACTGGGCAAAAAATTTCATCAAAAAGTACACATTCAAGTTGACAGAAGAAATTTAGCAAATTTGCGTCAACTTCAGAATATTGTTTCTCACTCCCCCAAAATGGTCAAAAAATTGAGACATTTTGATATTTCAATTCCAATCAAAATCTCCCATTTGATTTTTTAAAACCCTCAAAGCATTTTATTTGACCGAACATGATATTTTTTATGGGCTTTCACTTTGCCAAAAAAATGAATTTTTTTTTCAGGTTAAGCCAAGATGAAATCTCCCCCCGATCCCGAGTTTTTGGCATCGCTTAAGGAGGATTTGGTGTAGGGAAGGACCGAGGGGCTACAGTGGATCACAAATTGAATGAGTCAAGACCGTGATGCAGTTGCAAAAAAGGCTTTAGGAAAGATGTGGACACACTAAAGAGAGTCCAGAGGAGAGCAACAAAAATGAGAAAAGATTCAGAAAACCTGTGAGGAAAGGTTAAAAAACTGGACATATTTAGTCTTGAGAAACCAAGGGGGACTCGAGAACAGTCTTTAAATATGTTCAGGGCTGGTATAAAGAGGCCGGGGATCAACTGCTCAGGTAGGACAAGAAGTAACAGGGTTAATTGGCAGGAAGGGAGATTTGGGTTAGAAGAGAGCAGGAAAAGCTTTGATCAGCAGCACAGAAAAGGCCCCTTCCCTGCATTTCTACCCAGCAATCATCTTGTCGGGCCTTGTCTTCTCCCCACACACCCAGCAAGGTCTGATGAGGATTTATGAGCCAGCCCCTCGCACAGCTCTGCCCTGATCTCTCTTACAGGGACAGAATCCCAGGCTAATGCAAGGAGCTCAGAGCTCACTTCAGCGGTTCTGTCGCTCTTAGGTTGACCAGCGCTCCCAAGAGCCACCAGTGCGGCTCAAATGTTGTCTTACTGGTGGGTGTCCCTAGCAGATAATGCTGGAATAGAATTTCGCTGGATGCAAAGTGGGCCAGGCGCTGGGACCGCGGCTGAGCGAGCCATGCCGAGTCTCCTTCCGATGGTCTTCGCAGCACCTCCTGGCTCGGATATGTATGATTCAGAAGGAGAATGGAACTGGGAATGAATGGATCAAATCTGAGGGGTTGGAAATGAGGCCAGATTGGTGGACAAAATCAGGAGCAGGGTTATTTTGGCCACTGCCCCCTTTTGGAGAGAAATTTGGGGTGGTTATGAAGAGGCTGGGTGGACAGATGGGGCAAGTTTCACCGTCAGGGCAGCCACCTGTACCGTCTCCTGGACTCCACCAGGTAGGGTTGCTGATTCTGGTTGGCCATATTCCTGAAGGTTTCATCACATGATAGAATATTTAGTGAAAGATTAACCTTTAATTCCTGGACATACCCTGCCCCCCATTGTTCCCCCGCCCCCTGCATTCACAGTAGAGACAAACACCTCTGTCTGACCCCTTTCCAGCGTCTGCTCCTGTTCTTTGTCCAACACTACACTGCTCTCGGCTGCCGAGAGAGTAAGGGACTGGGTCAGCTCCCTTCTCTACCCTCTAAACCCAACTGAACCTCCCAGAGCCAGGGATAGAACTCAAGTTTCATCAGTCCCAGCCCCCCCTGTTCCAAACAGCTCCCCTCCCATCCTGGAGGTGGGAATAGAACCCAGGAGTTCTAATTCTTAACCTCTATGCTGCAATGTGGAGTGACTTTTCCAGTTGCTTTGGTGATTGAATGAAACCTGGCCTGACTTGTATTTTGTAATAATAAATGCTAAATAAAGCACTTTTTAAAATGTCCCATGTTACAAAAGGTTTGATTCTCGTGTGATTGGCACATGTGGCTCCCCTTGTGTAAAGATTGTTCCCCAGATGCTCTGCCCCAGAGGTGGCTGCATCTGAGCACTGGGTGAGCCCTCCTGGTGTGATGTCATCATGTCGCTGTTCCCAAAATGCTGGTCCCCAGAGGGGGCTGCATTTCGTCACCAGGCAGCCCTCCTGGTGTGCCATCACCTTGTGGCTATTCCCCAGCTGCCTCTCCCCAGAGGTGGCTGCATCTCAGTGCTGGGTGAATACTGCAGGGTCATTCATCACTGACACAACTTGAATGTGTCTCCTGTTAGGCCTGCTGTAGTATGCTCCCCAATCTGGGTCGATACTGATTATGTACTATGTCTGTATCTTGTGAACCTTGTAACTGATATTTCTAATCTCTCATAACTCGAGCCTGACCCCAGATGTACAGTACCTTCTTCCTTAACTTGTGTAAATTTGACTTTAAACGTTAGCGTTGAAAAAAATTTAATATGCACCAATAGGTGCCGATGCTTCTCCATGCATCTACAGTCCCCGGGAACTGCTCCTTTAACATCAGTTCCTTCTGTTTGTGCAGTCATCTGACTCAGTGTAGGCATCTAAGGAGGCTTTATGATTATGCCCTCCCAGAGCTGGGGATAGAACCCAGGAGTCCTGGCTCCAATCCCCCCACCCCTGCTCTAACCCACTTGGCCCCACTCCCCTCCCAGAGCTGGGATAGAACCTGGGTGGGCCAGGGCTTGGGGAGCTCAGGCTCCCGGCCTGAACTGGGCAAAAACTTTCAAATTTTTTTTATTTTAGATGCAGATTCAAGTTGACTGAGAAATTTTGCGAATTTGTGTCAATTTCAGCAAATTGTTTCCATCCCCGTCCCTAAAATGGTCCAAAATTTTGAAACATTTTGATCTTTCAATTCCAGTCAAAATCTTCTTTTTTTAAAAAATCCCTCCACCTCGAAGCATTTCATTTGACCCACGATGATTATGTTCCTGTGTTCTCACTTTGCCAAACAAACAACTGATTTTTCTTTCTTTTCAGGTTCACCCAAAACTAAAATTTTCCCCCTGAGTGTTTGGCACAGCCAGCCAACGGCGTGAAAAACAGGTTTTAACATCACTCCAATCATTCAGTTTGAGGAGGACGCAGTGTCGGGAAGGACCTGGAGGCTACAGAAAATCACAAATTGAATATGAGTCAAGAGCGCGATGCGGGTGAGAAAAAAGTGAATTTTCTGGTGTGCACAAACAAGAGTGTCATACGTAAGATGTGGGAGGTAATTGTCCTGCTCTACTTGGAACTGGCGAGGCCTTCGCTGGAGAACTGTGCCCAGCTCTGGGAGCCGCACTTTAGGAAAGATGTGGACACCCTGGAGAGAGTCCAGAGGAGAGCCACCAAAATGAGAAAGGTTTAGAAAACCTGACCTGTGAGGAAAGGTTAAGAATCTGGCCATGTTTAGTCTTGAGAAAACAAGGGGGACTTGGGAACAGTCTTTAAATATGGTCACGGCTGGTATAAAGAGGAGGGGGATCAGTTGTTCTCACTGGCCACAGAAAGCAGGGCAAGAAGCAGCCAGTTTAATCTGCAGCCAGAGGGATTTAGATTAGATAGCACGAAAAACTGGGCTCAGCACAGAAAACACCCCTTCCCTGCATTTCTACCTGGCTGTCGCCCTGTAGGGCCCTGTCCTCTCCCCCTACACCCAGCAGGGCCCAATAAGGATTGACAAACCTGTCCCCTGTGCAGCGCTGCCCTGATGTCTCCCTCACGGAGACAGAAACCCAGTCTGAACACACACACACACACACATTAACAGAGCCTGTCTATGAGGACTGGATTAATCAGCACTCCCAAGCTGACCCCTTATATGTCCCTGGACTCAGCAGGCCGGGTCGAGCAGCACCTCCAAGCTGCCACCCTCCTTTGCCCCGGGTTCAGCACGTCCCTATCCCCACTTCCACATTACAGTCGTTCTTGGTCGTAACCCACTTGATGAGCAAACCCCACAGGATTTTTGGGCACTGCAGGGCGTGACGTTGCACTCCATATGATTTCATGAAAATATGGTAAGAAGTTTGAATACAAGGTAACTGGAATGTTCTTCATGCAAAAGGTCTCTTGTAAGGTACCATTACAAAGCTTATAATCTACTGAGTGTGGTCATCCTATTTGTCTGAATGTATCATTCTTGTATCTGAAACTGGGAATATGACATATAACTCTGAGGTCCTATTGTAATTTTGCAAAGTGTGGGCCATTAATGGTGGTTTGGAATCTTGATGGCTCCCATCAACTAGGATAATTGACTGTAGATGGCTCTGTTTACTTGCAAGCCTTCCCATGAGTCAGGCCAGGGAAGAATGAAGGCTTGGGGTCTCACAGAGCATGTGACCATGTCACCTGGTACTGAAATCCATCTTAAACCTGGTGCTTTTCCATTTAGAAGGAGCGGTGGGGACTCAGAGAGACAAAAGATTCCCGCCTTGTACCAAACCTATGTAAGGGGCTGGAACAGAACAAAGGGGCTACAGTCATGAGAAATCCACTAGCTACCACCTGAGCTGGAACAAGAAGTGTACCGGGGAAAGGATTGGGCCCAGACTAGGAAGGAGTCTAGTCTATGAAAGAAGCTTATTTGAACATCTCTGAGGGTGAGATTTTATTTGTAATCAGTTTCTTAATGTATTAGCCTTAGACTTGCGTGTTTTGTTTAATTTTGCTTGGTAACTTACTTTGTTCTGTCTATTACTTGGAACCACTTAAATTGTACTTTTTATATTTAATAAAATCACTTTTACTTATTAATTAACCCAGAGTAAGTAATTAATCCCTGGAGGCGCAAACAGCTGTGCATATCTCTCTATCAGTGTTATGGAGGGCGGACAATTTATGAGTTTACCCTGTATAAGCTTTATAGAGAGTAAAATGGATTTATTTGGGGTTTGGACCCCATTGGGAACTGGGTGTCTGGGTGCTAGAGACAGGAGCACTTCTTAAGCTGTTTTCAGTTAAGCCTGCAGTTTTGGGGGACATGGTTCAGACCTGGGTCTGTGTTTGCAGCAGGCTAGCATGTCTGGCTCAACGAGACAGGGTACCAAAGTCCCAAGCTTCAGGGGAAATGGGCTTAGAGGTAATCTCAGCACATCAGATGGCAGTCCCAAGGGGGTTTCTGTGACCAGACCCATCACACAGGGGTCTTTAGCTTAGGTACAAAGAGAGTTGCTGCAGAGCGAATGGGGAAGCAAAAAACACCCACAAGAGAGGGAGGGAGGGTTCTCACCTCTCTGTGAAGCTTGAATCGATCGGGGGTCCCAGGTGGTGGTGGTAGCTGAGGATCCGGAGTGCTGAAGACAAGCAGAGCTCCTGGCACCATTAGTCAGGAGAAGATGACGTCCCGGTGCAACTGATGCAGAGTTTGGATCCAGGGATCAGAACACTTACTTGAGCGTGTATAGGGGTTTTTGTAGAAAAAGAACAATGGTTCAAGGGAGAACACTAGATTTCTTGGTGGCAAAACTGATGATTTAAGGGAGTATATCAAAGATGTTTTATTCAGGCTAGACAATGAGAACTGATCATTGCTGCCTATGGGTGGTGTTCCGTCGAGGGAGCTCACAATGCAATTAGGCAGCTTCAGTATTTTGGATACCAATAGTGGATTTATTAGTAGAATTGGTCTGATAACTACTGAGTTGGGGGTGTGCAGGCATGGGTTCATTAACATCAGGAGCAGAGATTTCCCATCATGCAGTGCTTCCCTGTTTTTCTGGTCCCAGAGTCCAGTGCGGTTCTTGCCTTGGAATTTCTGTTCTCCATGCTGTATGCTAATGGTGATGCCTCCCTGTCCCATCTTTGATGCAAATGAGGCTAGGGGAGTTGCTTAATCCTGTCACCCTTGTCCGGAGGGGCTTTGGTGTGTCTCCCTCTGCCATTTCATTGCTTTTTGTAAGTCTTTCTTCTGAGCGGTTTTGGTTGGAGCAGAGGTTGGGGCGGGGGAAGGTCCTTTGTGAGGCAGACAGGCTGTATACTGTGCCCTGGTTTCCCAAAAACACGGAGCTGGTAGGTAACATGTGACAAGCGACTCCCGCCCCCAACTCCTGCTATATATCCACAGAGCATGCTGCAGGGATCAAAAATTATCTTAATGGTGGAAGTCCCTAGCAGATAATAAAATTGGAGGCCTGATTGGTGGAGAAAACCAGGAGGGGAGGGACTAGCTTGGCCACTGCCCCCTTTTGGAGAAAACTTTGGGGTGGTGATGAAGAGGCCAGATGGACAGATGGGAACAAGTTTCACCCTAATGGCAGCCAGCTGTACCGTTTGCCAGGCCTTGAAGTTGCTGGTCAGGGTGGGGTCTGGGGCCTTGTTTCTCCAGCTATAAGGCTACAAGAGTGAGTCAGCAGCTGAATTTTGCTCTCCCTTCTGGTCATTTCCGTCCCCTTTCACGTGTATTAATCTTGTTGGGTCTTCTGGGAGACAGGATTGGCATTTACCAATGGCAGCAACATCCCCAGCAGGTCCACCCACGGCTCCTTGCCCCGCAGAGGACAGCTTGTTCCAGCTAGAAAAACAGCAGTCTGTCAGACAGGGGGTCCCTTACCAAAATACAAGGTAAACCCCCCCACCCACCCGGGGCTGGATCAGAGAAGCGTTCCCTTGATGGGAAAGGCCCCAAATCCCATAACACACTTGCCTGAGCCAGCCAGCAGGGGGCCAAGGTGGAAGCTGACTGTGTGGGGGACACCTGGGCAGGGGCTGGCTGTGGTGGGGGAGACCGGGGTCTGTTGCCCCCTACAGGGGAAAGGCCCCAAGTCCCATTCTCACGCACCTGAGGCTGCCAGCCCCCTTCCCTCGGGATGGAGTGAAGCTGGCATCCCTAGAGGGGAAAGGCCCTATGTCCCTTTCCATCCAGCCCCTCAGCTCTGGGGCCGGACAGGAAAGGGAGTTTAGCCGATTGGTACAGTAAAGGTCTCCACGGCTTAGTTTCCATTTCAAAGGCTCCCAGTGTTCTTCCTTCTTCTGTGTCTGTCACACAAGGCCACAAAGGGCTCTGGGAGGGGAGTGGGGGCTGGTGGTTTGGGAAGGCAGGGCAGGCAGCCAGGACTCCTGGGTTCTATCATGGGCTCCCTGACTGTGACCTAGGCCCGCCATCTCCCTGCCTCAGTTTCCCCACCTGTAAAACATTCCAGCTGATGATTGTTTCTCTTTGCACAGGGCTCAGCAGGCCCGCTCTGATGGGACTCTGCCCCCAAAGCTGCATTGACATCTGTGGTCTCGATTCTCGTACTCTCCATTGGGAGGGGTGGGAGCTACAGAGGGCGGTCTGCTGAGCGTGCTTCTGGCCACATCCTGGTGCTCACGTGCTTACCGGCAGCCCGTGACTCCTGGTGGCCACACCAGCCTCCCTGCGTCTGCAGCCCACTCCTGGCTCCACCTGTGGCAGGGGACTTTTTTACGGACTGCAAGTTCCCCTTTGAAATGGGAAGGAAATGGCCATGCCCTGACAGGTCCCCACCGCTCCACCCCAGAGGCAGCTGCATCTCACACACCCCTTGGGTGCGGAATGGCGCGTGGCTCTTGGGTTAAGATAGGCGCCGGAACCCCTTAGAGGGGAAAGACCCCATTCCCCATCCCCCTGACTCAGTCAGTGCCCCATCCTGGGGCCAGATTAACCCCTGCCAGCATCTCAGAAGGACCCAGCCATCTTTTCCCCCGAGTTCCTATGGCATTTAAAATGTCAATGCCCTGACTCACGGAGAAACGACATGAGAAGGGGGGAAACACAGAGCCGCTGGCATGGGGGGAGAGGGATGGGGCACACAGAGCCCCTGGTATGGGGGGAAGGGGAATGGGGACACATGGAGCCCCTGGCATGGGCTGGAGCCTCCTTGGCCTGGCTGGAGAGCCTCAAAGCCAGCCCCGGTCTGGGCTCATATTCCGTGGTGCCGATCCACCCCTGAGGGATCTGACTTTCTCATACCCATGGCCACCACTTCCAGAGTGTGTCCAGACAAGCAAGTCTCACCCAACTGGACTGTTACACAGAGATGTGAATGGCCCACCTTTAGGATGCCACCCTACTAGCAAACACGCTTCCCCACTGCTGTCCGGCCGTGACTAGGGGTCCCGGGTTAGGAGAGGAAGGCTGTTGACCTTTTCTGGACTTTGTGCTCTGTGTGATTTCTGGTAAATGCAAAGTAAAGGCTGGAAGCCAGTGACCCTGAAAGAGTTTTACTTCCAGTTTCCTATTGGCTCTTTTTCTCCATCATACAAAGCAAACCCACCTATCAAAGTCCCGGAAAGGTGGGAGGGTGCTAGCCCACCCATGACTGAAGGCTCCGACACCAGCTCATGGGGAGAAACCACTAACAAAGCCCCAGGTTCAACTAAATTCAGAGGAAAACTTATGATCAAACAGGAACAGGAGGTTACAGGGCCATGCCTCTCATGACCATCCCTAGGAGAGTACAAGGTCCGGGACAACCCCCCACACAGGGCCTTTTCTTGCCCCTTCCCATCCCTGCTCCACCCCCTTCCTCTAAACCCCCACCCCTGCTCTGACCCACTCCAGCCCTTCCCCCAAGTCCCCTCCTGCGAGTGATACTGATGTGGATGCCAGTGCCAGGCCACCCCCCACATACACTAACCCTCTGGGCCACCGTGGGTCCCACATGCCCCCCAAAGCACGGGGCCCAGCGCGGTTGCCCCAAACCATCCTATGGATGGGACGGCTCAGACTGGTGCCCACGTCTAGGACTGCGGCAGCCACTGAGAAGGTAGATCTCTTTACAGAGCTCGTGCTGCACTATCTCCAACTAGATGTAGGGGTCGCGGGGTCCCCCTCAGTGCACTGGAGGCTGGTCCTGGCACGAAGCACCAGGATCTGAGACCTCCTGCACTACGAGTAGGGGAAAGGAAGAGATTGGGTGGATCCCCTGGCACTTGGTCGTTTCATGGGGCTCTCCACCCCTCAGGCCTCCGGGCATGTACTCCCGGAGGTGAGGGCAGGCTTACCACCTCCCTCTGTGGCTTTCCTTGAGTAGGTTCCATGAGAGGGTGCTCCTCACCCTCCCCTCACCCCCGCCCTCTCGACCTTGTTATTGAGCCCCCGCCCCATGAACCCTCCTGCCCCCCAACCCACTCCCTCTGACTACATAATCTGCAGCCGGTTCATTTCCGAATCACGCGAAGGAAACATCTGTACACGCTCCTGTGCCACACGTTTCATTTGCTCACCCTCGTGTCCCACCCCACTACGTAGAGGTGGCACCTCTACGTATTGACAGTGAGGAACCCTGGTGAGCCAGCCTTTATTCCACCTGGGTTCTGTGGCTCACCAGGAATATCACCTGATGGCTCCATGAAGGTACTTGGACATTTCACACCTATCCCAGGCACCTGCCCTTTTGTAGCATGAGGGAGACTTTGCCACATGTTTACCTCAAGTGTACCAGGTTGCAGACCCCTCGGATGGAGAAAAAAGAACTTCTGGGCGTACCGGAGCCCTTAGGGGAGGCAGAGGAAGGCCCAACAAAGGGCCTGGAGGTGGAAGACTTGGACTTGCGTGCAGAGGCAGACCAGGCCCTGTCCTTCCTCCTCTGGGGGAGACTGAGAACCCCCACAGAGACCCAGTGCAGTCCTGGCCAGAAAAACTCCAGTGCTACCTTCTGGAGCTGGGCCGGGAAATCCAGGGCCAGGCTCAGGGTGTTGAGCCGGTGCCAGAGCATGGATAGGACTAGCTGGTTGAGCACCAGTGCTTTACCCCACAGGAAGAGTCACTGGAACAGTCCAGTCCACAGCCACTCAGCCACCCTGCCCTCCAAATCCTGCCTGTTCTCCGATGGAGAGAGATGGGTGGAAGAAAGGTGAATGCCCAGATAGAGTAGCAGACCCATGCTCTACTGGATGGCCTGAACCACGGATGGGGGGGAGCTCAGCTGCCACCTGTCTCTGACCACCAGGTCAGAGCTCTTGACTCAGTTGACCCGGAGGAGGAGGCTGCTGAGTAGAAGCCAGTCAGTCCTCCACCCACACCAGGGTGCCTGGGTCCTGAACCACAAGAAGAACGTTGGTGGCATATGCTGACAGGACCACCCAGAACTCCGGCTCATCGTCCGGAGCAGATGGAGGAAGGGCTCAATGTGTGCAGCTCGCCTGAGTGTGCAGCTCGCCTGACAGATGACCGGTTCAATCAGGGTCAAGCTGAGCCTGACCAAGCACTCCATGGAGTTGTACAGCACCTGGAGGAAACCCACAAAGAGTGGCCCAAACTCAAACGCCTGCAGAGTGCCCAGGAGATACCCATAGTCCACCCTGTCAAATGCATTCTCCTGCGAATGACAGATCGTCCCTATACACGAACTCAAGGAGGTCCCAGAACACACCAATGTGGACCCAAGTCGTCAGGGCCATCCCTATGGGAGGAACGGGGCCCCCAACAACCCCTCTTCCACTCCAGGCCCCCACCCCCACTCCACCCTTCTTCCAAGCCCCCACCGCGCCTCTCCTCACAGCTGCTCTGCCCTCACTCCACCCCTTCCCTCAAACACACACTCTGCCTCTTCCCACCCCTGCTCCGCCCCACCCCGTCCCCAATCCACCCCTTATCCCAAGCCCCCCCCGCCTCTTTCCAGCTTCCACCCCCTCCCCTGAGTGACACAGGGAGCCAGCAGAGTGGGGTGAGCTGGGGCTAGGTCGCTCGCTGCTGCCAGCACCAGGGCTCCTGCTAGCCCCACAGGCCACCCTGGACCCCACATCTGTAGTAGAAACATCCTATTTTAGTTTAGGTATGAATTAGTTATGATGAACAATAATAAATAATGTAGTATTTATTAAATGTATTGATGTATTCTGTAATTATAATTTGATGTACCCTGCCAGCCACCCTTTCGAAAAGCAGGAAGGAATGGCCTAGTGTGCCATTGGTAAAGATGCATCTGCCAGAATCTTGTGTCTGCAGTAGATTTCAAGGCAGGAATAGACCCTTATGGTCACCGCTTTGTTACAAATTTAAAGTTAGCATTGTGAAAGAAATAGAAGAGTGTGATGATTGGTTTCTTTAAATTGTAACCTGATGTTCCTGCTTAAATGTTCGTACTGTTTCTGTGCAAATCAGTCCTGTTTTATGAGTGAATGAGGGATGTGTATCTTAGAAGATAAGTGTGAATCTAACTGGCCATTAGATTAGTCCAAGCTACAGACTGGTAACTACAACATCGACTGGTGGGACAGTGCGTGTGTGTCTGAGTGTGTGTGTGTTTAAGTGAGCATACGCTAGCTATTGTATTCTTAATAAACGCGGCGTACTGCCTTATCCCCTGAAAAAGATCCTGTGTGCTTCTTATAAGCATAACACATCCCCCGGAAGTGCGGGGCCCCCCACGCTATGGCCATGTAGGCTATGCTGAGGAGTGAGACGGGACACAAATTCCAAAGGTTGCTTTGCAGAGGTCCCCCTTCAAAGGTGGGCACGGCTCGCCTGCACAATAGGGATAGCACTCTGCTCCCTACGGACTCGGCCCAGACAATGGCCAGACCAAGGACGTCCCAGAACACGTGGTAGAACTCCACGGTCAGCCCATCCATGCCTGGAGATTGATCAGTGGGCATGAGAGGGAGGACTTCTGAGAACTCAGCCAGAGTGAGAGGCAACTCCTGCCAGTCCCAGTTGCCCACACTGACCATTGGGAGTCCATCCCAGAGTACCTTGCAGGTGTCATGGACCCACAGGTCGTGCCCGGTCTTGGCCCTGTGCGGTCCCTGGAACCGCAGCTCTCTGAGCCTTTAGCATGCCTGTCTCTCAACATGGGCCCCCTCAGGAAGTCCACTCAGATGAGACCTCCACACCCAGAGGGACTAATGCCACCCTGTTCTCTAACCTGGAGCGACTCTCAGCCAGCATAAAACAGGAGGGTTTATTGAGCGTAGGAACTCTCAGGGCCCTCAGGCCTGCCCTCCCTCAGCACAGCACATCTCAGTCCCTCCTGCATCCAGGTGGGCTCTGCCTGCTCCCTCTCCCCAGTCCAGAGACCCTGAGCTTTGCAGCTGGGCATCTGATATCACCCGCCCCCAAGTCGTGCCCCTGTCCTTTGTCTTCTGCCCAGGTAAACAGGGTCGCCTGGGCTTCCTCTACTCTCAGCCTCTCCTCTCATCCAGCCATTGTCCCTCTCGGTCTGGAACTGGCTGGTCAGGACTCTGGGGCCCTGTCTCTGCAGCCCATTGTCCTCCTGCTGGCCAGAACCAGCTGTGGTGTCCAAGCTGCATCTCCCAGTCACCAGGTCACCAGTTGCTGGGGTATCCATTCTCCAGCCCATTCACTGAGGTCGCAAGGTCCGTCGATGGTCCCTGTAACAACAACCTCACTCTCCCATTAACTGGTTAAACCAGTAACACCCAGGGAATCTGAGTCCCACCCCCTCTGCATGCAAACCATTGAAAAACCCAGAAAATTCTCCACTTCGTCAGACCAGGCATTGGGGTGCCTGCAACTGGATTCTTGTAAATTAAGGTTCTCTCTGTTTCTCTTCTTTTGGGGAGGATCAGAGACCAAACAGCCCCTCTCTGGTGAGGGACCCCATCGCACCGGCCATGCCCAGATCTGGTGCTTCATCCTTCTCCTCCTCCTCCTTCTCCTGGGGGGTCTCCTCCAAATGCTACACCAGCAAGGCTGAGGTGTGCGATGAGAACGTGGCCTCTCTGCCTGTGTACAGCCTGGTGGGGGAGGCCATCGACATGATCATGCTGGGTGGACACCAGCCTGTGGGGCGGCCTGAACAGTCCCTGGAACCTGTGCCAGAACCTGCCCCAGCGAGGCCAGCAGCAGAGGCTGCCGCTGGCCATGGTGGACTGGAGGGTCCACAGCTGGTGCAACGGGACCTCAGCAGCTCGGTGGAAGACTCAGCCATGGACCCTGCCCAGGCAATGGGGTCGGATGTGAACAATGACTGGAAGTTGGAGCTGGATCTGTCGGATGAGTCCCAATTCCTGGCCTGGGCGTTCCCGATCCTGGCTCACCAGCTACTCCTACCTGAAGGAGCACAGGCCAAGTTCATATCCGTGCACCACGAGGTGTCCTGTGTGTATGACAGGTGAGAATCCCCTGCAGCACCCCCTGCTGGCCCCCTGCAGCACGGCATCCTCTACCGATCCCCCAACCCTTCTCTCTGGAGAACAGCACCCCCTAGTGCTGCACTAGGGCTACGGGGCCAGGAGGGACCACAAGGGGAGAGCACCCACCACAGAGCCCCTGCCCCAGGGAATCCGGGGGAGGTCTCTGTTTGGCTCCTAATTCCTCTTTCTTTTCCCTCTGGGAAGGTTAAGGGACCCCAAAGCCCCCCGCTGCCACCCCACTTCACCCAGGCCCTGCATCTCCCGCCACCCAGCTGCCACTCATCCGTGTACCAGCCCTTCCAGGCCATGTAGGGCACCCATTATGTAAGGCAGCCTGCCCCGGTGGGCAGGGGCCTTGGGGGAGGGTGGAGAGTGGCGAGGGGCATGTGTGCAGGCCTTGGGGAGGGGGCGGAGTGGGAGCGGGAAGAGATTATATGAGGGCAGGGATTGGGAGAGTGGGGCAAAGGAGGCAGTGGCTGCTGTCACTTTATCTACTCGGCACGGCAGTGGCAGTCCTGGTGGTCACTGTAGCATCCCTGCCCCACCTCCTCACCCAGTGCTTGGACCCCACACGGCCTAGGAAACCATGACAGCTGGGGTCTGCAGAGCTCTGTGCCAGCCTGGGTGGGCAGCAGGCTTCCCCCAGCCTTGGGATCAGCGGGGTGGGCAGGGGAGTGGATTGGACTTTCCCCAGTCCCGGCTTCAGAGGAGAGACGGGAAGGGTGGGGACTTAGTCCCCAGGAACGGTGCGCATCGGGGGTCTGCCCAGCCACTGGGGGGGCAGGGGGCTCACCCGGGGGTGGTGGGAGAGGTGTGAGGTCAGGGTATGCCTTTGCCCAGACTGGAAGAGGCAGGAAAGAGGGGCCTAAGGAGAGGGGGTGCAGTGGGGGTGGGGCCTCAGGGAAGGGGGAGGAGCACCCCCGGCGAAAACTAAAAGCCAGCGCCTATGACTGGATTTATATGTCATAAGGCAAACCCAGGTGACCAGAGTCCTCTTTAGGAGCTGGGAGTACTCCAGCTTCTGGCACAGACAAGGTAAGTCCTGTTTTGTTATTGCAAAACATTTGAAAATGTAGAAGAGAAACCCTGAGATCTTGAGGGGGCAAGCGGGGAGATCCTCCTCCAGGATCTGACCCCACTCCTCGAGCTGGTGTCCAGGTGCAGAGGGGCTGAGGAGGGTAAAGGAAGTCCCTCAGCCACTGCGCTAGCCCCTGATCCCCTCCTTGACCCCCGTTCTACCCCAAGTGCCCCTCTCCCATTTCTTCCCCCACTCCTTCTTGCCCCCCAGCTCCCCTCACTCTGCCCAATGAATAATTCCTTCCTGACCCCCAGATCCCAGCACAAGCCTGGCGGCAGGGAGAGGGTATGGACACTGTTACCACTCACGAAAGAGATCTTGGAGTCATTGTGGACAGTTCCCTGAAATCATCCACTCACTGTGCAGCGGCAGTGAAAAAAGCAAAGAGAATTTGAGGAATCATTAAGAAAGGGATCGATAACAGGACAGAAAATATCATCTTGCCTCTGTATAAATCCATGGTACGCCCACATCTTGAATACTGCGTGCAGCTGTGGTCGCCCCATCTCAAAAAAGAGATATTGGAATTGGAAAAGGTTTGGAAAAGGGCAACAAAAAGGATTAGGGGTATGGAACGGCTTCCGTAGGAGGAGAGATTAACGAGACTGGGACTTTTCAGCTTGAAAAGAGACGGCTAAGGGGAGATGTGCTTGAGATCTACACCATCATGACGGGTGTAGAGAAAGTAGATAAGGAAGTGTTGTTTATGACTTCTCATCACACAAGAACTAGGGGTCACCAAACGAAATTAAGAGGGGGGCTCAGGTCGCCCACAGATCTTGGCCTGTCCAGAGGGGGCGAGGGAGGGGCTCAGACCCCCCCCCCGCCCCGTGACTAAACCCTGCCACTCGCCCTGCCCCCTTGTCTCCCTTCCCGGTGTCCCGCCCCTCCCCACACCCTGTCCTGAGAGCAGAGAGGGGCAGGAGGCAACACACATCCCCTGAGGGGACCCAGCACCCACCAACGCTGGCTCCCCAGCAAGTCCTCAGCTTTCAGAAGAACCCAAGAGTCTTGGCTTCCAGGCCCTGTGACTGGTGTCTCACGGCGGCGGGGGGAGAACCCGAGATTGCTCAATCAGGGCAAACTGCAAAGGATGGAGCAGACGATCCCCAAAACTGGTGGTTTTTCTAATACTTAGAGTCACCAAGCCAGCAACAAAACAGCTTCCGCAAGAACTGACTGGTTACTCAGAAGCCAAAAGAGTTCCCTGAAAAAAAAACAGCCTTGGGCTCTAGTCCAGACAGCCAAGTCAAATATGATAAGGATTACTGAAAATCTTACTCATCATATAAAAATACTGGCGAAATTCCCCACCCGGTCAGTGACTATTTCAGCTCTTACCCAAGTGCACGCTTACAACCAACTCTTGTCAACTAAACTAAACGTTATTACAAAAGGAAAGAGAGAGTATTGGTTAAAAGATCATTATCCATACGGCTAGGAATAGAGTTCTTAGGTCAGTTTCATAGTAAAGATGGTGAGCTGCAGAACGGCAAAGAGTCCTTTTCCCAATCAGTTCATCAGGTTATAGTCCCAAGACAGCCAATGGCCAATATCAGCGTGATCCAGACGGGAGCTGGAGACCTCAGACTTGCAACTCAAACTTCCCCCATGAAGCTTAAGCAGATTTGAGATGGCAGAATCAGGGCCCATGAGTTCTTTTATAGTATGTGGCCTTCCTCTGTAGCATGGGGCACACGTCACTTGCTGGAGGATTCTCTGCTCCTTGAAGTCTTTAAACTATGATTTGAGGACTTCAATAGCACAGATATAGGTGTGAGGTTTTTTTTGTAGGAGTGGGTGGGTGAAATCCTGTGGCCTGCATTGTGCAGGAGGTCAGACTAGATGATCATAATGGTCCCTTCGGACCTAAATATCTATGAGTCTATGAATCTATGAAGTAAAACCTTCTCTTTCCAAAGGACCACCCGTAATTAGCTGCATGGATTAACATTATGTAACTGCCCACCTCCCGTCATTTACAAGTAATTAACTGCACGCCTAAAAGAGGGTGAAGACAGCGATGTTCCTACATTTACAGTTAACATCTCCTTTGGATCTCTGAATTTACAGAATATAGTGACAGGCAGGAACCGTTTGGTTACATTGTCAACCTATAACAGCATATATGGAAACACACACAAAACACAATCATTATCTCCTAATATGTCTCTAAAGGTTGAATATGGGCTAGTTAGTCTGCTAGTGTTTAACCCCTCTTGGCCCCATGTCCCCCACCCCCCTTCTGACCCCTAGATCCCACTCCCCTCTCTGAGCCAGGGATAGAATCCAGGCATCCTGGCTCCCAGCCCGCACCTCCCCCGATCTAACCACTAGACCCAATTTCCCTCCCAGAGCAAAGGAAAGAACCCAGGAGTCCAGGCTCCCAGCTCCCACCAGCATCCCCTGCTCTAACCACTAGATCCCGCTCCACTCCCAGAGCCAGGGAAAGCACCCAGACGTCCAGACTCAGAACCCACTCCCCTCCCAGAGCTGGGGAGAGAACCCAGGAGTCCTGGCTCCCAGCCCGCCCTGTTCTAACCCACTAGACCCCCCTCCCCTCCCTGAGCCAGGGATAGAATCCAGGAGTCCTGGCTTCCTGGCTCCCCTCTCTAGCCTGACTGACCCCACTCCAGATTTACAATTGGATCACTGATGTCAGGATCTGGCCCTTCCCCCCAGACAGTCCCCCCACACTTTCCCTTCTCCCCCGATCCTCCTGGATTCGTTGGCGGGGGGGGGGGATTTTGCTGTAGGCGGGGCTCCCTCTTTCTGCCTGTCCCGCCTCCCAGTTGACGAACCCAGAGAGCTCAGGAGAGCTCAGCTTCCTGCACTATGATCCAGCTGACATCTGCATCAGGGTGGCCCCTGGAAATGCCACCGCTCCAGCCCAGCTGCCGTGATCCCCACACGGGAGCCCTGAGCTTTGCTGCAGACAGGAAATCCATGGGGCAGGGGAGCCTGGGGGAGGTGCTGGGAAGCAGCAATCGGGGTAGCTGTGGGGACATCACTGTACCCCAGGACCCACGCCAATGCTCCCCAGAGCTCTCTGGGTGGCTGTTCCCCTGCTGCCCTGCCCCAGAGCTGGCTGCATCTCAGCGCCAGGTGAAGGAGCCTGGCACATACAGCGATTTAGGAGGTAAGACATGAAGGGAATCGAGGATACTCGTGTGGGTGCGTTTCTCTTCCTGCAGGAGGGAATGGGGCTGTGCATATTTCAGCAAGGTCTCCCTACTTCCTGTAGCTCACGTCAGGGATTCAGTTCCCGCCACAATGAGGGGAGATTCATCTTGGGGGTGGGGTGCGAAGCAGGGGTGGGCACAGGTGCATATCTGAGCAGCTGTCTATTACATGGAATGAGAACTATTCACCCATGTGTCTCAGGTCCCCTACAACAGACAACTAAACCAACTGCCCCCTACTGGTCAGACTCAGAACTGCCAGGTTGTATGTGTCCTAGTCCCTATACTGTTCACACCCAGCAGCAGCTCTCCTTCAGAATCGGCTGGCAATGCGGTAGGCAGGCTATAGCACAGGTTGTTGGAGAGCACTTCTCTCAGATTCAGGGAGGGTCGTAGCAGCTTGCAGGCTTCTGGGATGCTGTTAGGATGTGTTGTGCCTGCGGAACTGCCTGCCACTTGATTGTCATTAATGAATCCTCTCTCTGTTTTTCTCCCTCCAGGGAGGCTCAGAGTCCAAAAGCTGCTCCCAGGTGCGGGGCACCATCGCACCAGCCATGGCGAGACCAAGTGCCTTCATCCCTTTGCTCCTCCTCTTCCTTCTCCCTGGAGTCTCCTCCAACTGCTACACGGGCACAGCTGAGGAGTGCGATGAGCCCATGACCTTTGTGCCCGCGCACAGCCTGGTGGGGGAGGGCATCGACGTGACCACGCTGGAGTGGACGGGGGCCAATCTGGTGGACACCAGTCTGTGGCGCCACCCAAATGGCACCTGCACCCTGTGCGAGAACCGGCTGCAGGGGAGACAGCACCAGAGGCTGCCGCTGGCCGTGGTGGACTGGAGGGTCCACATCTCGTGCAGCCGGGACCTCAGCAGCTCAGTGGAAGAATCAGCCGCGGCAGTGGGCCGGGCACTGGCGTTGGATGTGAACAATGACTGGATGTCAGAGCTGGAGCTGCTAGAGGAGTCCCATGGCCTGGCCTTGGGGGGGTCCAAATCCCAGCTCACCAGCTACGCTTACCAGAAGGAGCTGCAGGACAAGTACATGTTCGTGCGCCACGAGATGCCCTGTGTGTATTACAGGTGAGAATCCCCCACCCCGCCCTGCTCCCTGCAGCCCAGCGCCCCCTACTGCTGCAGTGGGGTAATGGGGTAGCACTGACTGCAAGAGGAGAGCGTCTCCCACTGCCCCCCACCTGCCAGGGAAACCAGGGAGTGAGCACTGGGGAAGTGGGGCCAGTTTGTTCAGGGGGAAGATGCAGGAGGTCTCTGGTTGGCTCCTAACTCGTCTCTCTTTCCCTTCTGGGCAGGCTGAGTCTCAATCAAGACCCCCCACTGATGCCCCGGTTCTTCTGGACCCTGAGAAGTCTCCCACCCGGCTACAACTCATCCATATACTGGCCCTTCCTGGCCAAGTATGGTACCCACTATGTGAGGCAGGCAGACCTGGGGGGGCAGGTGCGGCAGCTGACGGCCATCCAGACCTGCCGGGCAGTGCTGGATGGGCTGACAGCCACCGAAATCAAGGCGCGCCTGGGCTCCCAGTTCTTGCAAGACCTGGGCTTGAGCCCGCTCTCCTCCAGCGCCCAGCCCAGCAACGAGAGCAGCCAGGGCTGGGGGAGCTGCCAGGTGCCCTACATGGAGAAGCGCATCAAGGTGACAGGTGGCAACAGCGACTCCAACCAGCTCTTTTCCACCGAGCAAAATGCCAGCTCCTTCTTGACCTGGATGGAGAGCCTCAGAGCCAGCCCCGACCTGGTCTCCTACTCTCTGATGCCCATCCATGCCCTGGTGAGACCGGGCGACCCCAGGCGGGAGGCGCTGAAGCAGGCAGTGAAGGAGTACGTGGCTGAGCAGGGGCACAGGAAGAGTTGCCCTCGTAGCTGCCCAAAAGGGGGCCAGGCCGACACCTTGGACCCCTGCAAATGCTACTGCTCCGGCAACCCCCTCACCAACTCCATGTGCTGTTCACTTAAGCGGGGCATGGCCCGGCTGAAGGTCCATGTGCTGCGGGGCACAGACCTGTGGGGAGACACCGTGACCGACACCGACGCCTACGTCAAGTTCTTCTTCCAAGGCCAGCAGCTGCAGACGGGCCAAGTTAAGGAAGATAACGATCCCATCTGGAGAGAAGACCTGGACTTCGGGCCAGTGACGCTGCCAGAGCTGCCCAAACTGGAAATGGAGGTGTGGGACGAGGACGTATTGGAGGACGACCTCCTGGGCAGCTGCTACACCTACCTCAAGGTCGGCAAGAATGTCAAGCTCACCTGCAACCTTGAACACGGCCACTTCAAATTTTCCTACACACTGGAGTGCGGGCCCAACCTGGGGGGCAACAACTGCCATGAATACGTGCCTGTGAGAGGCGAGAACTGAGGAGTCCTGGCTCCCAGCCCCCACTGTTCTAACCCAGTAGCCTCCACTCCCCTCCCACAGCTGGGGATAGAACCCAGGAGTCCTGGCTCCCAGCCCCCGCTGTTCTAACCCTCCAGCCCCCATTCCCTTCCCAGAGCTGGGGTCCAAAACCAGGGGTCCCAGCTCCAAGTCTCATGAGAAAAAAAAAAGGGCCTGAAACAAGCCCAACCCATCTCAGAGGGAGAGTTGTGTGTGTATTTGTGTGTGTGTGTGGACGGGGGCGGGGGGTGTGTTATACAAATTCCATTATCTTTTTTTCAGTAGTTCTAGTTCTTTGCTGCCTACAACAGGAAGTTACACATTAAAAATAATAAGCGCTCACGGACTTCCCTTGTTAAGGAAAGAGGTCACCCTCTCGCTCGCCACCCACCGCGGGCTCCGGTGCCTCGTGGTGGGACGTTCCCGCGTGGCACCGTTGAAGCATCTTCCGGCGCGGGATGCAGCGAGAGGGAGGGATTTTCTTCACTGAACGGGAGCGGGGGCAAATTCTGATGACGGGCATGAGTCACCGAAACCGCGCCGACCACCGGTTTTATAGAGCGACTTTGGTAGGGTGAGCAGACGTCCCGATTTTATAGGGACAGGCCCAAGAGTCGAGGCTCTGTCTTATAAAGTAACCCCCCCGCCTCCGTCCCGATTTTTCGCATTTGCTCTCAGGTCACCCTACGCTTTGTGCCGAAGACTCTTCGTACACGAACGAAAGAAGCTACCTCCAAATAAAACAAGCCCCAAACCTCCCCCCCCCCGGCCCCCCCCAGGCCGTCACGCTCAAAAAATTTAAGCAACCTTTAAAAAAAAAAAAAAAAGACCAATTCCACTTATTATAGGGCAGCGGTTCTCAAACTTTTGTCCTGGTGACCCCTTTCACACAGCTAGCCTCTGAGTGCGACCCCCCCCTTATACATTAAAAACACTTTCTTTAGATTGAACGCTATTATAAACGCTGGAGGCAAAGCAGGGTTTGGGGTGGAGGATGACAGCTCATGACCCCCCCCGTAATAACCTCACGCCCCTCTGAGGGGTCCCGACCCCTGGTTTGAGAACCCCTGTGATAGGTGGACTTGCCCGCCTCTGGCGCCCCCTGCTGCCGCCTCCGGGGAACGCCCTCCCCTGGCCTCCTGGGGCCCCTGCTCACCGCTGCCGCCCTGGGGGGCTGGGAAGCTCCCGACCAGGCTTAGCCCTCGTAAAGCATCAAACTAGGGGTCGCAGCCTTGGGTGCTGCTGACATTCGAGCTCATTGCACCAGCGCCCTCTGGGCCCCCTCCTTGCAACCCCTCCCAGTTCCCCCACATGCCCGGGAATGTCTGCGTGACCCCCATTCTCCCTCCCCCTAGGCTAGGGCTCTGAGTGCCCCCCATTCCCCCCCACCCCGCCATGCCAAGGGCTCTGATTTGGGATTGAGCCGGAGCGAGCTGGGGTGGCAACATCGCCTGGGTCCCTCCATCTGGCCTGATCCCAGCTCAGCTCCTAGACCAAGACAACGAAGGCCCAAGGACGTGGTGGTGGAGCCCCGGAGATGGGGCCACTGGCTCCCCTCTGTCCACCCGGCTCCCTTCATCCCCGCCCCCAGTGCTCCCCAAAGGGGGGCGGTAGCCAGAATACCCCTCCCCTCCCGCTTTCGTCCACCAATCAGGATCGGTTCCGACCCGCCGCTTTCGGTCCATTCGTTCCCACTCTCCTGGGGGATGCTGGATCTCCGAGCCAGGCGGCGTTGCAGCCCCGAGAGATGCCTGGGCAGATACGGGGGAGGGGGGGCAAAGCAGCACCCCCTCCCTGCCGCGCCCAAGGGCTGCAAGGGGGGGGTTCAGCACTCCCTGTCTGGCTTCAGCCGGGGGACTCCAGGGGTGGGCTTCAGCCCCCCTCTCCTGATTCAGCCAGAGTCTCTGCCGGCGGGCATCAATCCCCCCACCGCTGCGCAGTTCCAGGGGTGGTCTTAACCCTTCTCCTTGGGCCTTGGGGCTCTGGCAGTGGGCTCCATGCTTCAGCCCCTGCCTCCCCCCCAGCTATGGGGCTCTGGCCTTCGCCCCTTCCCCCCAGATCCAGCCATAGGGCTCTGGGTTTCAGCAGAGCCAACCTTACTGGGTGCCATGGTCAAGGTGATCCTGGGGTGCAAGGGCACAGAAGGGAGCTCATGGCCAGTGCGGGGGGGGGGGGGGCATCAGGCCCGGGGTGATCCGTGAGGGAGGCAGCAAGGGCCAAGGGCACCAAAATACAGCTGTACGTTATTTTTATTATTGAGTCTGCAAAAAAGACCCTACATAAATAAATGACAATGATTCGGACGTGTATCTGTGCTCACTTATTTGTTTTCCCTACAGTTAATTAACAATTATACAAAAAAAAAGGGGGGGGGGGGTCAGAGCGGCTCCCAGCAAACGTTGGTGTTGGCACTTTGAGGCCAAAGGTCCATCGAGCCCAGGGTCCTGTCCTCCGACAGTGGCCAGTGTCAGGTGCCTCAGAGGGAATGAACAGAACAGGGAATCACCCAGTGATCCATCCCCTGTTGCCCATTCGCAGCTGCTGGCAAATAGAGGCTAGGGACACCACCCCTGCCAATAGCCATGGGTGGACCTATTCTCCATGAATTTATCTAGTTCTTTTTTGAACCCTGTTATGGTCTTGGAGCTCACAACATCCTGTGGCAAGGAGTTCCACAGGTCGACTGTGCGTTGTGTGAAGAAATACTTCCTTTTGTTTTAAACCTGCTGCCTGTTAATTTCATTTGGTGACCCCTAGTTCTTGTGTGATGAGGAGTAAACACTTCCTTATCTACTTTCTCCACACCAGTCATGATTTTATAGACCTCAATCATATCTCCCCTTAGCTGTCTCTTTTCCAAGCTAAAACGGCCCAGTCTTATTAATCTCTCCTCCTACGGAAGCCATTCCATACCCCTAATCCTTTTTGTTGCCTTTTTCCAAACCTTTTCCAATTCCAATATCTCTTTTTTGAGATGGGGCGACCACAGCCGCACGCAGTATTCAAGATGTGGGCCCACCATGGATTTATACAGAGGCAAGATGATATTTTCTATCCTATTATCGATCCCTTTCTTAATGATTCCCAGCATTCTCTTTGCTTGTTTGACTGCCGCTGCACGTCGAGTGCATGTTTCCGGTTACTTCAGTGACCAGTGACCCCGGAGTACTCACCAGGCACGGAGATGCTTCCACCTCTGGGGAGGGGCAGCTGGGGAAGAGGCGCAGGGTGACGTCGCGCCAGGAGGGCTCGCCGGGCGCTGAGAGGCAGCCGCTTCTGGGGCAGGGCAGCAGGGGAACCATCTTTGCACGCCGCCAGGCACTTGCGCCGATCGCACGAGAATCAAACTTTTTGCCACCCACGGGACGTTTTTAACATGATTTATCATTTTTATTACAAAATACAAGTCAGGCCACATTACATTCAGTGATCGAGGCAACAGGGAAAGGTCACTCCATATTGCAGCTGAGAGGTTAAGAATTAAAACAAAGACCTAGGGCAAGAACCCTGATCCTCTGCCTGGTTAATGGGGAGAGCTAAAATCTGGCTCATGCCCCAGTCAGTCAGACCCAGCTTGGCAGGGGGGCAAGTGGAGGGGCAAGGAGGTCAGAGACCCTTCTCCGGCTTGCCGTGGGGGGTTGGGTCAGTTGACACCCCCGCCCCATCCACAGGGATCAGGGGGTGGTGTATGAAGAGGTGGGATGGACCAGGGAAGAGAGGGGGCAGCCCAGGCCTGGGGGTGAGGTCCCCCACTTGGTATTCCGCAGGCAGTGTCAAAGGCCGTGCTAAGGCTGGGGGCTGATGGAGAGTGTGATGGAGGAGAGGAGCCAAGGAGAGCAGTAGAGCAGGTGCTGATGGGAGTGGGGGGAGCGCATGGGCAGGGGGGTGCAGGGCAAAGGTGCCAGGCAGTGGGCCATGTGGAATGGCGCCCCTCCTGCCAGTCAGCTGGGGGATGGAGAGGGTCAACTGCGGCGGGAACTGGTTTGAATGGGATCATGATTAAATACTGAGCCCCAGTGGGTTAAGGCACAAGAGACATGGGGAGGGTGGCCTCCCCTCAGAGCTGGGGATAGAACCCAGGAGTCCTGGCTCGCTGGGGGGGGACAGGATGCCCACCCCAGAAAAGCCACCATGCTGCATTGGCACTTACCTCACTGGCAGTGTGAACAGAGACCGGCCCCACCCTGCCCTCTAGAGGGAACCTCCCGTTAAGGCAGTGATGGGGCATTGTGAGCAGGGGAGGTCGGAGGGCACACCCCACCCCCCCCCCCGGCAAACAGCAGCCCATGGGCCTAGGATGCCCCAATACCCTCACTGGGGCATGGAGTCCCCCACCCTAAGGAGGGGAGTTGGGGAGAGCAGCAGGTACACAGGAAGTGGCACCATTTGAGACAGGAGAGGGGGGCGGGGCATGGACCATACCACAGAGAGCAGGCCTGCCCGAGACAGGACGCTGACACCAGAGCGGAGGGGCCGGAGCACGAAAAGGAAGTTGGCGTTACCATAACAGGAAGTAGAGACTGAGAGGAAGAGGCAGGGCCCACAGGAAGCCGATTTTCCCAAAACAGGAAGTAGATCCTGGCAGGAGGGGCGAAGAGACAAGAAGTGGGCTTGGCCGGGTAGAGGTGGGCTTAGAGGAAGTTGACTTGCTTAGTGCATGAAGTTAATGCTAGTGTGAGGGGCTTTGCCACGCAAAGTGGCATTGCCCAAAACAGGAAGAGGCTCAAAGGGGAGGGACAAGGAGGACGAACCGTCAGACCAAAATGCCACAAATTCACAGACCTCGGAAAACCAGAGGCTCTTCAGGGTGGATCTCACCCCTACTCCGAAGGCAAGAGACACGAGGAGTCCATAGAAACCGTTCTGGACAGGAAGGGGCTGGCTTGTGCTTAAAGATCAGGATTTGAACCCGGCATTCGCTCCGGCCATCAGTGCATAAACCTCCCAGCAGGGGGCAGTGGTTCCGCTGGAAGACGGGGCCGCGCTCACGAATCCTGAAAGGCAGAGAATATAGCTGGGGTTAGAAACACAATATGGGCCCACCCAGCCCCAGCATCCCCCCCATCTACAGCAGTGGTGTGTGCTGAGGGGTGATTACGCCCCATGGTACTTACCAGCAAGCCCCAACCCCACAGCAAGGGGAGAGGGGGCGGAAACCGGACGCAGGTCTAGCCGGTGGCGATGGCCACTCCAATGATAACCACAACGATGACCACGGTGACCGAGAGGCAGATGATGATCATGAACTTCTTCTACCAAGCCCCGCACAGAAGGGGAAAGTATTAGCGGGCGGGGGACTGAACCCAGGACTCCTGGCTTCCCACCTTCTGCTGCTTAACCCACTAGACCCCACTCCCCTCCCAGGACCCAGAAGTCCTGACTCCCAATCAACAGTGAGGTGTACAGAAAGCGGGATGCGAGTCCTTTCTCCTCGAGCTGCATTGGTTCTGATCCGATTGCTAAGCTGGGGGCCGGGGGGGGGTAAGACTGGTTTGCTCAGTGGGGTGGGAAGGGAACATCAGGGGACCCACCTTGCGGGCTTTCTGCTGGTTCTCCCTGGCCGAGGTGAGATGTTGGTGTCCCTTATGGACGTAGTTCTCCGAGTCCAGGATGTTCTTCTCAATCCGGTTGATCATCTCCCCCTACAGCCCAAGGGAGAAGGAGGTGGTTGTCATACCCTCAGCCGGTCCAGGATTCGGGGAACAGGGAACAAGGGTGAGAGACGGGAGACTATGAAGCGGGAGAGCTGAAACGGAGGGGAGATGAACAGGAAGTGGCCATTGGCAGTGGGCGCGGGAATGGGCAGGGCACACAGGAAGTGGCCCTGCCTAAAACAGGAAGCGGATATTGGCTAGAGCGGGCAAGTGGAAGTGGTGGCTGGCGGGAGAGGGCGGGCCCGCGGGAAGGAGCCAGCTGCCCAGAAGAGCAAAGCTGTGCCCCGGGGGGGGGTTCTGGGCCCCCCCATACCTGCAGCTCCACCTCGATGGCGAGGTAGGTGAACATGTCATGCAGCTCCTGGATGCTGCGCTCCAGCTTGAGGATCTCGTCATGCCGGGTCTCTATCTCGTTCAGCGCCTGCTTCGTCACACGCGTGTCCTTCATGATCTGGGAGGGGAGGGAGGGGATCAATAGCCTGGCCTGGCCAGACCCTGCCCCCCCCCCATCATTCTCCCCCACACACACACACCCATCCCTGGCACTCACGTTAGAGACAAACACCTCCGTCTGGCCACTCTCCAGCATCTGCTCCAACTCTTCGTCCGACACCACACCGCCGCCAGCTGCCAGGAGAGTAAGGGACTGGGTCCGCTCCCTTCCTTACCCACTGGACCCCACTCCCCCCCTCACAGCAATGGATAGAACCCAGGAGTCCTGACTCCCAGCCTGCCACACCCATCCTAACCCACTAGACTTCACTGCCCTCCCAGAACCAGGGATCGAACCCAGGAGTCCCGACCCGGGTCTAGTGATGCAACCCTACCCGTAAGCCCAATATCGAGATATTTGGTCAAAATCGGTGCCCTTTCACCTTGGGACAGTACTGTAGTGCTCTTGCGCCATTGACAGAATGGATAAAGACACCGACGGCTTGTGATCTCCTTGTTCTTCTCCTTGTTAAGCTGCCCTTGGAAGCTCAGATCCTTGGGAGTTAAGCCCCAAACAAATTACACGTGGAAACGTGAGCGTATCTGGCGATCTTAGGGCAAACGGAGCTGAAAAATCAGCCCGGACAGTTCCGAGATTTCCCCCAAACACACCCAGCCAGAAGAGGCACCATCCTCAGCTCTCAGCACGTTGAACTCCCACACGGCAGGGCCTGACGAACACGACCCCACCCCGAGCAGGGCGCAGCGTAGGGTCGTTGGGGTTTGAAAAGGACGCTTGTTTGAAAAGATCCGCGCTGAGCAAGGTCCTGGCCGGGTCAATGGCTGGATGGGAGACCTCTGTCAACAGACCCCACACCCCTCCCAGGGCCGGGGGGAGAACCCAGGAGTCCCGACTCCCAGCCTCCCTCCCCCATTTCCAGGGCTCTCACCCACCAGACCCCACTGCCCTCTAGAATCCGGGGACAGAACCCAGCAATCCTGGCTCCCAGCCGCCCTGCTCTAACCCTGGCCTCCCCAAGGTCATTGGAACAGGTTTATCGTCCACCGACTCCCCTGCATGGATTTGACCCATGAATTCCAGCCCCGCAGCGCAGACCCCTTAACAGGTAGCAGCTTTACAGCCTCTGTACTCAGCTGAAGGGGGAATGCCACTGGCTAGTAGCAGTGGCTGGTTGTTATCCTCACTGCAGACCTAAAGGAGGTGCTCCATTAGCAACAGGCAATTAGCGCATATCGATGAGCCACTAAAGGGGCACGTTCACTCGACAGGTTACATCCCAGGGCCCTCCCTAGGGACTGGAGGCAGGACCGTCTGGCCAATGTAGAATCCCAGGCGGGGATCTGCTCCGCCAGAGGGGCAGGACCCATGGCTCTGCACTGTCAGAAGGGCAGGACGCCTTGACCAATCCAGAACCCCAGCCAAGGACAAGGACCATCAGAGGGGCAGGACCCCTTGGCCAACTCAGAGTCCAGGTTGATGTTCTGGACTGACGGTGAGGCGCGATCCATGGCTCTAGACATCGTAGGGGCAGGATCCGGGGGGGATGGAGGGAAAGGCCCCAGGCTAGGCCCAGAGGCCGGCACTTACTGATCTGCAGCTGGCGGTGGATTCGCTCCACGTTGCGGTCCCGGTACTGCGACTGGATGGTGTTGCACTTGTTGATCAGCTCCAGGAACTGCTGGGACAGGATGCCGTGCTGGGAACGGGGAGGAGAGGGGGGTTAATCGCAGCTCCTGGGCCCAGACCCCGCCCCCCACCAGCACCCTTTCCACAGGCCCCTCACCTGGGTTCTCTTCATCCGGTTGTTGATGGCATTTCTGTTCTCGTCCTCCTCGCCCTTCTTGGGCTCAATGGCTGGAGAGAGACTGGAGTTGATGGAGAGAACCCAGGAATCCGGGTTTCCAGCCCTGCCCCCATCTCACCTCCACTCCCCTCCCAGAGCTGGGGACAGAACCCAGGAGTCCGGGCTTCCAGCCCCCCAGTTTCACACTCACTTTTCAAGCGGCGCCGAATGTCTTTGGCCAGGTCCTTGATCTCCTCACGCAGTCTCTGCAGATCTCGCTTCATGTCTGGGGCAGATTAGGGGGTGGTGTCAGATGTCAGCCGAGCCCCCCACCCTCCCAGGGACAATCCCAACCCCAGACCTTTAAGGGGTCCCAAAGATAAGCCTAGATCCATCCCCTCCTGTGGGGAAATTCAAGAGCCCCCCTCCCCAGGACTGATCTAGGCAAAGCCCTCCACTCCCCAATACTACCCAAAGAGCCCCCCTTCGCCTGCCCCACATATTCCCCCCCCGACCGCCCCACATATTCCACCCACCAAACTGCTCGCCGCACACCACCCCACACGCCAACTATACCCTTTCCAGACCTTCCCTAACATCGCCTCATGTTCCCACCCCAGATTCCCCATGCCTGCAGATCGCCCCATAAGCCTGGTCACATGTCCCTCCACATCTCCCTTTGTGTTCCCCTCTTACAAATTTCCCCAAACCCCCTTTCCCATCCTCCCCAACCCACCCTTCCAGTTCCCCTCATCCCCCTGCCTCTTCCCCCTCCACTCTCCCAGACCCCCGCAATACCCCACCTCACCTCCAGCTTCCTAACCCTACCCCACACTTCCTCCTGAAAGCCCTCCCTTCCCAACACTACCCCGTACTCCTCCCTGGCACCCCTCCAGCCTCCATACACATAAACCCCCTGCCCCAACCCAGACCACCCACACCCTGCAGGGAACCCACAAACCATGCCCCTCCCCCCCAACCCAACCCTGCCACGGGGACCCAGAATTTGGCACAGGCCATGCATGATGCCACGTTACAAGCCACATGGGGACAGGGGGCGCGTTGTGCCAGCGCTGGAAGGATTCCTGCCCCCCAGCCCTGCACACCCCCCCCCGCCCCCAAGCTTACTGTCCTCCGGCAGCGGGGTGGCCAGAATCGTGGTCTGATGCTTTTCCAGATCCTTCACCTTCCCCTCCAGGGTCTTCAGCGCCTCGCGGATCCCCTGGGCCTGCAGAAGCGGAAAACAGACAGAGATGAGACCACCCTGCAACCCGGAGCAGCCAGTCCCCAGCCCTGGGGCTGGATCAGAGCCAGCGCCCCCTAGAGGGGAAAGGCCCCATGTCCCGTTCCCCACCACTCTGGGCCAGCCACGCCCCCACTCTGGGACTGGAGTTGGCGCCCTCTGGAGGGCAGAGGCTGTGTTACCGTCTGGAAAAACTCGTCCAGTGGCTCCCCTTCCTCCTGGAACTTGGCCGATCCTGGCTTCACGACCAGGACCATCCGCTCGGCCCCCTCATCGTCTGAGCTCCCATCATCCTGCGGGGAGGTGGAGGTCAGGCACCGGACACGGAGCTCCGCTCTGCAGCCAGCTCCATCCTTCACACCGCACCCATCCTCCTCTGCTCCCCCTTCCCGCCCAGGCTGCTCCCCCGCCCCCCATCTCCTTCCTCCTGCCCCAGCCCCTATCCACGCCCCACCCTGACCCCTGCCCTTCCGCCTACCCCCCGCAACCCGATGCCCAACACTTTCCACCCTCCCCCACTATACGTGCCCCACTCCAGTCCCCGCCACCCACTCTGCCCCTCTTCCCTGGGCATGCTTCGGCCCTGATCTCCCAGCCCCATATCTGTGCTCTTTCCCCAACCTTCTTTCTGGTCCCCCCATTCCCTCGCCCCCACACCAATCCTCATGCCATCAATTCACTGGCTCCAGGTCCTTGTCCTGGCCCCACTGGGCCCAGCCTGGTACCATCCCCCACCCCACCCTATCTAACCCCAGCTACGCTAAATCCATTAACGCAGCAGCTGGGGAGCTCAGTAGGGGGCGCTCTCCCCTTGCAATCGGCGCTGGCTCCCCAGCTCTGCCGCAGATGCTCTGTGCGATTGGACACGGGACTGCATCTCTGGGCCTCAGTTTCCCCATGTGTAAAATGGGGAGGATGATCCTGCCTTTGTCTGCTCGGACCATGAGCTTTTCAGGGTGGGGACTACCTCTCCCCATGTCTACGCAGCGCCTGGCGCGACGGAGGCCCTGATTTCGGTTGGAGAAGAGGGGGGGTCTGTGCAGCACCCGGCGCCACAGGGCATCTCCAAGGCTTTGTGGGGCCCGGGGAGGGAGCTCCACCTGGACACTGACCCCATGGAGAGACATTAACCCTTCGCCTGCTGCATGTCGGGGGGGGGCCACATCTCTCCCAAAGACAGGCAGCGCAGAAGGCCAGATACCAGGGTGAGGGGCATGGACAGAGGGAGATGGGGCTGGGGAAAGAGCGGAGGTGGGAGGGACCTCCCTGGCACAACAGCCCAGGGGGGAGGGAATCAGAGGGGGGAGAACAGCCATGGGGGAGGGGACAGGAGAGGGGAACAGCCTGGGGGGAGGGGGGGAAGACCCTGGGGGTGAATGGGGGGGGGGAGCAGTGGGGGGAACATCCCGGGGGGAGGGAGTCAGAGAGGGGAACAGCCTGAGGGGAGGGGCGAAGAGCCTGGGGGTGAATGGGGGAGCAGTGGGGGGGGAGGACTCCCAGGGGGAACCCGGGGCAGGGGGGAGCAGAGGGGGGAGGGGGCTCATGGGGGGCGGGGGGAACAGCCCAGGGGACAGAGGGGGGAGGGAGTTCCCTAGGGGGAACAGCCTGGGGGGAGGGGCCAGGGAGGGGAACAGCCTGGGGGGAGGGGAAGAGCCCGAGGGTGAATGGGGGGAGCAAAGGGGGGGGGGGAAGCAGAGAGGGGAACAGCCTGGGTGGGGGGGGGAAGAGCCCGAGGGTGAATGGGGGGAGCAAAGGGGGGGGCGACGCTTGGGGGGGGAACAGCCCTGGGGAGAGTGGGAGGAGCAGAGGGGGGAGGGGGCTCCCTGGGGGGAACAGCCCAGGAGGGAGGGGATTCCCTGTAGGGAACAGCCACGGGGGGGGGGGGGGGGGGGCTCTCACCTCTCTGAGTTCCTGCGTTCGATCCCTCATGGTCTCTCCCAGCCGTAGGGGCCCCCCCCACCCCTTCAGCCCGCCCGATATGGAACTCTCCCGCCTCCCTCTGCCCATGCGCAGGGCGAGCGCCACCGGAAGAGTGGGAACCCCGCGCCGGAAGTAACTCCGCCCCGAGAGGAAGTTGCCCCGAAGCGTGTCTGGCCCCGGCAATGCAGGGGCGGCGGGGAGGGCCGGAAGTCGCTGACCCCAAGGAGGCAAGGGCCGCGACCGGAAGTGGGGTCGCCCCGACAGGATATCGCCCCATGCCCAGCAGTCTCCGTCCCGGAAGTTGCTCTGCCCTGACCGGAAGTTGCCGTCCCGGCGCAGAAACACGTCACCCCGCTCTTAGCTCTTCTGGCTCGGGTGCGCTCCCGAAGGGCACCATAAAGATACTGGGGTGGACAGACAGTCGCTTGGCCTCTGGTCCTCCCAGATCTCTGTGTCCGCAGCTCTGCGCGCCCAGCCAGCTGCTGATCCGGCCCCAAAAACTATAGCGGGGCCACCCCACCGCGTCGGGACACGCACAGCCCCAGAGAGACCAACCATAGAGTGACCACGTCAAGAGAGACCAGAGAGTCACCTTGTCAACTCCAGGGCGGGGAGCTGGCGCGGGGGGCGGGAGGAATGGGCTACGGGGCCTTTCATAGACTCATAGAAAATCAGGGTTGGAAGGAACCTCAGGAGGTATCTAGTCCAACCCCCTGCTCAAAGCAGGGCCGATCCCCAACTAAATCATCCCAGCCAGCGCTTTGTCAAGCCGGGCCTTAAAAACCTCCAAGGAAGGAGATTCCACCACCTCCCTAGGTACATTCCAGTGTTTCACCACCCTCCTAGTGAAAAAGTTTTTCCTAATATCCAACCTAAACCTCCCCCATGGCAACTTGAGACCACTACTCCTTCTTCTGTCCTCTGCTACCACTGAGAACAGTCTAGATCCAGCCTCTTGGGAACCCCCTTTCAGGTAGTTGAAAGCTGCTATCAAATCACCCCTCATTCTTCATTTCCGCAGACTAAACATCCCCAGTTCCCTCAGCCTCTCCTCATAAGTCATGTGTTCCAGTCCCCTAATCATTTTTGTTGCCCTCCGCTGGACGTTTTCCAATTTTTCCACATCCTTCTTGTGGTGTGGGGCCCAAAACTGGACACAGTACTCCAGAGGAGGCCTCACCAATGCTGAATAGAGAGGAATGATAATGTCCCTCAGTCTGCTGGCAATGCCCCTACTTATACAGCCCAAAATGCCATTAGCCTTCTTGGCAACAAGGGCACACTGTTGACTTATATCTAGATTCTCGTCCACTGTAACCCCTAGGTCCTTTTCTGCAGAACTGCTGCCTAGCCATTCGGTCCCTACTCTGTAGCGGTGCATGGGATTCTTCCGTGCTAAGTGCAGGACTCTGCACTTGTCCTTGTTGAACCTCGTCAGATTTCTTATGGCCCAATCCTCTAATTTGTCTAGGGCCCGCTGTATCCTATCCCTACCCTCCAGTGTATCTACCTCTCCTCCCAGTTTAGTGTCATCTGCAAACTTGCTGAGGGTTCAATCCACATCATCCTCCAGATCATTAATGAAGATATTGAACCAAACCAGCCCCAGGACCAACCTTTGGGACACTCCGCTTGATACCGGCCGTCAACTAGACATGGAGCCGTTGATCACTCCCCATTGAGCCCGATGATCTAGCCAGCTTTCTGTCCACCTTATCGTCCATTCATCCAGCCCATACTTCTTTAACTTGTTGGCAAGAATACTGAGGGAGACGGTATCAAAAGCTTTGCTAAAGTCAAGGAATAACACATCCACTGCTTTCCCCTCATCCATCAAAGGGGCCCATACACTGAAAGTAGACGAATACAGAGACAATTAGCATGGCCCCCGACCAAGGATGACACACTAATTGTGAAGTGGCCTAGGGGGGAGAGCACTAGACTTAGACTCAGGAAACCTGGGTTCTTTTCCCAGCTCTACCACTGGCCTTCTGCGTTACCTTGGGCAAGTCACTTCCTCTCCCTGTGCCTCAGTTTACCCTTCTGTAAAGTGGAGATAAAGACACTGATCTCCTAGAGTGAGACAATGTGGGGCTGGTCTGGGAAAACCCACCTATCAATATTGCACATACCTAATGAGTTGATGCACATTATTAGGTGTATTATGGTAGCATTTAATAGAGACTCAGTGATTTGCCAAGGGTCACACAGGGAGTCAGTGGCAGAGCTGGGGATAAAACCCAGGAGTCCTGACTCAAAGTCCAGTGCATTAATTACAGGATCTGTGATGCCTCCCTTACGGCAGCTGGCTGGAGGATCGTCCTGAATCCATGCCAAGTGCCAAATCCACAAGCCCAACTTCCCCTTTGACATTGGCAGGTAAATCCCAGGGTATTGCTTTCGGCAGCAAGACATTGGCTGCTGCTCTTCTCTGTGACTGAACGCCTGTGCTGCTTGCTTGGCACTTTCCCTGCCTGTCTCTCTGCACAATGAGTCAGGGCTGGAAATCATCCTGGTGGGAACCAGAGTGAATTAATTCATCCCGCCAAGGCCAAGCAGCAAAGCCAAGGGGACAGAGCAAGGGACAGTCCTCAGTCCCAACCTGCAGCCCCTGCTATCCCAGCCCTGGGCTCCTCCTGCCCCACATTCAGCGGGTGCCCTTCCATCCTGCCCTGCAGCCCCTGCTATCCCAGCCCTGGGCTCCTCCTGCCCCACACTCAGCGGGTGCCCTTCCATCCTGCCCTGCAGCCCCTGCTATCCCAGCCCTGGGCTCCTCCTGCCCCACACTCAGCGGGTGCCCTTCCATCCTGCCCTGCAGCCCCCTGCTATCGCAGCCCTGGGTTCCTTCACCTCAGCACTGCTGGTGCCCCTAAATCCTGACCCACAGACCCCTGCTTTCCCAGCCCTGCGGTCTTATACACACACAGTGCTGTCAAAGCCCCTCAGCCCCAAACCACAGGCCCCAACTAAACCTGGCTGCCAACCCACCATGGTCATTTCTGACTCCCCTCAAAATCATTGGTTTAACCCCACTTCCTAAGGATGAATGCCAAGTGAGTCAGCCCTAATTTGGCTCCTCCCCTTCTGAGCCCCAGCCCTCTTCCATGCTGACTCACCCCTTACATTCATGGCCATAAACTAGCTGCCTTGATTACCTGACACACTCCAGCATGACTCACATGCCATAGCTACTGCTTCCAGTAAAAAAGGACTGTAGAGAAAAACCGCCAGATAAAGTCATCCATTTATTCATTCTTATCTATTAGGTGGCACCACTGACCTTGTGGGAGATCAGGGTCCCTGTGGTGCCAGGTGCTCCACAGACACAGAGTGAAAGAAAGAGCCTGCCCTCAAGACTTCCCCATCTTAGGCCATGTCTACACGAGAACTTAGATCAGCCAAACTGTTGTCGCTCAGGGCTGTGAAAAAAACACCCCACGGAGTAGCAAATTTGGCCGGCATAAGCACTTGTGTACAAAACGGTACGTCGATGGGACACGCCCTCCTGCCAGCATAACCACCGCCCCTCGTTGAGCTGGTTTTATTACATCGAAAGGAGAGCGCTCTCCGGTCGCCATGAAGCAGCTACACGAGAGATCTTACAGCGGCGCAGGTGTATCAGAACAGCTATGTTGCGGAAAGCTTGTAAGTGTAGCATGGCTTCGTATATTATCACAAACAGCATGCATATCTTTCCACAAGGGCACCAATCCATCCGTTCAAGTCCTAGTCATCCATCCATCCATCAGCCCATCATTCTGTCCATCCATCCATCTTGACAAGCTGTAGACATCCATCCTCCCATCATCCTGGCTATACCCATCCCTCCTTCCACCCATCCCAACTACACCCATCCCCCCTTCCACCCATCCCGGCAAAACCCATCCTTCCTTCTACCCAACCCAGCTACACCCATCTCTCCTTCCATACATCCCTGCTATAGCCATCCTTTCTTCCACCCACCACAGCTATACCCATCCCTCCTTCCACCCATCCCAACTACACCCATCCCCCCTTCCACCCATCCTGGCAAAACCCATCCTTCCTTCTACCCAACCCAGCTACACCCATCCCTCAATCCACCCCTCCCGGCTATACCCATCCCTCCTTCCACCTATCCCTGCTATACCCACCCCTCCTTCCACCTATCCCATCTATACCCATCCCTCCTTCTACCCATCCCAGCTCTACCCATCCCTCCTTCCACCCATCCCAGTGATATCCATCCCTCCTTCTACCCATCCCTGCTATACCCATCTGTCCTTTTTCCCATCCCAGATATACCCATCCCTCCTTCCACTCATCCCACCTATATCCATCCCTCCTTCCACCCATCCCAGCTATATCCATCCCTCCTTCCATCCATCCCGGCTATACCCATCCCTCCTTCTACCCATCCTGGCTATACCCATCCCTCCTTCCACCCATCCCAACTACACCCATCCCTCCTTCCACCCATCCCTGCTATAGCCATCCTTTCTTCCACCCACCACAGCTATACCCATCCCTCCTTCCACCCATCCCGGCTATACCCATCCCTCCTTCCGCCTATCCCAGCTATACCCACCCCTCCTTCCACCTATCCCATCTATACCCATCCCTCCTTCTACCCATCCCAGCTCTACCCATCCCTCCTTCCACCCATCCCAGTGATATCCATCCCTCCTTCTACCCATCCCTGCTATACCCATCTGTCTTTTTTCCCATCCCGGCTATACCCATCCCTCCTTCCACTCATCCCACCTATATCCATCCCTCCTGCCACCCATCCCAGCTATATCCATCCCTCCTTCCATCCATCCCGGCTATACCCATCCCTCCTTCTACCCATCCTGGCTATAGCCATCCTTCCTTCCATCCAAGGTCTAGACATTGAGCCATCTAATCTCTGTCCCTCCTTCCCTCCATCCACTTATCTCTTCTCTAACCCTACCTATCTCTTCTTCTATCCATCCATCTATCCTCTACTTTTCCTTCCTTCCTCCCTCCTTACAGCCATCCATGCTGTACCCTTCCTTCTTCCTTTCTTCCTTCCTTCCATCCATGCATCCAAGCCCTTCATATAGCTCTGTCTTTCACCTCCAGCTCTCTTAAAATCAGTGCCGTGGTTCTAAATGGTACCAATACTTTCGAATGTCCCCCTCACATCTCGAACACTTACATCTAATTCCCCAGCTGCAGCAGCCGAAGGAGTCTAGGACCACTCGTTGAACACGCCCATTGCAGACAGGACCGGGTGTGGTGTAGCACACAATGGCTATTTGGGCTTAACCATAAATTCCCTTCCAAGGGGAATGATTTGTTCACCATACAATTATACTGGTCCAGCAACAGTTGTGGGCAGCTATACTGGGATAAAGGAGTCGTATACTGGTAGAACCTATTCCCCTTCCTGTATTGGACTAGCTATACTGGAATAGGTAGTTTTATCCCAGTTTAGCTGCATCCATGCAGCGGGGATCATATGACTTTAACGAGGCTAGGATAGATAAACCGGTGCAATCTGTGGTATCAGGCTCAACGCTTACTGTGAGAGCAGAGCGCCCCCTACTGGGCCCACCACGCTCCTTGCAGCACAGCACCCCCAGAGCCGCTCACTGGGGCATTGGGGGCCAGCACTGACTGTCGTGGGGGGGTGGGGAGAGAGAGAGTGCTTTGATTTTTTTTACCGCACACATTGTGGTGTTGAGCAGCTATCCATGGCTGTGAGTGTGTGTGTGTGTGTGTGTGTGTGTGTGTGTGTGTGTTCTGGTTGGGTGCCCTACACAACCACAACATACACAGTTCCCTCACACCACAGCAATGAGTCCTTACACAACCACAGCATAAAAACACTGAGCCCCTGACACCACAACACTGTGTGCCCTACACAACCAAAACACACCCAGCTTCCTGACACCACAAGAGGGAGTGAGCTACACAACCACAACACAGACCCACAACCCTCTAATATCACAAGAGTGAGTGTCCTACACAGCCACATCACACTCACACACAATGCCATAACTGTGAGTCCCCTACACAACCACAACACATACAAACATTCTCTCCCAGTCTTTCATGCACACACTCTCCAAGACAAACCCCAGCACAGAGACCCACAATCCACACTCAACACTGTCACAAGCAAACACACTTAAGAGGATGCACACACACTTACACAACTACAGTTCAACACCCCTCATCTGCTGACAGATACACACATACTTTAGCACCCCTCATCTCCTGATAAAAAAAAAACACACAAACACACAACCTCACAATCACACTCCAGTATCCCTTATCTGCGGATATGCACACACATGCACACACACACTCTAAAAACCCTCTCATCTGCTGATAACACCCACCCCCTCACAACTTCACTCTAACACTCCACATTTACTGATACACACCCACACACACAGCTGCACGCGCTCTAAAACGCCTCTCATCTCCTGATGTACACAACACACAAGGGCGGCTTCAGAGCAAGGCGCACGGCCCCCCCTAGTGCCCAGTGCTGGAACAATATACCTAGCTGAACCGGCTGGAGGCAGGCTCTGAGGCAGTCACTCACTCACGCACACACACACACACACACACTGCAACACTCACAGACACACACACATTACACACTCTCTGAGACATTCACTGACACAAACACTCACAGACACATGGACACACTAATGCTCTGAGGCACACACACACACATTGAGATACTCACTGACACACTGCAACACTCACAGACATACACTGACACACACTCTGACACACACACACACTGAGGCACTCACTCATGCACACACACACATTGCAACACTCACATACACACACACTCTGAGACACTCACTGACACACACACTGACACACTGCAACACTCACAGACACACACATTCACAGATGCACTCTGACACACTCATAGACACACACCAATACATGCTCTAAGACACACACCCACTGAGAGACTCACTCTCTCTCACACACACACACACACAGACACAGAAATACTGACACACTCACTGACACACACACACTGACACACACACACACACACTCTGAGACATTCCCGGGTCACACACTCACAGACACACTTGCAGACACACTGACACACAGACACACACTGCAACACTCACAGACACATACGGACACACACTCACAGACACACACTGACATGCTCTGAGACACACACACGCACTGAGACACACAATGACACACACTGCAATACTCACAGACACACACAGTCACAGACACACTAACACATGCTCTGAGACACACACACACACTGAGACATTCACTGACACTCACAAACACTCTGACACACAGACACACACACCCACAGACTCACTCTTACACACTCACAGACACACACTGACACCCTCTGAGACACACACACGCACTGAGACACACAATGACACACATTGCAACATTCACAGACACACACACACTCACAGACACACTGACACTCACAGACATACGCTGACACACACTCTGAGACACACACACACTGAGACAATGACACACACTGCAACACTCACAGATGCACTCTGACACACGCTCTGAGACACACACACACACCCCGAGACATTCACTGACACTCCCAAACACTCTGACACACACACACAGACACACTCTGACACACGCTCTGAGACACACACACATACACCGAGACATTCACTGACACTCCCAAACACTCTGACACACAGACACACTCTGACACACGCTCTGAGACACACACACACACACACCGAGACATTCACTGACACTCCCAAACACTCTGACACACAGACACACACACACTCACTCAGACACACTCTGATGCATGCTCTGAGACACACACACTCACACACACACACACACCCCGAGACATTCACTGACGCTCCCAAACACTCTGACACACACACACACACACACTCACAGACACACTCTGACGCACGCTCTGAGACACACACACTCACACACACACACATACCCCGAGATATTCACTGACACTCCCAAACACTCTGACACACAGACACACACACACTCACTCAGACACACTCTAATGCATGCTCTGAGACACACACACACACTCACACACACACACACCCCAAGACATTCACTGACACTCCCAAACACTCTGACACACACACACAGACACACTCTGACACACGCTCTGAGACACACACACACACACCCCGAGACATTCACTGACACTCCCAAACACTCTGACACACACATACACACACAGACACACTCTGATGCATGCTCTGAGACACACACACACACACACTCACACACACACCCCGAGACATTCACTGACACTCCCAAACACTCTGACACACACACACACTCTGACACACGCTCTGAGACACACACACACACCCCCCGAGACATTCACTGACGCTCCCAAACACTCTGACACACACACACACACACACTCACAGACACACTCTGACGCACGCTCTGAGACACACACACTCACACACACACACACACCCCGAGATATTCACTGACGCTCCCAAACACCGTGACACACAGACACACACTGCACCACTCACAGACCCACACTCACCGGCTCACAGACCCACCCAGTGACACACCCGCCGAGCCACTCACACGCACAGACCACCCCCAAAGCTACACAGCCCCGCCCCCCCCCCAAACTACAACTCCCAGCGCTCCCCTGGGGGGAGGGGGGGCAGGCGGGCCGGGAGGGGGGTGCAGGGAGCATGCCCAGACCCCCATCTCCCCCCTCCCTCCATCCTTCTCCTGCATCCCCCCCCCCCGCCCCCTCTGCTGCATCAGCACCAACCTCCCTCCATCCTTGAGCAGCGGCAGCAGCCTCCCGCCCGGAGCAGGGAGCTTCGCCCGGCGCTGCAGTAACCCAGAGCTTCCCCCCCACCCCCACCTCCTCCTCTCCCCCCCCCCCCCACGCCGCCCCGGCAGCAGGGCCCCCCTCCCCGCCCGGCTCGCGGGGTCTGCGGCAGCTGGAGGAGGGAGCAGCGTGAGCAGCCATGAAGGACCGTACTCAGGAGCTGCGGACTGTAAGAGCCAATGTCTCCTTTCTACCTAGCCTCGGGGGGACCCCCCCACATACCCCCAGGGCCGGGGGGGGCGAGATCCCTGACTGCCCCTGGGGAGGGGACACTGGGGGGCGACCAGATCCTCCCCCCCGCGCCAAGCTGAGCTCTCCAAGGGGGAAGGGAGATCAGACCCCCCCCCCAAGCTGAGCTCTCCAAGGGGGAAGGGAGATCAGACCCCCCCCCCAAGCTGAGCTCTCCAAGGGGGAAGGGAGATCAACCCCCCCCCCAAGCTGAGCTCTGCAAGAGGGAAGGGAGATCAGACCCCTCCCTCCCCAAGCTGAGCTCTCCAAGGGGGAAAGGAGATCAGACCCCCCCCCAAACTGAGATCTCCGGGGGGGGGGGGGGTGGTCGGGGCAGACCCCCGAGCTCAAATCTCCAAAGGGGGGAAATTTAGATGGGGGGGTCCATTGCTGAACTCCCAGGGAGTGTGTTTGGGAGGGGATCCAGCCCCCCCCCCATAGGGACCCAGAGGGAGGGGATGAGTTGGCGATAAGATGCGGGGGGATAACCCCTCCCCGGGATATATTTCTGTGGGTCTATGGGAAGGGGTATGTGTGATGGATGCGGCGGGGGGAGGGGGTGATTCAGACCCCCCCAACCCCTTTCTTTCTAGCTGCATCCAACCCACTCCCCACCCCCTCTCTGGTGCCCCAATCGAATCGGACTTGTCTGTTTCATAATATTTTCCCCTGGTGATATTTCGCCAGTTTCCTGGCCAGGATTCCTATCCCCACCCCCCCTCCACTCTCCTTTGGGGGTTTTCTGGGAGGATGCGGGGGGGGGGGGGGAGGGAGGGAGGAGGATTGCGGTGGCAGGATAAAATATATATATGGGGTGATGGAGAAAGAACCACCCCTTTTCCTCCACCCCCCACCCCCACCCCCCCAGTTTATGTCACAGATCAAGGTTGGGGCGGTGGGCGGGAGCTGGGAATCTGGGTCTTTGCAAATCGTTCTCTCAAGGGAAAAGCAGGATCTATTTCTGTCTGTGATTCCTGTGGGTTATATTGGGCTCTGGTTGTGTGTGTGTGTGTGTGTGTGTGTGTGTGTGTGTGTACGTGCTTGCTCATTTCACTCCCCTAATAAAAATATCGCAGATGGCGAGAAAATTCTCTCCACCGGGATACACGCGGTTCAGGCGCGTGTGTGCGTGTGCGTGTGTGTGTGTGTGTGTGTTTAACAACAAATACCCAGGGAGAAACACAGTTTAATTACAGCTTGGGGGGGAGGGGGGGGAATCCTTCCAAAATTGCTGGTTGATTTGCTTTCCGCTTTGCTGCTGGATGGATGGATGGATGGATGGATGGATGGATGGATGGATGGATGGAGACAGACAGACAATGCTGCTCGGCGGATGGAGTCTTAAATAAGTGGTGGCAAGCGCGCCCTTCTGCAGTGAACAGAAGCGGGGGGCTTTTTCCCCCCTAGGCTGCGAGGCGGGAGGCAGGGAAGGCTGGCTGGGACGGAGGGACCGGGAAAGGCAGAGAGGAGGAGAGAGGCAGCCGGGACTGGAGCGTGCTCTTTGGTGGCAGGGACACAGGGATGGACGGAGGCTGGTTTCGGTGAGCGGGCGGCGCGCCCCTCGCTACGAGGATGGAGGGATGGAGAAAGGCAGCGAGGCGGAGAGATGGGAATGGGTTTCAGAGCTCCGGGCTGCTCCTGGGGAGAGTGAAGGCGGCTGCCTTCTCTGTGGCCCTTGGCCCAGGGGCCGCCAGGACTGAGGGGGGCTGAGGCCTGCGGGAGGCCCTGGGCCCCGCGCCCCTGGCCCAGCGGCAGGTGTGAGCAGGTGGGTGCAGGGAAGATGGCCCGGCTGGCTGCTGGCGCAGTGGGTGCTGGGGCGGGTTTGCTGCAGGGAGCGGAGGGGGGTTTTTCACTCGGCGGTGGGGAGTGAATGCAGCAAAGAGACACAGGGTGTGTGTCTGTGTGTGACAGAGAGTGTGTGACGTGCGTGTGAGCGACGTGTCTGTCAGCGTGTGATGAGCATGTGTATGTGATGTGTGTCTGTCTGTGAGCGATGGCTGTGTGTCTGTCAGTGTGTGTGTCTGTGTGTGAGCGACGGCTGTGTGTCTGTCAGTGTGTGTGTGTGTGTGTGTGAGTGATGCCTGTGTGTCTGTCAGTGTGTGTGAGCGAAGGCTGTGTGGCTGTGTGTGTGTGGCCGTGTGTGAGCGACGGCTGTGTGTCTGTCTGTCTGTGTGTGTGTATGAGTGATGGCTATGTGTCTGTCAGTGTGTGTGTGTGTGTGTGAGCGATAGCTGTGTGTCTGTCAGTGTGTGTGTCTGTGTGTGAGCGATGGCTGTGTGTCTGTCAGTGTGTGTGTGTGTGTGTGTGAGCGACGGCTGTGTGTCTGTCTGTCTGTGTGTGTGTATGAGTGATGGCTATGTGTCTCTCTGTGTGTGTGTGTGTGTGTGTGTGTGTGTGTGTGTGAGCGACGGCTGTGTGTCTGTCAGTGTGTGTCTCTGTGTGTGAGCGACGGCTGTGTGGCTGTGTATGTGTGGCTGTGTTTGAGCGACGGCTGTGTGTCTGTCAGTGTGTGTGTGTGTGTGTGTGTGTGTGTGTGTGTGTGTGTGAGCGATGGCTGTGTGTCTGTCAGTGTGTGTGTCTGTGTGTGAGCAATGGCTGTGTGTCTGTGTGTGTGTGTCCATGTGTAAGCGACGGCTGTGTGGCTGTGTGTGTGTGTGGCTGTGTGTGAGCGATGGCTGTGTCTGTCAGTGTGTCCGTGTGTCCGTGTGTGAGCGATGGCTGCGTGTCTGTCTGTGTGTGTGTGTGTCCATGTGTGAGCGATGGCTGCGTGTCTGTCTGTGTGTGTGTGTGTCCATGTGTGAGCGATGGCTGTGTGTCTGTCAGTGTGTGTGTGTCCGTGTGTGAGCGATGGCTGCATGTCTGTCTGTGTGTGTGTGTGTCCATGTGTGAGCGATGGCTGTGTGTCTGTCAGTGTGTGTGTGTGTCCATGTGTGAGCGATGGCTGTGTGTCTGTCAGTGTGTGTGTGTCCGTGTGTGAGCGATGGCTGCATGTCTGTCTCTCTGTGTGTATGTCTATGTGTGAGCAATGGGTGTGTGTCTGTCAGTGTGTGTGACATGTGTGATGTGTGTGTGTAAGTGAGTGGTGAGTGTTTGTCAGTGTGTGTGATGTGAGAGTGTGTGTCTATGTGTGAGCAATGGATGTGTGTCTGTGAGTGTGTGATGAGTGTGTGAGAAAGAGTGTGCGTGTGATGTGTGTGTCAGTATGTTTGACATGTATGTGTCTGTGTGAGAGTGGTGGGTGTGTCTGTCAGTGTGTGAGTGTGTGAGACACGTGTGTCCGTGTGTGTGATGTATGTGTGTCTGTGTGTGAGCAATAAGTGTGTGTCTGTCAGTGTGTGTGAGAGAGTGTGTGTGTAACATGTGTGTCTGTGTGTGAGCAATAGGTGAGTGTCAGTGTGTGTGATGTTTGTGTTGTGTGTGTAAGTGTGCGTCGTATGTGTAATCTGTGTGTCTGTGGGTGAGCAACATGTGTGTCTGTCAATATGTGTAATGTGAGAGAGTGTGTGTGTCTATGTGTGAGCAATGGGTGTGTGTCTGTCTGTGTGTGAGTGTGAAAGAGTGTGTATGTGGTGTCTGTGTGTGAGCAATGGGTGGGTGTCAGTGTGTGATTAGTGTGTGTGTGTCAGTAAGTGTGTGTGTCTGTGTGTGGGTGATGGGTGTGTGTGAGTGTGTGAGTGTGACAAGAGTGTGTGTGACACATGTGCATGTGTGAGCAATAATTGTGAATCTGTCAGTGTGTGTGATGTGTTTGTGTGTGTGTGATGTGTGTGAGCGATTGAGAGTGTATGTGATCTGTGTATCTATCAGTGTGTCTAATGTGTGGGTGGGTGGGTGAGAGAGAGAGTGTGTGTTAGTGTGTGGGTGTATGAGAGAAACTGTATGTGTGACATGCGTGTGTCATTGTGTGTGTGGTGTGAGAGTATCTGTGTGATATGTGTATGTCAGTGTGTTAGTGTGTGTGAGTGAGTGTGTGTGAGAATGGCATATGTGTGTCTGTTGGTGTGTATGTTAGTGTGTTATATGTGTGAGAGTGGCATGTGTGTCTGTCAGTGTGTGTGTGAGAGAGAGAGAGTGACACATATGGGTCAGTCACTGGGTGTGTGTTAGTGTGTGTGTGAGAGAGAAAGATGGAGGGGACACTCAGTGTGTGTGTGAGTGTGAGAAAGAGCTGTGTGCGTTGGTCAGAGAGAGTGTGTGTGATGTGTGTGTCTGTCAGTGTAAGTGATGTGTGTGAGTGGTTGTGTTTGTCAGTGATGTGTGTGCCCATGTCAGTAGGCATGTCTGTGCATGCGTCAGTGTGTGTGTGTGTGTGAGAGAGAGAGAGAGAGTGTGTCAGTGTGTGTGTCAGAGCGTGTGTTTGTGTCCGTGTGTCTGTGTGGGTATGGCTGCATGGGTTATAAAACCAGGGATGCTGGGTGGGAGATGGCACGCCCACATTTGACAGACACATTTGCACATGCCCACACATCTGACACACACACACACACATCCACCACCATCCACTCCGAAACACACACACCATACAGCCTGACAGCAGATGTCTCGTGTGCTTTCTCTCCCATCTGGGTGACTCTGAATGTGTGGGTGTGTTGTGGCCCCACAAACCTACCCTGCTGGGCTGGCTGGGGGAGCTGCTTACCCGGACAGTGCTGAGTGGTGGGGAGACACTGGCATGGCAGCTCCCACCGTGGGGCAGCGGCTGGCATGAGGAGGCCCCAAATTGCCCCCCTGCCCCTGGCACAAGGCCACATGCGAGCCACATCTCGCCAGAGGAAGCTAGGGGCTAAGATCATCCAGTTAGGGGGCAGGTCCCGGACGGAAGCTACCCCCCTCCTCGCCAGATAGATACAAGGGTGTATGGGGATAGATAGATAGATAGATAGATAGATAGATAGATGAAAGGGGTGTATGGGGATAGATAGATAGATAGATAGATAGATAGATAGATAGATAGATAGATAGATAGATGAGAGGGGTGTATGGGGATAGATAGATAGATAGATACATAGATAGATAGATAGATGAGAGGGGTGTATGGGGATAGATAGATAGATAGATAGATAGATAGATAGATAGATAGATAGATGAGAGGGGTGTATGGGGATAGATAGATAGATGAGAGGAGTGTATGGGGATAGATAGATAGATAGATAGATAGATAGATAAGGAGGGTGTATGGGGATAGATAGATAGATAGATAGATGAAAGGGGTGTATGGGGATAGATAGATAGATAGGTGAGAGGGGTGTATGGGGATAGATAGACAGATAGATGAGAGGAGTGTATGGGGATAGATAGATAGATAGATAGATAGATAGATAGATAGATAGATGAGAGGGGTGTATGGGGATAGATAGATAGATGAGAGGAGTGTATGGGGATAGGTAGATAGATAGATAGATAGATAGATAGATAGATAGATAGATAGATAGATAGATAGATGAGAGGGGTGTATGGGGATAGATAGATGGATGGATAGATGGATGGATGAGAGGGGTGTATGGGGATAGATAGATAGATAGATAGATAGATAGATAGATAGATAGATGAGAGGGGTGTATGGGGATAGATAGATAGATAGATAGATAGATAGATGAGAGGGGTGTATGGGGATAGATAGATAGATAGATAGATAGATAGATAGATAGATAGATAGATAGATACGGGGTGTCTGGGGAGAGAGAGAGATACTCTCTCTCCCTCTGTGTGGGTACAGATCTCTCGGTAGCTCTGGCTCTCCCTGCCCGCAGCACTGGGCTCTTGGCAGTAGCTGGGTGGTTGGTGGGTGCCCCCGGGGGCTGCCATTCGGGCCCCCCCACAGCACAGGCCGTGTGTGTCTGTGTGTGTCTAACTGTGGCTCCACGTCCCTGCCCACCAGTCCCTCCCTGCCAGACAGCTGCAATGCAGGTGCCCGGGGGGGAGAGGGCAGCCGCGACGGGGCGCCTCTGTCTCTCCCCATCGGTCGCCCCAGCTCAGGGTGCCTGGCAGGGGGCAGATACTTGGCTGGGGTCTGGGCCTTTAGCGCTGGGTTTTATTGGCTCCTCTGGAAGGTTTCACTGCAAGGGGGTGGTGGGGGTACCAGCCCAGCAGACAGAGACATGCGGACACAGCCAGACAGCCAGACTCTCTCTCCCCGCAGCACACACACACACACACCCCAATACACACACACAGTCTCTCTGAGAAACACACACGCTCCCTCTCTCCAGCATACACCCTCTCTCCAATACACACACTCAGAGACACACACCTGCACTTTCTCTCACACACACACAGACACACACAACATCTCTGTTCCCCCACACAGTCACACTCTCAATGTCTCTCTCACACAAGCACACTGTCACACACACACACACATTCGCTCTCAGACACACAATGTCAAAGATGCAGAGCCACACCCCCGCACACAAGTCTCACAGATGTTCACAATCTGTCTCATACACCCTCAGACACACAATCCCACACACACACAACCGCTCCCACACAAACATAACCTCTTTTACAGATACAGATATAGCGACACACACAGAGATACACACAAGCTCTCCTGAACACACACAGAAAGACACAGCCTCTCTCACACACACACACAGTCACATAGACACATGCTGTCTCTCTCCAACACACACCCTGTCCCCTCCCGACCCTCTCAGCCCTGAGACCCCAGAGCAGTGGCTGGAGCCCCACAGTTGGTGGGGACCCAGACTCCAGCCTGGTGTTTATTACTGTCAAGGTGAAGCGCCAGGGCGTAATTTGTGCCAGGGCTGGGCAGGTCAGAGCCCCGGCACCTCTGGGCCCAGCAGGTCACGGCCCCGGCACCCCTGGGCTCGGTAGGTCACGGCCCCGGCACCCCTGGGCCCGGCAGGTCACGGCCCCGGCACCTCTGGACCTGGCAGGTCACAGCCCGGCGCCTCTGGGCTCGGCAGGTCACGGCCCCGGCGCCTCTGGGCCCGGCAGTTCAGAGCCCCGGCGCCTCTGGGCCCGGCAGTTCAGAGCCCCGGCGCCTCTGGGCCCGGCAGGTCAGAGCCCCGGCGCCTCTGGGCTCGGCAGTCAGAGCCCCGGCGCCTCTGGGCCCGGCAGGTCAGAGCCCCGGCGCCTCTGGACCCGGCAGGTCACAGCCCGGCACCTCTGGGCTCGGCAGGTCAGAGCCCCGGCGCCTCTGGGCCCGGCAGGTCAGAGCCCCGGCGCCTCCGGGCCCGGCAGGTCAGAGCCCCGGCGCCTCTGGGCTCGGCAGGTCACGGCCCCGGCGCCTCTGGGCCCGGCAGGTCAGAGCCCCGGCGCCTCTGGGCCCGGCAGTTCAGAGCCCGGCGCCTCTGGGCTCGGCAGGTCAGAGCCCCGGCGCCTCTGGGCCCGGCAGGTCAGAGCCCCGGCGCCTCTGGGCCTGGCAGGTCAGAGCCCGGCGCCTCTGGGCTCGGCAGGTCAGAGCCCCGGCGCCTCTGGGCCCGGCAGTTCAGAGCCTGGCGCCTCTGGGCCCAGCAGGTCACGGCCCCGGCACCTCTGGACTCGGCAGGTCACGGCCCCGGCAGCTTTGGGCTCGCTGCGTCAGGTATGAATGTAAAAAAATTGCTTGTGCCCCGGCACCTCTTTCATTACAGATTAAGCATCGGCCCACATCTGGTGCCAAAGGCAGCTGGGTCCTACCAGCCCTGCAGTGTGGGGCTGGGACCCCCAGGGTAACGGATGGACAGACTGGACAGGAGCAGGGAATGAATCTGGGTCACCCAGCACGGGGGGAGCAGGGGCTCTGGGTCCCCTCTAGGACGGGGGGCAGAGAGGGGAGATTAGAAAGTTTGGAAGATCCATCCATCTCCATATATCCTCTCCATCCATCCATCCACATATACCCCCCCATCTATCCATCCATCCATCCATCCACATATACCCCCTCTATCTATCCATCCATCCATCCATCCATTCCCCCTCTATCTATCCATCCATCCATCCATTCACCTATACCCCCTCTATCTATCCATCTATCCATCCATCTCCATCCATCCATCCATCCATCCACTTATACCCCCTCTATCTATCCATCCATCCATCTCCATATATCCCATCCATCCGTCCATCCATCCCCATATACCCCCTTTGTCTGTCTATCTGTCCATCCATCTCTATATATCCCCCTCCATCCATCTACCCATCTATCCATCCATCCCCATATACCCTCTCCAACTATCTATCTATCAAGACAGCCAGCCCCATACACTCCCTCCATCAATCTACCAATCCATCTATGCATCTATCCCCTTATGTCCCCTCTATATATCTACCCATCCATCCCCTTTTCCCCCTCCATCTACCTACCTATCCATCCATCCCCATATACTCCCTCCATCTACCAGCCTACCCATCCATCCTCATACACCCCATCTATCTTTCTGTCTGTCTAGCCATCCATCCCTATAAGCATCCTTTCTCTCTCTCTCTCTCTTCCCATAACCCCCCCCCCCACTCTCTGTCCCTCCCAAACACAACCCTTTGGGAAGAAAGTGGGGTCTAATGGGTTAGAGCAGGTTGGGAGCCAGGACTCCTGGGTTCTGTGCCGGCTCTGGGAGGGGAGTGGGGTGTAGTGGTTAGAGCAGGGAGCTGGGAGCCAGGACACCTGGGTTCTGTGCCGGCTGTGGGAGGGGAGTGGGGTCTAGTGGTCAGAGCGGAGGCGGTACGGGGGAGAACCCACGGGCGGGGGCAGCAGTCGTGGGGCGAGCAGCCATGAAGCTGTTTAAGTGGCTCCGTATTTGGGCAGCTGAGTCTTTTTTTAGCCCAGTGCTGTGACGCTGGCGCCCTGGGTTTTCCTCAGCCAGCGGGGGGGGGGCCGTGCTGCTAAATACGCCGCGCGCCTCTCGGGGGCCGGGAGCGAACGGGAGCCGTAGCACTAATTATGATCAAGGATTACTCCGCAGGAGCAACCCAGCGCTTTGGGGGCCTGTCAGCGTCGCTCCCCCGGCACTGAGATGCAGCTGCCCCTGGGGTGGGGTGTGGCAGCTGCTTAACGGCCATGGGTGGGGGGACACCCCTGCTTATACAGCTTGACTCTATGCCCCTGCTAGAGAACCCAGGAGTCCTGGCTCCCAGCTCCCCCTGCTCTAACCCACTAGACCCCACTCCCCTCCCAGAGTCGGGGAGAGAACCCAGGAGTCCTGGCTCCCAGCCCCTGCCCCCGCTCTAACCCACTAGACCCCACTCCCCTCCCAGAGCTGGGGAGAGAACCCAGGAGTCCTGGCTCCCAGCCCTGCCTGCTATAACCCACTAGACCCCACTCCCCCACAGAGTCAGGGATAGAACCCAGGAGTCCTGATTCCCAGCCCCCCCTGCTCTGACCCATTAGACCCCACTCCCCTCCCAGAGCTGAGGAGAGAACCCAGGAGTCCTGGCTCCCAGCCCCCACCCCACACACACATTCTAACCCACTGGACCCCACTCCCCTCTCAGAGCTCTGGATTTCCATCACTTTCCCTACAATTTGAACATCCCCCCGCCCAGTGCTCCTTACATCGTCCATCTCCCCCCCTGCTCCCACCCCGAACCCTGCCTAGACTTTCCCCTGGTTGCGGGGCTTGAATCCTTTGGCTCCCCCCGGGGCCCCCCTCTTCCCTGCCTGTCCGTGCTGCAGGCTGCCCGTGATGGAGATCCCTGCATGATGCTGCAGCAGAAAGCCGGCCCGAGAAAAGAGCTGCAGGGGAAGGGAACTGGCGACTGACAGGCTGTACAGACAGACACCGAGAGGGCAGGAAACAGGCACAGAGAGACACACATCTACAAACACCCACAGAGACACACTGACCCCAGCACAAACACCACACCCGCCCAGCAGGGCACCCAGCGGCACCAAACGACACACACGCGCCCACTGTCTCACAGCCGCCAGGCTAGAGGTGCGCAGTCAAAGGTAGAGAGATGCCTTGACACAGACACACGCTGGGATGCATCAGTGGGGTGCGGCTGTGTTCGACTCACAGCCACAAAACCGCAGGTGTGCACGAAAGCACACAACCAGGCAACCACGCCGGCCTGCAGACACGCACACACACGCACAGCGACTCTCATGGACTGACACCCAGACACAAGCCGCAGATGTGCAGAAAAAGCCGCAGCCACACACAGAGAACAGGCAAAAACACACGCAGACACACAAACCTACTAACACAGAGACACACAAACTGGATGCCCACGGAAACCAACAAACGGGCACACGACCAGACACGCAAGCACACGGAATCACAGTCGCGTGCACACCGACGCCAAGCAGACCCACACGGACAAGCACGCACCCACAGACACAAACAGGGCACACGACCTCACACACCCACAAATACACAACGGGACACACACTCTCACACATAAAACCACAGACACTCCTCCCGCCACAATCTTAGGCACAGGCAGAGAGCCACAGACACACACCCACACACCCACCTAGCCACAAAAGCCCAGGCACAAATACACACACACACAGCCTGTGTGTCGTATGGCCGGGCAGGCTGGTGAAAGGGTGTGGACGGCTTGTCTCTGGGGAGGGGTCAGGAGGAGAGATGGGGCGCAGGAGGGCCAGAGAACAAGGAGTGGGGAGCAGTCTAGCTACGTTTTGGGGGGACCCCTCCTCCCTGTATGACAACAGAGGCTATAGGGAGGACACCTGAATCTTGAACGCCCCACTCCCCGCAACACAACACCCCCTAGCGCCGCACTGGGGCAATGCGGCCAGCCCTGACTGCCAGGGGAGAGCGCCCCCTATTGAGCCCCCGCCCGGCTCCCTGCAGCACAGCGCCCCCTAGTGCCGCACTGGGGGATTGGGTCAGCGCTGACGCCACTCCGGAGGCGGGTTATTTTGGGGATGACGGGTTCCTGGAAGGACAATGGGAATGTGAGAGTCCCCCAAGCAGAGGATGGGCTGCCCTCTGCCCCCTTTCCCCCCCAGCCACCGGAGCGTGTGCGTTATGTCACCGCTCCAACACACCAAGCAGTGACCTTGAAGCGAAGGAGACGCATGAGAGATGCGAGCCAGAATGCCCTCCAGGAGAGGCACACAGACACAGCCTCGGCCACAGCCCCTCCCCAACCCATCTTCACCCCTCCATGTCTCGATCCCAGACCCCTCCCCTCCTGGAGCACCTTTGGGACACCCCATCTCTCTCCAGCTTCAGGGGGATGGGTCTTTCTCCCCCCCAGCTCTGGGGTGGGACCCCCTGGCCCATGCCGGTACACTCCCTGCAGTGCTGGGGCTCTGTGCAGGGAGCAGAGCCCACCCAGGGGGGATGTTTCCACACCGGCAGTCCAGACCATGTCGCCTGAGGTTAGATCAACTTTGGAAAGCGTCTTATGTAAGTGGAGATAGTCGTGGCATAGACAGGGCTGCATGTAGGGCTGTGGAATGGAGGAGCATGAGATAGATAGATAGATAGATTAGATGGGGTGTATGGGGATAGATAGATAGATAGATAGATAGATAGATAGATAGATAGATAGATAGATAGATAGATAGATAGATGAGAGGGGTGTATGGGGATAGATAGATAGATAGATAGATAGATAGATAGATAGATAGATGGGTGTATGGGCATAGATAGATAGATAGATAGATAGATAGAGGGGTGTATGGGGATAGATAGATAGATAGATAGATAGGTAGATAGATAGATAGATAGATAGATAGATAGATAGGGTGTAGTGGGAAGAGATGGGGGTGTATAGGGATGGATAAATAAAGGTAGGGTTGGAAGAATTTGACTTTTTAAAATTAATTTTGATGTTTATTTTTAAGCATTTTTTTCCGATTTTTGTCAATTTAAATTTTCACTGGTGCACAAAATTATGGGGGTTCACGCAATTTTTTGTGTTTGTATTGATTTCAATTTTCAGAGTTGTGGGAAATTCCCTGGGGGCATGAGGCCATAATTATTTAATGGCAGGAGATGCTGAGATTCAAAAAGCTTTGTAACCGTTACAACACCAATTGTCCACATCACATGTCAACGCATAAGCATACACTTAAATCAAACTCTCCTCTCAGGCAAAATCTTCCTTACTTTGCCCAGTTGTCAGTTTCAGTTATTATGGATGGAAATATTTTGTTTCATTGCTCTGTGTGTGTGTACGGTGAAATCGATGTTTAACCATAAAAATTAAATCCCTCAAAGCCTAGATCAGTGGTTCTCAGCCTTTCCAGATGACTGTACCCCTTTCAGGAATCTGATTTGTCTTGTGTACCCCCCCAGTTGCACCTCACTTAAAAACTACTTGCTTACAAGATCAGACATAAAAATACAAATCGTGTCACAGCGCATTACTACTGACAAATTGCTGACTTTCTCCTTTTTACCATATAATTATGAAGTAAATCAACTGGAATATAAATATTGTACTGGCATTTCAGTATGTAGTATACAGAGCAGTATAAACCAGTCAGTGTATTAAATTTTAGTTTGGACTGACTTGGCTGGTGCTTTTCATGTAGCCTGCTGTAAAACTAGGCAAATATCTAACTGAGGTGATGTCCCCCCTGGAAGATCTGTGTGTACCCCCAGGAGTACACGTACCCCAGGTTGAGAACCACTGGCCGAGGTAAAGGAGTCTGTAGCTAGCTGAGCTAAGTATCAGAGGGGTAGTCGTGTTAGTCTGTATCCACAAAAACAACGAGGGGTCACCTTAAAGACGAACAGATTTATTTGGAGTGGGTTTTTTACCCACGAAAGCTTAGGCCCCAATAAATCTGTTCGTCTTTAAGGTGCCACCGGACACCTCGTGGTTTTTGTAGCGGAGATAGATCATAGTTGCAGAGAGATCCGTATCTCAGTAGAGACAGAGAGAACTAGATACATAAGTGCAAAACTGGTTGGAAAACCATTCCTAGAGAGGCATTATCAGTGGTTCACACTCATGCTGGAAGGGCGTAATGAGTGGGGTTCCGCAGGGATCAGTTCTGGGTCCAGTTCCATAGGCGCGGGAACTAGGGGTGCGGGGGGTGCTGCAGCGCTCCCGGGCTCCTGACTGCCAGCTCCACGCCTGGGGTTTCAGCTGCCGCCCCATGCACCCCGGGTTTTGGCTGCCGTCCCCACACGCCCGGGGTCCCAGCCTCCGCTCTCGGGGGTGGGGGAGTGGGTAGGGGTAAGGGGGCTGGTTTTTAGCACCGCCACTCTTAAAAATATTCCAGCGCCACTGTCCGGTTCTGTTCAATATCTTCATCAAGGATCTAGATAATGACGTAGAGAGGACACTTATAAAGTTTGCGGACCATACCAAGCTGGGAGGTTGCAAGCGCTTTGGAGGATAGGATTAAAATTCAAAATGCTCTGGACAAACTGGAGAAATGGTCTGAAGCCAATAGGATGGCATTCAATAAGGACAAATGCAAAGTACTCCACTTAGGAAGGAACAATCAGTTGCACACACAGAATGGAAAATGACGGCCTAGGAAGGAGGACTGCGGACAGGGATCTGCGGGCCAGAGCAGATCACAAGCTAAGTGTGAGTCAACAGTGTCACGCTGTTGCAAAAAAAAGCAAACATCCTTCTGGGCTGTATCAGCAGGAGTGTTGTCAGCAAGACACGAGGAGTAATTCTTCCGCTCTAATTAGGCCTCAAGTGGAGTATCGGGTCCAGTTCTGGGTGCCACATTTCAGGAAGGATGTGGACAAATTGGAGAGAGTCCGGCGAAGAGCAACAAAAACAATTCAAGGTCTAGAAACCATGAGCTGTGAGGGAAGTTTGAAAGAACTGGGTTTGTTTAGTCTGGGGAAGAGAAGACGGAGAGGGGACATGAGAACAGTTTTCTAGTATGTAAAAGGATGTTACAAGGAGGAGGGAGAAAAATTGTTCTTCTTAACCTCTGAGGATAGGACAAGACGCAATGGGCTTAATTGCAGCAAGGATGGTTTAGGTTGGACATCAGGAAAAACTTCCTACCTGTCAGGGTGGTTAAGCCCTGGAATAAATTGCCCAGGGAGGTTGTGGAGTCTCCATCATTGGAGATTTTTAAGAGCAGGTTGGACAAACACCTGTCAGGGATGGCCTAGGTAATACTTAGCCCTGCCATGAGTGCAGGGGACTGGACTAGATGACCTCTCGAGGTCCCTTCCTGTCCTATGATTCTATAGATAGATCTCCCTATCCTCCAAAACAAATATCTGTCTATCCATCTCCATACACACACCCCTCTATCTGTGGGATGTAATGGGTTAGAGTAGATGGGGCTAGGAGTCAGGATGCCTGGGTTCTATCCCTGGCTTGGTAGGGGAGTGGGGTCTAGTGGGTTAGAGCAGGAAGGGAGGGATGGGGGTCAGGGTTGCTGGGTTCTAGTCTTAGCACTGCATGACCTTGTTCCACCCCCTTTGGCACTCTGTGCCTCAGTTTCCCCAGCTGTTGCAGTAGATCTGTTCCTTCTTTAGGCCAGGCTGACTTTAGTGTTTGGTGGGGAAGGATGGATGGGGAACCCCAGTGAAATTATTTAGGGGGACCCCTCCTCTTAATCTCTTGCCTCCCACATCCCGCTTCCCGCCTCCTCTGCCAAAACCAGACACAGCATCGCCCATTGTTAACTGTGGGGTGGATGCAAGACCCCAGAGCCACCCCTGTCTTTAGTGGGGAACACTGGGTTCTATTCCCTGAAGGCTTTTGGCCTGAAGAGGGTCAAAGCCAGGGTCTCAATTTTTCCCCTCTCCCAAGATTCAGCCTCCCTGTCCAGCCAACAAACTACTCCAGGCCCAGGCTCTGTTGGCCTTTGTAGGCCTTGCAGGCCACCGTGGGCAATGTGGTGTATAGGACAGCACCCCAAAGTAGGGTTGCCAACTTTGGTTGGATGAATTCCTGGACGTTTCCTCACATGACATTATCTTTAATGAAAGATTACTCATTAAATCCTGGATGCTCCAGGCCAATCCTGGAGGGTTGGCAACCCAAATGGGGATAGCCAGATAGATAATGGGTGTTTCAGCAGAGTTGTGGGTGGGGGAGCTCATGGCTTGAATAGCATGGGGGAACTGCAGATTGGTGTCGAAGGGCATTTTATGTCCTAAATTGCAGGACAACTGCTGCACTCCACCCCAGAGATGGCTGCATTTCAGGGCTGGGTGAGCCATCCCTACGTGGTGTCGCTGTGTGGCTGTTCCCCAGCTGTCCCACCCTAGAGGTGGCTGCATCTCAGGGCTGGGTTGTGTGATACATGCCTGCCCACCCTGGAAATTGCTCGAAGGTGGCCGCTGGGATCCGTGTGCATCTGGGGGAGACAGCGCGGGGTCTAACGTCTTCTCTTCTCTCCTCTCCAGGCCAAAGACAGCGACGATGAAGAAGAGGTGGTTCATGTGGACCGGGATCATTTTATGGACGAATTCTTCGAACAGGTGAGAGATGAAAGGCTGCTCTGCATATGAGTTGGTCCCGGTTTCACCGGGAGTCTCCCGGAATCGGGCTCTATCTGCCGGAGGCTACTGAAGCCAAACCGGGAGATTTTAGGCACTAAAAGTTCGTTGGCGCAGCGGGGCTAAGGCAGTCTCCCTGCCTGCTCTGGCCCTGCGCCTCTCCCGGAAGTATCCGACATGTCCCTGTGGCCCCTGGAAGGGGAGAGGGACTCCGCGCACTGCCCCTGCCCCAAGCGCTGACTCCACGGATCCCACTGGCCGGGAACTGCAGCCAATGGGAGCTGCGCGGGCGGTGCCTGCAGGCAGGGGCAGCTCGCGGAGTTCCCTGCCCCCCCTCCAGGGGCAGGGCGCGGAGTCCCCTGCCATGAGCCCCCTCCTGGAGCCTGCACCCCACAGCCCCTCCTGCACCCCAACCCCCTGCCCCAGCCCAGAGCCCCCTCCAGCACCCAAACTCCCTCCCAGAGCTTGCACCCCATACCCCCTCCTGCACCCCAACTCCCTGCCCCAGGCTCAGCCCAGAGCCCCCTCCCACACTCCAAACCCTTCGGCCCCAGCCCAGAGCCTGCACCCCCTCCCACACCCCAGTCCCCTGCCCCAGCCTCATGAAAGTGAGTGAGGGTGGGGGAGAGCGAGCGACAGAGGGAGAGGGAATGGAGGGAGCGGGATGGGGCCTCGGAGAAGGGGCAGGGCAGGGATGGGGCCTTGAGGAAGGGGGAGGCGGGGGCGGGGGGCGGAGCAAGGGTGTTTGGGTTTGTGTGACTCGGCAGTTGGCAACCCCAGTCCTACTCCTCACCCAGCTGCCATACCCCAGACCTGGCTGCATCTTAGCCCCTTAGCTCGCGACATGGGGTTTCTGTGTAACCTGAAATAACTCCTGCCAAGGCAGGTGGTTCTGAATTAGCGCGCAGCTGGCCTCATTAATATTCAGACAGGGTGATTAACAGGCAAAGGAGCTCACTAATGATGCAGTTTGTCCTTCGCACGCAGGTGGTGATGTCGTAAATTATACACCTGGCCTAGTTAATTCTGCAGCCATGGCGGGTAGGGTGCGGGGGGAAGTTCATTTCCAACACAACAGCATGGTGCTAGGGGGCGATGTGGGACAAGACCCAGGGCCTTAGCCCAGCGCCCCCTAGTGCTGCCCTGGGGCATTGGGGCCAGCATGGAATGCCAGGGGAGAGCGCCCCCTACCAAGCCCCCGCCCCGCTCCCTGCAGCGCGCCGCCCCCCACCGAGCCCCCCGCCCCGCTCCCTGCGGCGCGCCACCCCCCACCGAGCCCCCCGCCCCGCTCCCTGCGGCACAGCGCCCCATCCTGGTATGCCTGGAGACTGCGGTTCCCCCCGTGCATGTATCTGTCCGTCTGTCCACCCCCAGGTGGAGGAAATCCGCGGCTGCATAGAGAAGCTGTCGGAGGACGTGGAGCAGGTGAAGAAGCAGCACAGCGCCATCCTGGCTGCTCCCAACCCAGACGAGAGTGAGTTGGGGCCCCCCAGGCTGGGGGGGGGGTCTCTGAGCCCCATTGCCTCCCTGCTCTGCTGGGGGGAGAAGAGGACGGAACCTAGAGGAGTCCACCCACCCCTTCCTTCCTCCTTCCTTCCTCTATCAACCCTTTCACCCCTTTACCTACCTGCCGACCTGTCCCCATACACCCCCCTCTGTCTATCCAACCCTCTCCTTTCATTCACCCCTGTCCACCCATATATCCCTCCCCCTTCCTCCTGCCGTCCGTCTCTCTGTGCCTTCATCCCTTCCCCCCTCCAGCTATCCGTCCATCCCTCTCGCCTCCTCGTCCTCCATCTGTCCAGCCACCCATCCGTCTGTCTGTCCACCAGCCCTCTAGCCAGCCCTCCATCTGCCTACCCAACTGTCCGTCCCGCCCTCCATCTCTTCGTCACTCTGTCCCTCCATCCCTGCCGCCATCCTGTCACCCTGTGAATGCACCTACCTGTCCGTAGCCACGCTTCTCTCCATTCACCCTTTATTCACCCCGCTGTTCCAGGCCCCATCCCCCGTGTGGAAGGGGGGCAGGGAGGGGACGCCCCCGGGGGTCGTGCCCGCCATGGGGATCCCAGGGGGCCAGGAAGGTGGCCTCAGCCCCAGTGTGGGAGGCGGGCATGGTGGAGACTCTTCCATCTCATGCCCCTCTCTTCCCCCCGTGCAGAGACCAAGCAGGAGCTGGAGGACCTCACGGCCGACATCAAGAAGACGGCCAACAAGGTGCGCTCCAAGTTGAAAGGTACGAGCCCGCGTGGCCATATTGGCTGGTTCTGCACCCCCTCCCCTCCAGGGCATGTCACTCCGCCCTGAGAAATAGTCCCCTTCTTCCATGTCAAGGGGGTCCGCGGCTCTGACCCTGCTCCTCATGTCTCTCCGCAGCCATCGAGCAGAGCATTGAGCAGGAGGAGGGGCTGAACCGGTCCTCGGCTGACCTGCGGATCCGTAAAACACAGGTATCCCTCCGCCCTCCCCCCCGACACAGGTATCCCTCTGCCCCCCCAAACACAGGTATCCCTCCGCCCTCCCCCCCCGACACAGGTATCCCTCCCTCCTCGGCGCCCCCAAATACAAGTATCCCTCTGCCCTCACTCCCCCAAACACAGGTATCCCTATCCCCTCCGCCTTCCTCTCCCCAGACACAGGTATCCCTCCGCCCTCGCCTTCCCAGAAACAGGTATCCCTCCGCACCCCAGAAACAGGTATCCCTCCACCCTTACCCTCCACAACATAGGTATCCCTCCGCCATCACCCCCTCCACCCCGCAACCCAGGTATCCCTCCGCCAACACAGGTATCCCTCCACCATCAACCCCCCCAACACAGGTATCCCTCCGCCATCAACCCCCCCAACACAGGTATCCCTCCGCCATCACCCGCCACAACATATGTATCCCTCCACCATCACCCCCTCCCCCAACACAGGTATCCCTCCGCCATCACCCCCCAACACAGGTATCCCTCCGCCATCACCCCCCCCAACACAGGTATCCCTCCGCCATCACCCCCCCGAAAACAGGTATCCCTCGCCTTCTCCAAACACAGGTATCCCTCCGCCCTCACCCGCCACAACACAGGTATCCCTCCGCCATCACCCCCCCGAAAACAGGTATCCCTCGCCTTCTCCAAACACAGGTATCCCTCCGCCCTCACCCCCCCAACACAGGTATCCCTCCGCCATCACCCCCCCCAACACAGGTATCCCTCCGCCATCACCCCCCCGAAAACAGGTATCCCTCGCCTTCTCCAAACACAGGTATCCCTCCGCCCTCACCCGCCACAACACAGGTATCCCTCCGCCATCACCCCCCAGAAAACAGGTATCCCTCGCCTTCTCCAAACACAGGTATCCCTTCACCCTCAACCCCCGCAACACAGGTATCCCTTTGTCATCACCCCCCCAACACAGGTATCCCTCCGCCATCACCCCCCCCAAAACAGGTATTCCTCGCCTTCCCCAAACACAGGTATCCCTTCACCCTCAACCCCCGCAACACAGGTATCCCTTTGTCATCACCCCCCCAACACAGGTATCCCTCCGCCATCACCCCCCCCAACACAGGTATCCCTCCGCCATCACCTCCGCCCAACACAGGTATCCCTCCGCCATCACCCCCCCAACACAGGTATCCCTCTGCCATCACCCCCCCCAACACAGGTATCCCTCCGCCATCACCTCCGCCCAACACAGGTATCCCTCCGCCATCACCCCCCAACACAGGTATCCCTCCGCCATCACCCTCTCCCTCCGCCATCATCCTCCCCAACACAGGTATCCCTCCGCCATCACCCCCCCAACACAGGTATCCCTCTACCATCACCTCCGCCCAACACAGGTATCCCTCCGCCATCACCCCCCAACACAGGTATCCCTCCATCTTCCCGCCCCCAATATCCCTCCCTCCTGAAGCCCCAGCCTCAGCATCATCAACTTCCGGAGCCATCCTCTCTCTTCCTTCCCTTCCTTCCCCACCTCTCCAGCTCTCTCCCATCCCAGCTCCCCGCAACCCTCCCTCCACTAAGCCGAGGGCGGATCACTCACAAGCTCACTCAGCCCCACAAGCTTCCGCCACCGAAGGGAACCAAAAAGAAATCGTCCCGCTCTGCGTCTCTCACAGTGTCTCCCTTCCCCGCCCCCTCCCCCCAGCACTCCACCCTGTCCCGTAAGTTCGTGGAGGTGATGACGGAGTACAACGCCACCCAGTCCAAATACCGGGACCGCTGCAAGGATCGGATCCAGAGGCAATTGGAGATAAGTATGTTTGGATTCGGGGGGAGGCCGTGGCAGGGTGGGAAGCTGTGGTTGTGTGTGTGTAAGAGAGAGTGCGGCACTTCCCCTTGCAGGTGGGAATCAGGGCCCTAGGTGTGTGTTTGTGTGTGCGTGCGCGTGCGCACACCCTCAAAGTGCTGAGTGACCCCAGTGCAGCGCTAGGGGGCGCTGTGCTGCAGGGAGCAGGGGATCAGCAGGGGGCGCTCTCCCCGGGCAGCCAGGGCCGGCCCCAACGCCCCAGTGCAGCGCTAGGGGGCGCTGTGCTGCAGGGAGCGGGGGATCAGCAGGGGGCGCTCTCCCCGGGCAGCCAGGGCCGGCCCCAACGCCCCAGTGCAGCGCTAGGGGGCGCTGTGCTGCAGGGAGCGGGGGATCAGCAGGGGGCGCTCTCCCCGGGCAGCCAGGGCCGGCCCCGATGCCCCAGTGCGGCGCTAGAGGGCGCTGTGCTGCAGGGAGCGGGGGATCAGCAGGGGGCGCTCTCCCCTGGCAGCCAGGGCCGGCCCCGATGCCCCAGTGCGGCGCTAGAGGGCGCTGTGCTGCAGGGAGCGGGGGATCAGCAGGGGGCGCTCTCCCCTGGCAGTCAGGGCCAGCCCCGATGCCCCATGCGGCGCTAGGGGGCGCTGTGCTTCAGGGAGCGGGGGATCAGTGTGGGGGGGGATTTTGCTTCCATCAGCCCTGGAGCAATGGGCCAAGGCCACTGACCTTCTATCCCCTTCACAGCTGGCCGGACAACCACCAACGAAGAGCTCGAAGACATGCTGGAGAGCGGCAAACTGGCTATTTTCACTGATGATGTAAGTGTCAGGACTGGGATGTCACCCAAAACAGGGCTACCCGTGTTCCAGACTTGGATGGGAGACCAAGTCAGTAGCCCAGTGCAGTACTAGCGGGTGCTCCCCCCCTCCCCACCCCCCGGCAGTCAATGCTGAACCCAGTGCCCCAGCGCTGTGTTAGGGGGCGCTGTACCACTGGGGACAGTTGCATTTCAGCACAGGGCGAGCAATCCCCATGTAGCGTAGCAGTGTGCGCTGTTACCCTGCTGCCCCACCCCAGAGGTGGCTGCATTTCAGCAATGGGTGAGCACTAGAAAGCCCTGGGGGGTGGTGGGATGCTCGTTTCTATAATCCAGACTCTCTTCTGCTTCCACAGATCAAAATGGACTCACAGATGACGAAACAGGCTCTGAATGAGATCGAGACCCGACACAATGAGATCATCAAACTGGAAACCAGTATCCGCGAGCTGCATGACATGTTTGTGGACATGGCTATGTTGGTGGAGAGCCAGGTTAGAACCTGCCGTGTTCTGGGTCTAGAGTGGGCTTCAGCCTAGAATCCGCAGCCTTCTCGATGGTGGGGCCCAGGAGCTGTGGTTAAGAACCTACAGAGTTCTCGACCTTGGAGCCCAGGAACTATTTTCGACAGCCTACAGCCTTCTGCATCGTAGAAACTATGCACTGTGATCTAGAACCCCAAGAGTTCTAGATTGTGGAACCCATAAACGATGGTCTAGAATAGTGGTTCCCAACTTTTTCTCTGCTGTGGCACAACTTGAGCTCCAGGGGCTCTTCCCCTCCCCTCCCCCCAGCTGGCATCTGTAGGAGGGAAGGGGAGGGGCAGAAGAGCCAACCCGTTGCTCACACAGAAGGGGAAGAGGGGAAGAGAGGGATATTGAGTTCTGATTGGTTGCTCCACCCCTGGAGGAGGCAGGTCAGTGAGGCAGATGACCAATCAGAAGGCAGCTTTCCCCCCTTTGTAGTTTTTCAGAAAATTCCTTGGCACCCCTGTTCAGGCCTGACAGCACACCGTAGGGAAAACACTGGTCTAGAACCTGCAGGCCCTGGGGGATGGTGGGATGCTCGTTTCTATAATCCAGACTCCCTCTGCAGGGAGACTGCAGGGTTCTGAACCTTTATTATCCACAGCCTTCTGCATCATAAAACCATATACTGTAGGCTAGAACCTACGGAGTTCTAGATTGTGGAACCCATGAGCTGTGGTATACAACATACAGGGTTCTAGACCTTGGGACCCATGAGCTATTGTCTAAAGTCAGGGTCCTAGAACCCATGTACTCTAGAACCTGAAGAGTTCTGGATTGTGGAACCCATTAGCTATGATCCAGGGTTCTGAACCTTGGGGCCCATAAGCTATTATCCACAGTCTTCTGCATCTTAGAACCCATGCGTTTTTCCTAGATCCAAGAGAGTTCTGGATCAATGAACCCATGTGATATGGTCTGGAACGTATAGGGTTCTGTACTGTGGAACCCAGGAGATTATTACCTCAAGAGCATTCTGCATCTTAGCACTCAAGAGTTATAGTCTAGAACCTGCCGCTGTCTGGAACATGGAACCCAGAAATAAATCTCCAACCAGCAGAATTCTAGATCATGGAGCCCATGAGCTATGCTCTATAACGTACAGGGTTCTGTACCTTGAACCCATGAGATTATTGTCCAGACGCCATCTGCATCCAACAGCCTTCTGCACCTAAATGCAACAGTCTGTGTTCTGAATTATGGAATCCATGCATTATGGACCATTCTGGCATGATAAATCCGAGAATGAACTATTATCTAGAATCCACAGCCTTCTGCACCTTAGAACTTAGGTGTTGCACTAGAAAACCCAGAAAGTTCTATATCATGGAACCCATGTAACATAGCCCATAATTTACAGGGGACTGTAACCTAGAACCCCTGAGATTATTACCTCAACCTGACAGCTTCATGAATCTAAGCCTTCATGATCCAGAACCTGCAATGGCAGTCTAGAACCGATAAGGTTCTGGATTTCAGAGCCCATGGTTGGCTTCAGCATTTCAGGATTAGCCAAGTTCTCAGTCCTTTGAGCCACTAAAACCTCAGAGGTCTTTTGCATTACAGAACAGTGAGAGTTCTGGATCATGAAAGACATGAGCAATGGTCGAGAACATAATGCATTCTGGAACGCAGGACACTTGACAGCCAGATGGGTTCCCCAGTCTAGAACCCAGAGAGATCTGGATGGTGATGCTTCTGAAGATACTTACAGCTGCATGTGTTCTGCCATCTAGAACCCATAGCGTTCCAACACTCTGGGGCCAGGAAAAGTGCTAGAGAGAGTCTCCAGATGGTGGGTGCTCTATCTTACACCCTACCCTAAGGTGACGGTCCACTCTAGAACTCTTCTAGAACATCAGTGGATCGAGGGTGCACGTTCTAGGTTCCAGCATGTACAGCATTACAAGTTCTGAAACAGACTCACCAATCTTTCAAAGGTTCTGGCACCCGGGAAGCACTAAATGGGGCTGCTTTGTAGAGTCCAGCAGGGGCTGCAAAGGTGTCCCATGATGTGCGTTTTTAAGCTCACAACAAGATTTCCAATTCAGCCGTTGGCTTCTCTCCAAAGGGCTGCCAGCCAAGGCCCCATTGTGATGTTGTGATAGGGGACTCTTCTCCCACAAGAATCTGGACTGAGGCTCATGAAACTCATTGCACACAAGACTCAGAAAAGCTTTCAGATAAAATTCACTGCTGACTTACAGCACCCTCCTAGAGGGGAAAGGCCCCGTGTCCCATTCCCTGCCCCCTTGAGCAAGCCAGTCCCATTTTGGAGCCAATGCCCCCTGCAGGGCAAAAAGCCCGGGTCCCATTCCCTGAGATGGCTGGTCTTTCTGTGCTGGTTTACCCCTCACCTGGGCTCTCTGTTTCAGGGGGAGATGATTGACCGCATTGAATATAACGTGGAGCACTCTGTTGACTACGTGGAAAGAGCTGTGTCCGACACCAAGAAAGCTGTAAAATACCAGAGCAAGGCTCGGAGGGTGAGTGCGGGGCTGGGGCTGGGGGGGGGTGGACTCAACCTGCTCTGCAATGAACCCCCTTCAGCTGGGGAGAGAGGCTGAGACCCCACAGAAACCCATACACATATCTTGTCCGTTGCCACCCAAGGCAGGTCATCCCCGAGAGCCTCCTCCCGCAGCAGAGAGGGAGACGCCCCACCGGAGCCCCTCTAGTCAGTCTCCTCCCTTCTCCTGTCTCCCTCTCTCCATCACTCCATCCCCAAGGCCTCTCCACACCACACACTTTGCTAATTTTGTGTGTGGCAGTCTCTGTCTATCCACTCCCTTCTGTCTTGACCCCCACTTCCCCCGGCTGTCGAAACACTGATATCCCATCCCTGGCCTGCCCCGCACCCACAGCTCTGCCGGTGCCCCTCACTCCCGACCCACAGCCCTCTTCTGTCCCAGCCCCTTGGCAGGGCAATGAGGGATCTCTGTCAGACTTCTACCTGGCAATGTGAATAAACAGATGTGATGAGTCCAAGAGCGGGAGAGGAATGACACTCCGGGTGATCATGAGGGTCAGGGACACCCTTTGTTTCCATCAGGAGATGGAGAGATCTAAGGAACTGAGGACCCCTGGGTTCTAGTCCTGGTTCTAAGAGGGGAGTGGAGTCTAACAGGATGGAGCCAGGGGAAATAGGAGCCCAGACTCCTGGGTTCTATTCCTTATTCTATAGATGGATGGTGATTTAATAAATCACCTTTTTGTGCAATGGAAATAAATAAGAACAGCTGGTGTCACTCGGCCGTCGCTCCAGTGGGGTCAATGGGGCCAGATCCCCAGCTGGGGTCACTTGGCCGTCGCTCCATTGGGGTCAACAGGACCAGATCCCCAGCTGGTGGGAATCCATATAGCTCCTGTGATTTCCGCCAGCTGAAGATTTCACTCCCCTGCTCGTTGTCTTGCTGGTGCCCAGTCCAGCCATGAAAGTATTAAAATAGCCATTAACATCTCTCCTTCCTTCTCTCTCTCTCTCTCTCTCGCTCGCTTCCTGGATCCCTGGGGTAATGTAGAAGAAAATTATGATTATAATTTGTTGCGTGGTCCTTGGTGTAGTTCTTGCTTCCTCAATTGGGGGGACTCTGGGGTTGTAAATTAAAGCAAAAAAATATATAATAATAATAATAATATAATAATAATTTAAAGAAAAATTGTACATGCAATGGATATAACAGCACATGTTCCAGCTACCTATACATACACTCCTTGGGGGTCAGCAAATCTAAGTTTCTTGTTCTCTGCCATCTTTCCATCCATCTCTCCATCCCCCAGAGGCCTGGGTTCTCCCCAGATCTTCTGACATCCTTGACCACTGGTAGGAGGGCGTCGATTTGTCTCATAACCAACCTTTGGGTTCACAGTGACCCAAAGCTCCGGTTCCTCTTCACATCAGGGCTTAGCCTGGAGGGACGGTGTGGTGATCTGTCCTTTGTTAACGCTATCTTGTTTTGGGTTCTGCTGGGGATGGTGTGGCCAATAGTAGAGGGGAAAAATACCAGTAAAATACATGGGAAATTAGCATAACAGGATATTATACTGTCAATACTAGAATGTTAAGGAATGCCAGAGTGGTTACCAATCAGTTGTTATGAAAAAAAATACCAGTTTATTCTAGGAAATACGACAGTACCTGACTCTTACACTGTCAATACTAGCCCACTGAGGAAAAGGGGAGTCGTTACCCATCAGTCATTATGGAAAAAATAACAGAGAATTATATGAAACATTAGAGCAGCAAACTATTACAATATCAGTACTAAAATATTAAGGAATATCAGAATGATTACCAGTCAGTCACTGGCTGGGGGGGGGGGGGGGAACGACAGACTGCTACATAAAATACTAGAGTAACAGGAAACAGTGTTCATACTAGAGCATTGAGGAATTCAAGAGCATCCAATTATACCTGAGGATGAATGGAGCACGATCCCAAAATACTAATAGTAACATACTAGTCCTGCAGTATCCAGGAAAACTAGAGTACTAGTATTAACGTATAGAGGAATGCTACAGCAGACTCCAATGCTACAGTATCAATGCTACAGTATCAAAAATGCTAGAGTACAAATACTGTCGTTCCAAAGAATGCTGTCATATCTCAGAATACTTCAATATAGATTCATAGATATCCAGGTCAGAAGGGACCACTACGATCACCCAGTCAAGAATGCTAGAGTACTGATATTACAGTAGTCATGAATACTGGAGTAGCAATACAACAGTATGTAAGAGTGTTAAAACTGTCCAGATTAAGTCATCCCTCATCAGAAGATATGAGAATACTACAAAATACTCCAGCTTCTGAAGATACTCCAGTATGCCTGACTTGGGGAAGCACATGGCTATTCCAGCTCACGCCTATTTCCAATTACACATGCCAGGAATGGTTGCCACTGTGTCAGGTGTTATTGAAAAAGAAATGAGCATTACTACAGAAATGCTACAAAATCAAATAATACTCCAGTATTCTAGATGGGGAGATCCTAACGTTCAGCCCCTCCTTTGCATGAGAGCAGCTATGAAAAAAATATTATTAAGTTATTAATGATCAGGAAATGTATTACACTATGCCAGAGTAACAATACTGGGCCATTGTAAAATGTACTAGAATAATGTACACTGACAAGGCAAATGACACAGTACTTGAGGGTAATAACAGTAATACATGATCGCAAATACAACAGCCTTAGGAAGGATATTACTGTGGTGTCCTAGTGCAATGTTGGCTCCTACAACCTAAGCCCTCACAAAATACTGGAGTATAAGTACTCCCAAACACTACACCCTTATAAAACACTAGAATAATATTCTAAAGTAATAACAGGTCCCAAATACTAAACTCTTGTAAAATACTAGAGTAATAATGGCACCCCAAAATGCAAACGCCATATAAGATACTAGAAAAATAAGGGCTCCCAAATACTACAACCTTATTATAATTCTGCAGCACTATAGAGTAATAATGGCTACCCAAATATTACACCCTTATAATACATTCAGATAATATATAAATACTGGACATACAGGTTTCTGGGGAGGAAAATCCCACCGTATTTTAGACTAAGAGTGGTGCCCAAATACTACACCTTTATAAAATTGCTTGGATACTATACATAATGACTGGTAATTATTAGTAATAAATGCTAAATTGTATGTCTATGGAAAAATATCACGGTATTCTAGAGTAATGGGCTACGCATTTATTTAAAAATACCAGAGTTATATAGAGTAATGTGGAATATGCAACATTATGCCTAAGAAAAGAAAAAATACAGTATTCTGGAGTGAGAGTAAGTGGCCAAGTAAATACGTCCTTGATAAATATATTAAAGGAATATGGAGTAAAAATGGATATCCAAATAGCATCTCTTTGAGAAAAATACTACGGTAGTCTTCAGTAACAATGGCTTGCCAAGATCTACATCACTGTAAACATCTCAAATATTATACCCTCATTTTAAAAGAATCATAGAATAGGGCAATGGTTCCCCACTAGGGGTCCAGGCCCTCTGGGGGACCATGAGCAGGTTTCAGAGGGGCCGCCAAGCAGGGCCAGTGTTAGACTTGCTGGGGCCCAGGACAGAAAGCCGAATTCCCACTGCATGGGGCTGAAGCCCTGAGCCCCACTACCTGGGGCTGAAGCAGAAGCCTGAGCAACTTAGCTTCAGAGTGCCCCCTGTGGCATGGGGCCCTGGGCAACTGCCCTGCTTGCTACCCCCTAATGCCCGTCCTGGCTTCTATATGCAGAAAACCAGTTATTGTGGAACAGGTGAGACATGGAGTTTTTATAGCATGTTTGTGGGGCCTCAGAAAGAAAAAGGTTGACAACCCCTGGAATAGAACATAGTAACAATGAAACCCAAATACTACGTTCATATAAAAATATTGCACCAGGGTATATTAGTAATAGCTCTATGGGTAATACAATTATAGTACTGAATAATAAGGGCTGTTCAAATATGCCCCTGAAAAAAATATTGCAGAAACCTAAAGTAATATTGGATAGCCAAGCAATACAGAGCTAAAAAATACTACAGTATTCCAGAGTAATGGTAGTTCTCCTAATACAACATTCTTATAAAAATGCTAGATCTCTATAAATTAATAATGGATGCCTAAATTCTTTACCTTTCTATGTTATATTCGGAAAAATTACTACAGTATACTATGGTAATACCGACCCTCCAAATATTACACCCTTATAAAAGATACTGCAGTACTCTAGAATGTTACTGTTTTCCAAAGAATGCACCCTTAAGGAAAATACCGAGGCAATATAGAGTCACAGTGAATGCTGAAATATTGTTCCTCTGGAGAAAATAATACAATATTATAAAGCAATCATGGCTCCCCAAATACTATACCTTTTATAAAAATGCTAGAGTAATAACAGATGTCCAAATACTGCACAGTTCTAGAAATGTAAGACTAATCTAGAGTAATGCTGGCTATATTTGATTGCTAAAGCAAATCTAAAGCAATACTGGTCCCCAAATACTATAGCTCTGCAAAATACTGTGGTAGTCTAGAGTAATAATGATTATCCAAATATGGTACTCTTATAAAGACCCTGGAGTATATAGTGTAATAGTGGCACTTAAATAGTAATAGTAATCTAGAATAATAATGGTTCTCAAACGCACTCTTGTAAGAATACTAGAGTAATTTGGAGTCATAACGGCTCCCTGAAAAAAACACTTATAAAAATATTTCAATGATATAAAGTACTCATGACTCCAAAACACACTTTTGTAAGAATACTAGAATAATCTAGGGTAACCATGGCTTGCGAATACAGTTTGGAAACGATTCTCATTCTAGATTATGCTAGCATTTGTATACACTAAACTTCTATAAATAGTGATCTAATTAACAGTGGCTCCTGAATACACTTCTAGACTAATTTAGAGTAATAATACCTTCCAAACACACTTTGGAAACAAATATTACTCTAGATTATTCTTGTTTTCTTTCAAAAAATACTTCTCTAAGAAAAGTAACCTAGAACAATAATGGCTCCCAAATACATGTTTATAATAATACTATAGTAAGTTAAAGTAATAGTGTCTCCCTATCAGACCCTCAGAAAATCATGGAGTAATGTGGAGTAATAACCGGTCCCAAATACACCCTTGTAAAATACTAAAGAAATTGGAGCATTTATGGCTCCCAAGTATGCCATGATAAAAATACTGGAATAATAATGTATCTCCAATGGCTAGTCCTCCCAAATTACACTGCAGCATTCTGGAGTAATAGCCCCAAACGCTGCCATGTCACTATGGTATTGGAGTTCATTACTCTAGTACAGTGGAGTATGCTGTCAGGAGAGTGGGGTTTTTTGTGGGGGGTGAGGTTATCCCAGAGCAATATCAGCCACACCTGGGTATTAACAGTCTTCAAGGCACCCTACAGCGGAACTATCTTGTGGCCAAACGCCACTGAGAGCTTTGGCCTCAGGAGGGAATAGGCATAGAGGAAAGGACTAGATTGCTACAAACCACGTGGTGGGACTGTGGCTGGTCCCTCATCCCAGATGGAGGGGTGATCACCCGTCAGGCTATGAGGAGACACCCCATCAGGACCCATCTAGCCCGTACCCAACTGGGGCACAATCATCCCTGACCATCTGCTGCCCCGGAATCCTGCTTTCCAATGTCCCAGCAATGGGGCGATATAATTCTGTCCCCGTACCTCGTCCTTACCCACTAGGTCGTCTTCCTGACTACTGTGTCACACTGTTGCATTTTATAACATACGTGGGTGCACGCACACACACACATATATATATATATATATAGTGTGTGTGTGTGTGTATTTCTATTTCCATACATATGTGTGTGTATTCACACACATGCTATACACAACACATTTCTGCATGCTGCATATTGTATACATTAACGTATGTGTATCTACCTATATGTATATGCATAGGTGTGTATTTACTTATTTGTGATTTTGTGTGTGTGTGTGTATCTGTGATTGTGTGTATGTGTGCATGTGTATATGTATATTTGTGATTGTGTGTGTGTGTGTGTATATACACTTACATATTATATATATATATATATATATATATATATATATATATAATTCTAGTTATGCTATATAAAACTATATCCTGTGAATAGGTAGATAGATTGAGATACATACGGTGTATACTACATATCTGTGTTTGAGTCTCCAGCTCAGTGGCTATAGACACAGCTGTCGGTGCAGCTGTAGCTAAATCCTGGTCACGGAGAGTCAATCTGCTGTATTTGAGGTGGGTCCCACCGGCCCGCTCTCTGACTGGGAGTGGGGGCATCCTGTCTAGATCAGGGAGAAGAGTGAGGAACATTGATCTGTGCAGAGCAGACACAAACACACCAAATATACTATACAAGCAGGGTGGGCCCGGAATGGGGCCAGGTCACAGCTGGTGTCATTCAGCTTTGCTTCACTGAAGGCAAAGAAGATGGTAGTTTTATACCAGCTGGGGATCTGGCCCAGTGGGTGTAAGAATATATTGGAGGCAATGTGTATGTATATGTACCAGGATAGATAGATAGATAGACAGATATGCATATGTGTATATTTGTATCTTAAATATCCTACAGATGTGTGTGTATATATATGTGTGTGTGTGTATAAACAAATATTAAATATACTATAGATGTCTGTATATGTGTATGTATTAGATATATTATAGATGTGTGTATATAAACACGAATATTAAATATGGTATATTGAATTAAACCTCTATAATATATTTAATATTTCGTGTGTGTGTGTGTGTGTATATATATAGATACACACATATACAGCATATTTACTGTTTATGTGTGTATGAGTATAGATAGACAGACACATCTGTAGTATATTTCCTATATATCTGTATGCCTGAGTAAATATATTTATATTTAAGATAAATACACACATCTATAGGGTATTTAATATTTATGTGTATATTCATATATATAAAGATACATAAAGACACATCTACGGCATATTTATTATGTGTGTATAGATAGTATATTTCTTATGTATCTGTATGAGTGCAGATATATTTATATATAAATATAAGTACACATATATAATACATGTACAATATGTATATTTCCTATACATATATCTATATCGCATATATATATAATATATATCTCATATATAGATATATATACATAGATATATGTGTAAATATTTAGATTTATATACACACACACACATACATATGTATAGGAAATATACCATACGCGTCTATATCTATCTTTATATAAAAATATATGCATAATATCTTTACTATGTGTATAATATTTATATATATATGTTGTATATAAATAAATACACACATACATATATAGTAAATTTACTATAGATGTTTATCTACCTTTATATATGCATATATATGCACACACACACATATATATAAATATATAAAATATCCTCTGGGTGTATCTTTATGTATAAGTATATATCTACATTCCCATATACATAGTAGCTATGCTATATATGTGTGTAACTATGTATACACACATATATCACAAATATACTATATACCTATGTATTCATACACACACAGTGTGAGAATATACTAGACACACACACACACACACACATACACACACACACTCACATACAGAGCCAGAATCCCAGCTGGTACAAATGATGATAGTTCCATGGATTTAGAACCACTAACCATTTCTATCAGCTGCGGCTTGGCCCCAGGATCTAGCCGTTATATGTTGTATGTGATCTGTGTGTGCGCTCACAATCCCTGTACCCACCTACACAATCTCCATTCCGCCGTGTTTGCATTCCCAGCCCACCTTCCAGAAAACAAAAAAAAAAGGAACAAACCAAACTTAGATTTTTTGATCTTTTTTAAACAAAACACAAAAGCGAACAAAAAAAAAAAGCCGTTAAAAAAAGACTAAAAAAAAAAACAAATGCGGGAGAAAAATTCCTACCGAGTTGTCGATGTCCCTCGACTTCCCTTTTTTGGGTATTGAGCTGTGTATTGTTTCAGTGTGGGCTGTTTTCCTGTAATCTGTGGTGTGTTTGCTAAGAAACAAAAAAACAAATAACATCTTCATTTTTTCTTACCTTCCTCCCTTTCCTGTTTCCACTTCCGTTCTCTTCCTCTGCCCCTCTTCAGTCTGTGTGGCATTAAAACATTTTTAAAAAGACAAATGAACTGGAAAAAAAAACAAAAAACACTCACATTTTCCCCCCTTTTGCTGCTTGGAAACATGTAAAAGAACAGCCAAAATAAATTAGTTTTCCAATCACCGCATGGTCTGGGATCCTGTCTGGATTTATCGCTCCTCTATTTCCCCCGCCCCCCACCCCCATTATTTGCTCCGCTTTGGATCGAGAGAGTTTTCCCCTCCCTCTCTCTGAAGCTGAGAGGAACCAATGTTTTGTTCCAGATGGGAGCTGTGAGATGGTTTTGGCCGGATAAATAGCAACACATCACACGCCTACACACGCACAAAGTGAACTGAGGATGTACAATAGTGAGCGGTGGTGCAAATAGAGTGAACCGATTCCATAGAGTGAACCGATTCGGGGGGGGCGTGCAAAACACAAGTGCATTCTCGCACACACAAGGCCTGATTTCCTCCAGCAGGGGGCAGCATTTCACACATACACACAGAGACACATAGACACACCCCTTCATGGCCAGCTTGATACAAACCCCAACAAATTAAATCACCTCCTATGGCTGAGAAGGTGGGGAGCTGCTACCATTCCTCATAGACAGGGTATCTCCGGGGCAGATATAATTCCACCTACGGAGTGAAGAACATATCACCCCTCTTCTCTACCTCCCCAGCTCAGCCAGGCACCCTGGGAGCGCCCCAAAAACCAGCATCCTTCCCTCTGAGGATGCAGGGTGGAGGATTCCACTCCACAAAGCCCCATAACCTTCCCTCGTAGGTCAGGTTTTCCAAACCTTTTCTCGTTTTTGTTGCTCTCCTCTGGACTCTCTGCAATTTGTCCACGTCTGGCCTAAAGTCACAGGACTCCAGCTGAGGCCTGAGCAGAGCGGGACAATCACCGTCCGTGTCTTACCTACGACATGCCAGTTCATACACCCCAGAATGACATTCGTCATTAGCCTTTTTTCAGAACTACATCACATGGCTGATTCAGCTCCAATTTGTGACCCACTGTCACCCCCAGAGCCCTGCCAGCCATCTGACCCCCTACCCACTTAGTCCCCATTTTGTAGCTGTGCGTTCAATTTTTTCCTTCCTGAGTGAAGTACTTTGAATGTGTCTGTATTGAACATCCTGGTGTTGGCTTCAGACCAATTCTCCAACCCGTCAAGGGCGTTTTGAGTTCGAATCCTGTCCTCCAAAGGGCTTGCCACCCCGCCCAGCTCGGGTCATCTGCAATTTGAATAGCGCACTCTCCTCTCCATTAGCCAAGTCATTCGCGAAAATGTCAGATGGGCTAATACCGGACCCAGGACTGACCCCTGCAGGAGACGCCCTCCTGACCCTGTCACCTCATCCGTGTGAGGCACGCCCATGAACGCCACCAGATCAATGTGCGGCCCTGGATTTAACAAAGCAGCCAGCGCGGGGTGACTGTGGTGGCCCTGTTAGGCCCTGATCGTCAACGCAATGTAGGCTTCTAACTTCCTTGAAGTCCGTGGAAATGAGCTGAATGAAATAGAGTCGAGGATCCAGATTTTATAAACACACAGCAGGCTTTGCTTTTGTGCCTGCTGGTGCCGATTCAGCCAAGCAGCTGGTCAGAGCACGAACAGGATGGATTTGCTGGCATCGCCTCTCCGGTCCTGTGCACCCAAATCCATCCCTGCTCACTGCGGCACGTAAACCTGCCTTTGAGATGCCGACCTGCCGACTAGCGGGAAGAGTCGATGGGCTTTTGAGTGTCTTGTCCGATCCCTGCCCGGAGCCTAAAACCCTGTGGCTAGCTCACGTGTCTTCCAGCAAGGCGGCCAACCGAGAGCTGACGTTTCGGGCCAATCCACCGCCTCCTTTCGGAGCGTCTCTGCCTTTGGATCAGATTCAATGTGCCCTTGGCTGCTTTGTGGAAATCTGGGCCGCCCGTCGATCCTGTCGGGGTCCATGGGACGGCTTGCTTTAGCGAAGGACGTAACGAGAACAATAAGCGGCTTCAGATTTAAGCACACGCATAAAGTTAAAGGCGTTCACGGCCCCCGTCAGTTTCAGCCGGCGCGTCAGTTTCGGCAGGATCCCAGGCCCCATTCTGTTAACAGGGTCACCTCCCCCCCCACTCCTCTCCTTCCTTTCCTCTGGGTCTATTTTGCCATTCGTTCCTTCCATCCCTTCTGCTGTGTGTAAATATTAACTGAGGAGCACGACGGGTCATTTCCTTTTGCCTGCTGAGTTGCTTTTTCCCCTCTGAATGCGCTTTTCCCCCCACCCCCAGCCTGGTCGCGGAGCATTCGAGTGTCACTTCTGGGCGTTTGCTTCTGAGTTTTTAATCTATTTGTTTTAAGTCTTCCTTTCTTTTCTTTTCTTTTTTTCATTGGAAAGCAAATGAATTGTCCGATTCTTCCGGTTTTCAATGTCTGTCCTAATGTGCGTCATTAAAGCCAGCGGCTAATTGCTCAACCTTGTCCCACTCAAGCAGGCGATCTAGTCTGTCCCCTTGCATAGCACAAGCCAGAGAATTTCATCTGGCGACCCCTGAACTTCACCCAGTGATTTACATTTGTCTAAAGCACATTGTCTAGAAAGTAAATGATTTAAGACAACCCAGATCTTTTAACTCCAGGCTTTGCTTTGCTAACATAGACTCACCAGCCAGGCTTTTCAGAGAGTTTGATTATGTATATGCAGGATGCAGACATTTCATTTCATTAGACATTAAAGGCCCGAAGAGATCATCCAGTCTGACACAACCCAGAGAATTTGCCCCCACCCCACTCTGCCCGTGATTCCTGCATTACCTTGAGTTTGAGCAAGAGGGTAGCCCGTGGAGACACAGCCAATATCAAGCTAAACGGTGCCAAGCTATGGAGAATCTGTTGCATCTTTCATGTTGTTGACGCTGAATCTTGAAAGCCCATGAGATCAGCTTTAAAATATACCAAATGTTAGGTTATCGGCCTTCCATTTTGTTAACACTGCATTTTGGAGCTTTTCTCTACAACCCTATCGACTAAAAACTTGGTTTTTAAAAAACAGTTTGACAGCTGAGATTCCCCCGTCATCACAGGACACTGGGGCTTTAGAGTGAGTGCCAGCTGTCGAGAGAGTTGCAACGGAAATCTCCAGAGTTGGCCACGCTGCCGTGAAAAAATTTGTCCCTTGTTTCTGGCCTGAATTTGTCTGGTTTCACCTCTCACCCACTGGGCCTCCTTCTGGAGATAATGCACAATCAAATCTAACACAATTTGTGGCTTAAAAATATCAAGTTGAACTTCCCTGTCCCCTATAAAAAGATGAAGATTCACCGGCAAGGGTTAGACTTCAGAATTTACCAAATCGGGAGAAGATCACAGCTATCCCTCCTTAAAATTAATGGTCAGATTCATCCCAATACAACTCTTCCACCAGCACAATAGATTAGGATTTAGTCCCATAGGACCAAACAATTTGTCTCAGTAAGAATAAATATTTTGGGGCTAAAATATTGGGGTGAAATTAAACTAAAGCGAAAAAATAGTCAGTCTTCATCTCATTCATTGTGTCCATCAGCAAAATGATCAAAGACTAGAATTTGATAGGAGCACAGTTTGTCTCAGCAAGCATGAATATTTATCAGGTGAAATCCATGCTCAGAAAAAACCCAGGAAAGAGCCACAAGATATTTTCATCTCCTGCGGAAGGTTTAGGACTTAATCCCTGGCTTGACTGGAATTGTAATATTTTTTCTCTGCAAAACTTTTGTCTCACGGGTTTGAAAAAAGATGCTTGCATGTTTTAATGAAAAAAAAAAACCTAAACATAAAAAAAAGAACAAAAAAAAACCCCCCACCAAACCTGGTTTGAGATTGTGGCGTGTACCCTTTATTCTTCTGCCTTGCGCTCTGCTCTCATCTGGAACGAGAGAAAAAAACAAAGCAAAAACAACGAATGAATGAAAAAAATTTAAAGTCTGTGTGGGTTCAAAAAAACCAAAAAAAAGGACTCAAAAAGCACCTGTCTTTTGTTGTCTGTTTTCCTTTGGTTCTCATGGTTTCTGGTGGTGCCTTTCAGTTGTGTCAGCTCCCCACAACTTTCTCTCTCACCCGCTGCGCCTTTCTGTCTGACGCACTGCAATCTCTGAGCAACCTCCTTATGGGCGCTTGCCAACTTTCTAGCTGGCGCTCGTCGGTTCTCGGCAACTGTCCGGCTCTCTCCAATTCTCCAATGCCTCTCCCTGTCCTCAGCTCGCTCCTGTCCCCTCTTCCTCTCCAGCTGTCCCTTCCAGGCCCTCATCCCCGTCTTGGCCCACCCTGTGCCTCCATTCGGGCCGAGCGTGCGGACCCCCCGTCGGCCCGATTTCACGCCTGCCTTGGCCGGGCATCACGAGATGGAATCAGGGCCGGTCTTTCGCCACCGTTCCCTCTATAGGTTTTCACAGAGGTGGGGGTATTGACTGGGGAGGGGGGGGTCACACACAGGACTCATGGGGTGGGGGGGAGTCAGACCCCCTGATCCCAGCTAAAGCCAAGAAAAGGGTTCTTGAGCTGAAAAGTGTTGACAACCCCCCGCCCATATAGCAACCATCAACAGTGTAACAAATGGTCCCCCACCCGAAAGAGAAGAGTGAGGGGGGATTTGATAGCTGCTTTCAACTACCTGAAAGGGGGTTCCAAAGAAGATGGATCTAGACTGTTCTCAGTGGTAGCAGATGACAGAAGAAGGAGTAATGGTCTCAAGTTGCAGTGGGGGAGGTTTAGGTTGGATATTAGGAAAAACTTTTTCACTAGCAGGGTGGGGAAGCACTGGAATCGGTTCCCTAGGGAGGTGGTGGAATCTCCTTCCTTAGACGTTTTTAAGGTCAGGCTTGACAAAGCCCTGGCTGGGATGATTTAGTTGGGGACTGGTCCTGCTTTGAACAGGGGCTTGGAGTAGATGACCCCCTGAGGTCCCTTCCAACCCTGAGATTCTCTGATTCTCTGATTCTCATCTGGTCCTGTGTGTCTCTGTTTCTGTATGAACAGCTTTCCTCTCTTCAGTTCTTCCTTGTTTTTCTCTGAGACTGGAGGGGCTTAGTGAGTTAAAATGGGATGGCTGGTGGATCAGGACACCTGGGTTCTCCAAAAGGGGAGTGGGGTGGGACAGAGGGGGGCTGGGAGTCCGGACTCCTGAGATCTCTTCCCAGCTCTGGGAGATGTAATTCTTTTGTGTGTGTCGGGTGCTTTGAGATCCTCGAATGACAGAGGGGGCCCCCCTCCGTCGGTCTATCCCCCTACGTGTGCTGTCGCTTTGCTGTCAGGCATTCACACGCCACCCCCACCCCGGGGGGAGGACCTTCCTTCTGAGCCGCCTGTCTGTCTAGCTAACACCGGGGACGAGGGCAAATCTCTGGGCAGCAGCCACCGCCCCACTCCATCGCGGCCAGGAAAGAGGGCCCCGGGAATAAACAGGGCAGTGCGTCTCGAGGTGGAGATAGCCACAAACACGGAAGGCCCCGATCCCCTCCAGCAGGGGGCGCTCTCTCCCCTGGCCGTCAGGGCTGGCCCCAGTGCTAGGGGGCGCTGTGCTGCAGGGAGCAGGGCAGGGGGCTCGGGGGGGGCGCTCTCCCCTGGCTGTCAGGGCTGGTCTCGGGGCTAGGGGGCCCTGTGCTGCAGGGAGCAGGGCAGGGGGCTCGGGGGGGGCGCTCTCCCCTGGCCGTCAGGGCTGGTCTCGGGGCTAGGGGGCCCTGTGCTGCAGGGAGCAGGGCAGGGGGCTCGGGGGGGGGGCGCTCTCCCCTGGCCGTCAGGGCTGGCCCCAGTGCTAGGGGGCCCTGTGCTGCAGGGAGCAGGGCAGGGGGCTCGGGGGGGCGCTCTCCCCTGGCCGTCAGGGCTGGTCTCGGGGCTAGGGGGCCCTGTGCTGCAGGGAGCAGGGCAGGGGGCTCGGGGGGGCGCTCTCCCCTGGCCGTCAGGGCTGGTCTCGGGGCTAGGAGGCCCTGTGCTGCAGGGAGCAGGGCAGGGGGCTCAGGGGGGCGCTCTCCCCGGCCGTCAGGGCTGGTCTCGGGGCTAGGGGGCCCTGTGCTGCAGGGAGCAGGGCAGGGGGCTCGGGGGGGGGGGGGCGCACTCCCCTGGCCGTCAGGGCTGGTCTCGGGGCTAGGGGGCCCTGTGCTGCAGGGAGCAGGGCAGGGGGCTCGGGGGGGGGGGGCGCTCTCCCCTGGCCGTCAGGGCTGGTCTCGGGGCTAGGGGGCCCTGTGCTGCAGGGAGCAGGGTAGGGGGCTCGGGGGGGCGCTCTCCCCTGGCCGTCAGGGCTGGTCTCGGGGCTAGGGGGCCCTGTGCTGCAGGGAGCAGGGCAGGGGGCTCGGGGGGGGGGGGCGCTCTCCCCTGGCCGTCAGGGCTGGTCTCGGGGCTAGGGGGCCCTGTGCTGCAGGGAGCAGGGCAGGGGGCTCGGGGGGGCGCTCTCCCCTGGCCGTCAGGGCTGGTCTCGGGGCTAGGAGGCCCTGTGCTGCAGGGAGCAGGGCAGGGGGCTCAGCGGGGGGCGCTCTCCCCTGGCCGTCAGGGCTGGTCTCGGGGCTAGGAGGCCCTGTGCTGCAGGGAGCAGGGCAGGGGGCTCAGCGGGGGGCGCTCTCCCCTGGCCGTCAGGGCTGGTCTCGGGGCTAGGAGGCCCTGTGCTGCAGGGAGCAGGGCAGGGGGCTCGGGGGGGGCGCTCTCCCCTGGCCGTCAGGGCTGGTCTCGGGGCTAGGAGGCCCTGTGCTGCAGGGAGCAGGGCAGGGGGCTCGGGGGGGGGCGCTCTCCCCTGGCCGTCAGGGCTGGTCTCGGGGCTAGGGGGCCCTGTGCTGCAGGGAGCAGGGCAGGGGGCTCAGCGGGGGGCGCTCTCCCCTGGCCGTCAGGGCTGGTCTCGGGGCTAGGAGGCCCTGTGCTGCAGGGAGCAGGGCAGGGGGCTCAGCGGGGGGCGCTCTCCCCTGGCCGTCAGGGCTGGTCTCGGGGCTAGGAGGCGCTGCGCCGGAGGAGGCTTCACAGTTTGCATCCAGCGGATGCACAGGGCCCACGCAGCTGACACTGTTCGCAGCCAAGCAGCCGAGTGGCCTGTCTCTAAGCCGATTGGCGGCTAATCGCACAGGGCTGGGTAAGCCCCGCTCGTTACAGGCCAATCTCGTTAGAACAATCCCCTTGGGGTCAGAGTGACATATGCTGAGCCGGGGAGCACATCTGGCAGGGGCTGCATTAGCCTGTTTCTGCCTGGGAAATCCTGTTGTCTCCCAGAGCAGCCTGGTGTCCCCCCCCCGAGCGCCCCCCCCCATGCCACAGCCTGAGCCCCTAATATTCATCCCCGCCTTGCTCCCCTGCCGGCAGCGCTTGCCCATTGTGCAGACACAGCTGCCTCTGGGGTGGAGTAACCAGAACAGCCCAGACTGCTGGGGAGAGCGCCCCCTACTGATCTCTGCCCGCTCCCTGCAGCACAGCGCCCCCTAGCGCCGCACTGGGGCATCGGGGACGGCCCTGGCTGCCAGGGGAGAGCGCCCCCTGCTGATCCCCCGCTCCCTGCACCACAGCGCCCCCTAGCGCCGCACTGGGGCATCGGGGACGGCCCTGGCTGCCCGGGGAGAGCGCTCCCTGCTGAGCCCCCGCTCCCTGCAGCACAGCGCCCTCTAGCGCCGCACTGGGGCATTGGGGCCAGGCCTGATTGCCAAGGGAGAGCGACCCCTGCTGAGCCCCCACTCCCTGCAGCACAGCGCCCCCTAGTGCCGCACTGGGGCATCGGGGCCGGCCCTGGCTGCCAGGGGAGAGCACCCCCTGCTGAGCCCCCGCTCCCTGCAGCACAGCGCCCCCTGCCGCCGCACTGGGACATCGGGGCCGGCCCAGACTGCCAGGGGAGAGCGCCCCCTGCTGATCCCCCGCTCCCTGCAGCACAGCGCCCCCTAGCGCCGCACTGGGGCATCGGGGCCGGCCCAGACTGCCAGGGGAGAGCGCCCCCTGCTGAGCCCCCACTCCCTGCAGCACAGCGCCCCCTAGCGCCGCACTGGGGCATCGGGGCCAGGCCTGATTGCCAAGGGAGAGCGACCCCTGCTGAGCCCCCACTCCCTGCAGCACAGCGCCCCCTAGTGCCGCACTGGGGCATCGGGGCCGGCCCTGGCTGCCAGGGGAGAGCGCCCCCTGCTGAGCCCAGGCCCCGCTCCCTGCAGCACAGCCCAAAGCCCCGGTCTCTACCCCCAAAGCTCTGCTGGTGCCCCAACTCGCAGCCCCCTGCTCTCCCGGCCCTGGGCTCCCCCCCCCCAATCTCTTCCACAGCTCAGCCCAGCGAGCCCCTCCCAGCCGGGGCAGGAAACGGGGGACGAGCTGTTCCTAGCTCGTGTGAACCCAGCCCAAGCAGCGACGCCCCCCCCCCCGCCCCCCGCCCTGTCCCTCAGGGGTCAGATGATGCCACAATTTCATTCTTCCCTCCATCAGCTAGATCCGCTCGGCCAAAGTGGCCAGCTGCTCCCGTCCGGGCCCACCCCACTGGCTGCAGCTTCCCCCGGAGAGTCACAGCTTGGGAGGCTGGTGAGGCCCCCCGCCCACCTCGCCCCTGGCTGAGCATCCGGTCGGTGAGGCGGTTTGCCCAAAGAGAGGTCATCCCACCCCACCCAATCCACCAGCCCGAAGCAGTGCTCACCATCCGGCCAGGCCTAACGCGGGCGGGGAATGAACGCACAGCCCCCCCCGCAGCCACGGCGTCTGGGCTGCGACTTGCCCGGGGCCATCGTCCCTTGTCAGTGGGGAAACTGAGGCACGAGCACACCCAAGGCCCTTCCGCGCCTAACGCTCTTCAAAGCCAAGGGGCGTTAGACACCTGCCGTTGAGGGTCTAACGGCATCAACCCCAGGTCTTCGCACCACCCTGCCATCCGTCTCTTCTGCACTGATGGACGCCTGCCCCCCCTACCCCCAAATACAGGATGGAGAAGTGCATTGTGGGAGTTTTCCTCCCCGACCAGCCCTCTACCTCGGTGGACTGGGAGCTCCCACAGCGACCGCGGCACTCACAGGAAACCCTGCTGTGTGGGATCAGATGCTGGGGCATCGGGGCCAGCCCAAACCATCAGGGGAGAGCGCCCCCGCCCCGCTCCCTGCAGCACAGCGCCCCCCAGTGCCTCACTGGGGCAGTGCGGCCAGCCCTGAGCTGGGGAAGTGCCCGGAGGGCAAGGGCAAGGAGCGCCCTGTACCTCTCTGAGCTAACCAGCAGTGCGTGAATACAGGCGTAGCCCTGCACCCTACCCGCCCCCCCAGGCATCAGCCAGTTCCACCCCCCCACACCCCACCCCCGACACTGCCTCCCGACCGGTCACGCCCAAGCCCTTGGAAAGCGGGGCCTGCAGATGGGTGAACGTCTGCCATGGGGCCCTGGCCACCACGAGAGGGTGGCGGGGCACCACCGCCGAGCTGGGCCGGTGGAGACCCGGCAGATGCTCGCTTGCGCCCCCCCCACCACCCCCTCTCCCGCATCCCTTGGTTGACTGGTGTGAAGGCCAGAGGGGGCCAAGAGGCGTCCAGGTGGGTCCGAGCTCCTCCGTTCGACCCGCCGGTCGGGTCCCACCCGCCCGGTTGAGCCCTTCCTGCGGGAGACTGATGGGGCGTGCGAGCCGGAGGGACTGGGGGGGGGGGGGGGGGGGCTGCGCGGGTGGGACAATCCGCGCCCCGCACCGCGGAGGAAGGCAAAAGGAAACAGCCCCCGGGGACCCTGGGAGACATATTCCCTCCTGCCCCGAATCTGGCAGCCAGGCCCGCCCGCCCGGCCACGGGTTCGCTGCCCCTCCCCAGCCCTTCGAGCCGGCGGCCGTGGCGGTGACTCTCCTCCCCCCGACGGTCGGCCCGGGCATCCAGGTCCCAAACGGCCCGGCCTGGGCGAGACGCCGCTGGGGGGGACAGAGACCCCCGGAGCCGCGGGCAGCTGCTGAGAAGCCCCAGAAGGTTCAGCCAGCTCCGGAAGCGGCTGTGGAGCAAAGACCCGGTTGAGGGCGGAAATTCGCCCCGGCCCGCGTCAGGCCGGTCCCCTGCTCAGCGCTGCCCCCCGGGGGGGGTTGCCCAATGGTGCGGGAGCCACGGGCCCCTTGTAACGCTGATCTGCTTCTGCCCGGGGACCCCGGATCCGGGCAGGGAAACTTCAGGGCCCACCCAGCCTGTCCCTAGCCAGCGCAGGATTACACCCAACGGGCCCACGATGGGCTAAAGCTTGAGAGCCAGGACTCCTGGGTTCAGTCCCCAGTTCTGGGAGGGGAGTGGGGTCTAGCGGTTAGAGCAGTGGGGGCTGGGAGCCAGGACTCCCTCTTGGGCAGGGACAAGCTCTCATTGCTTGTCATTGTTGGGGGCGGGGATGGGGGGGCCCACGCTGGCTTCCCCTCCTGCCATCCAGGGTGGTGCCTCAATCCAGAAGTTCCTGCCAGGAGGCTGGCAGATGTTCTCCCTCCCCCTTCCCATCTCAGCTCTGTCCCAGAATGCGGTTAATCCCCTTCTTTCAATATTTAAACCACCCCGGGCCTAGGAGATTATCTCACTGCAGGGAGACGGCGGGCCCTGTACGGAGCTCGGGTGAGCCCCACAAATCCCTGCACCAGGAAATGAGCCCAGCCCACCCCCTAGACCCCACTCCCTCCCAGAGCTGGGGAAAGAACCCAGGAGTCCTGGCTCCCAGCCCCCCCCCCCAAACCCACCAGCCCCCACTCCCCTTCCAGAGCAGGGGAGAGAACCCAAGAGTCCGGGCTCCCAGCCCCCCTGCTCTAACCCACTAGATCCCAGTCCCCTCCCAGAGCCGGGGAGAGAACCCAGGAGTCCTGACTGCCCCCACCCCCGTAGTGTGTATTTACACATGGCATCTAAGGTTACTGTGACCTTTACTGCACCGGGAACACTCAGGTCTCTGCCTATGGAAGGCGGCTGTGGGATTTCCACAGCCCCAGCCTTCGCCTCCGCCCAGGGATGCAGTGGTATGTAGGTCCTGACCTCCCCATTACTCACATAGCCACATATCACAGCAGGGTGGAATGAGAGACAAAACAGAAACACCCAGGGAATCAGAGCCCCAGGCAGCTCCTCAGCTCCAGCAGCAACGCCAGGCACACTGGGCAAAGAACCAGGAGTCCCGGCTCCCAGCCCCACCCCCTGCCGCTCTAACCTCCCAGACCCCACTCCCCTCCCAGGGCCAGGATAGAACCCAGGAGTCCTGGCTCCCACCCCCTGCCGCTCTGACCTCCCGGACCCCACTCCCCTCCCAGGGCCAGGATAGAACCCAGGAGTCCTGGCTCCCACCCCCTGCCGCTCTGACCTCCCGGACCCCACTCCCCTCCCAGGGCCAGGATAGAACCCAGGAGTCCTGGCTCCCATCCCCTGCCGCTCTGACCTCCCGGACCCATTCCCCTCCCAGGGCCAGGATAGAACCCAGGAGTCCTGGCTCCCACCCCCTGCCGCTCTGACCTCCCGGACCCCACTCCCCTCCCAGGGCCAGGATAGAACCCAGGAGTCCTGGCTCCCACCCCCTGCCGCTCTGACCTCCCGGACCCCACTCCCCTCCCAGGGCCAGGATAGAACCCAGGAGTCCTGGCTCCTACCCCCTGCCGCTCTAACCTCCCGGACCCATTCCCCTCCCAGGGCCAGGATAGAACCCAGGAGTTCTGGCTCCCACCCCCTGCCGCTCTGACCTCCTCGACCCCACTCCCCTCCCAGGGCAAGGATAGAACCCAGGAGTCCTGGCTCCCACCCCCTGCCGCTCTAACCTCCCGGACCCATTCCCCTCCCAGGGCCAGGATAGAACCCAGGAGTTCTGGCTCCCACCCCCTGCCGCTCTGACCTCCCGGACCCCACTCCCCTCCCAGGGCCAGGATAGAACCCAGGAGTCCTGGCTCCCACCCCCTGCCGCTCTAACCTCCCAGACCCATTCCCCTCCCAGGGCCAGGATAGAACCCAGGAGTCCTGGCTCCCACCCCCTGCCGCTCTGACCTCCTCGACCCCACTCCCCTCCCAGGGCCAGGACAGAACCCAGGAGTCCTGGCTCCCTGCCCACCAGGCTCTCTCAGCACAGGGGGATTATGGATGGAAGAACAGAGGCGGTTCTCAGGGAGGCCGGCGCCTGTTTAAGCTCTGAATTATAGCTCAGGCTGCCAATGTCAAGTGCTTGCTTCATTCACTGCTCTGGACAGCAGTGGTGCTATAGGGCAAAACTGAGGGTCAGCAATAGAGGGGGCGGGAGCCCAGGGCTGGGGGGGAGCCCAGGGAGGGGCTGGCAGGGGGCTGCGGGTCGGGAGTGAGGGGCACCGGCAGAGATGGGAGGGGAGCCCAGGGCTGGGCTGGCAGGGGGCTGCGGGTCGGGAGTGAGGGGCACCGGCAGGGCTGGGAGGGGAGCCCAGGGCTGGGCTGGCAGGGGGCTGTGGGTGGGGAGTGAGGGGCACTGGCAGGGCTGGGGGGGGGGGCAGGGCTGGGCTAGCAGGGGGCTGCAGATCAGGAGTGAGGGGCCCCGGCAGAGCTGGCAGGGAGCCCAGGGCTGGGCTCGCAGGGGGGAGCGGAAGCCGGAAGAAATCTGGACTAAAGTCAAAGATTTGCAAACAAACCCGGCGACCTTCGGCCGTGCCCACACTGCGCCGGGCGGGGGAGGCAGGTTTCACGTTGCAGAGGGCCAGGGGTGAGCAAGCGCGGGGGCTGGCAGCCGGAGTGCAGCGCGGCGGCTGGGGATAATTAGAGCCAGGCTCGTTTAGCTGCCACAGGGGACGGGGAGGGATTGGCCGTGGCCCGGTCACTGCACCACAGCCAGGACCAGAGCCTGGCTCTCGAGGGGAAAGGCCCCGTGTCCCATTCCCCACCCCCTGAGCCAGCCCGTCCCCTGCCCTGGGGCCAGATGGGAGCCAGCGCCCCCTAGAGGGGAAAGGTCCCATGTCCCATTCTGCACCCCCTGAGCCAGCCCGTCCCCTGCCCTGGGGCCAGATGGGAGCCAGCGCCCCCTAGAGGGGAAAGGTCCCATGTCCCATTCCCCACCCCCTGAGCCAGCCCGTCCCCTGCCCTGGGGCCAGATGGAAGCCAGCGCCCCCTAGAGGGGAAAGGCCCCGTCTCCCATTCCCCACCCCCTGAGCCAGCCCGTCCCCTGCCCTGGGGCCAGATGGGAGCCAGCGCCCCCTAGAGGGGAAAGGCCCCGTGTCTCCTTCCCCACCCCCTGAACCAGCCAGTCCCCTTCCGACCCTACAAAAATAATCTTTTATCCATTATCAAGTGATCCTTTAACAGTTTAATTAATACATAAGTTACCAGACTTTGCTTGGTGTGTCTGCGTGTAATGGGCTGTAGGCTTTAGGCCTCTTATTAGAATTAGTCATAATAAAATATTATTAATTATTATCATTAACTATTGAGGAAATTAATGCTTGGACTAGAGGTATGCGGGGAAGGAAAGCCTGGAGTTGGAGTCCCATGGGGAATGGACTCCAATCCAAGCGGTATAATACCCGGGTTGGTCTCCATGGAGAATGGGGTCCAGTCCGGCAGATAATACATAGGTGGGAAGGAAAGCTCAGAGCTGGATCTCCATGGAGAATGGAGTCCAGGACCCAGATTTCTTGAGTACGATCCGGGTCCAGCTGTTTGACCCTCCTCTGCGATGACATGGGGCTTGGGGGGGGGACTCCAGGTCCAGAGCCCTTTACAGTAGAGCCGGTTCCTCGCCCGAAGTGCACTGGGGATCTGGACCAAAGCACTAGGATGGTAACAAAATCCAGATTTGGCTCCATTTGCAAACAGAGTGGGCTGGTCTGCAGTCATGCACTTGCGGGGAGAAGCAGAAGCTGGACTCCCGGAGTCCAACACGGATCTGGATCCCAAGTCCCCTGTGTGCTGGGATGAGACAAGACCTGGACTGGCAAATTCCTGGGCACGGAGGGGCACAGGCTGGATGCAAAACCCAGATCTGGAATCCATCTCCATGGAGCCGGACTCACTGGAAGGCTGTAGGTAGGATCAGACCAAAACCCAATGCGGATTCCCACATCCCCTGCTCAGACACCCATGGGCTGAATCAAAAGCGGGATCCGGATGAACACATCCCCTGCCCTGACACCCGCGGAAGTAAAACCCAGATCTGGATTTCCTGCTCCCCTGGCACTGACCCTGGTGGGTTGGAACAACACCTGGATCTGGATCCCTCTCTCCGGAGCTGGATTCATTGCAAAGGTACGTGCAGGCTGGAATCAAGACCCGGCTGCCCAGTCCACCGCTCCGCTGTGGCTCCCACCCGCCCTACTTCCCCGCCTCTCTCTGGGCGTCGACCTCCTGGATCCAGGCCACAGTGCGGGCTCGGCTCTCCTCCCAGGTGTAGAGGGGCTGGTAGCCGAAGTGGCGCTGGGCCTTGTCCGTCTGCACCGTGAAGGTGGTGCTGGCCACGGCCAGGGTGTACGGGTTGAGCAGGGGGGCGTAGGAGAAGAAGGGCCGGAGAAGCCACCGGATGAGGCTGTTGGCCAAGGCCAGGCAGCGCAGGAGCCAGAAGGGCACGACGGGCTGGGAGCCCACGAGGCGGAAGCCGCAGGAGGCCAGGATCTCCATGTTAAAGTCCTCGTAGCTCTTGTAGGGGGAGGCGTCGTAGCAGAAGTAGACCTGGCCCCCGATGGCCGCCGGGGCCTCCTGCATCTGCCAAGCCACCAGCACGTGCATCCAGGCCACGTTGCCTGCAGGGGAGACGGGGGCGGGGGGTGTCAAACGCCCAGCCCTGATCCGCCCCAGGAGGAGACAGTGGGGCTCTCACATCCCCCCTCCCAAAGATACATCTCCCCGTGGTTGGCCAGGAATTCAATCCTGCCTGTGAGCTGGAGCCACTAGATGGCGACATCGCTCAGACACACACACACAAGAGCCCAATCCCCTCCAGCAGGGGGCAGTGCTACACACTCATAATCCCGCCTCCGGACCACGCCCCATTTGCACAGTCTCCCTGCATCTACATGCACAAACCACACCGGTGCCCGCCCCCCCCCCCACCAAGGAGTATTAGCAGAGCTGGGGGGGGGGAGGGATCTGGGCTAGCAGGGGGCTGCGGGTCAGGAGTGAGGGGCACCGGCAGGGCTGGAGTGGGAGGGCAGGGCTGGGCTAGCAGGGGGCTGCGGGTTGGGAGTGAGGGGCACTGGCAGGGCTGGGCAGGGGGGCAGGGCTGGGCTAGCAGGGGGCTGTGGGTCAGGCGTGAGGGGCACCATGCTCTCACTCACCCACGTAGACCCGGCCGTGCTCGGTGCTGACGGGAACGGCCCGGAGCAGCCTCCGTCCCGTCTGCAGCCCCTTCTCGTAGAATTCCTTCATTAGTGGGTGTTTCTCCCCATAGATCCCCGTGGGGCGCAGGGCGCAGGTTACCATCCATCGACCACCCCCCAGCTGTGGGCAGACATGGGGGTGAGCACCCGGATGCCTGGGTCCCATCCCCTCACTCCCCAGAGGCTGGGTGCTGTGTGATGCCCTCCCGGACGCCTGGGTCCCATTCCCCATCCCAATCTCTCTTCCACCCCACCACCCCCCGATGGCTGCAGAATCCTTAGTGGGCTAGTCCTGGATGCCTGGGTTCCATTTCTTTTCCCGGACACCTGAGTCCCATTTACTCCCTCCCTGGTGCTGGGAGGCTCCCTAGAGGTGCTGACCGTTCCTTGACCCGGACACCTGGGTCCCATTTCCTTCCTCCTGTGGGGTTACAGGACAGAGGATGCAGAGATCCATGGCGAGGGGGGTCTAACGGATGCGTAGGTCTCATTCCCCACCCCAGGGGCTGTGCCAGGGGGTTGGGGGCTACTTACAGGCATCCCATTGGCCTCAATGACCATGCGCTCGGCCCGCGCCTTGCTCAGAGGGTACGGCTGCTCGTGCAGGGCATCGTAGGCCGAGTCCTCATTCCCCCTGCAACGGGCAAGACACAGGCACTCAGGGGCAGTGCCACTTCCTTCCTGCCCGTCCCCTTTCCAGGATCCCACTGCCCCCACCATCCCTCTGCTCTGAGCTCTGGCAGTCCCCGCACCCCTCCTCTTAAGCCCTTCCCCCTCTGCTGGGATCCCACTACCCCCACCATCACCTTGCTCTGAGCTCTGGCAGTCCCCGCCCCCCTCCCCATAAGCCCTTCCCAGTCTGCTATGATCCCACCACCCTCACCACCCGTCTTGCTCTGGACCATGGTGTGATGAAGTGGGACTGTTCTTAATGTTTCCTCTGAATACTGTAGGGGTGCCTCAGTTTCCCCTAGGCATTTCTTAAGTCTCTAGGCGGTGGGATAAGAGGGTGTAATTGTTGCAGAGCAAAGGGCCAGGGTACATAAATGGCCGACACTCTGTCTCCTGGCAACTGCTGGCCTGGGCCCTTCCCCCCTGCAAGGTGAGAGCTAAAGGATTGGAGAACAAAGGAATCAGGTGCCCTCCTGGCCGGGGAAAGGGACAAAGCCCAGAGGAGGAGGGGCTGGAGGGTGAGTTAGTTGGGGGCTGGCTGGGGACGTGGAGTGAGGTGCAGACGGGGTTGTCTGGCTCCCTGCCCCGCAAAATGGACCCGGCTGAGGGGTCCTGTTCTCTGCACCTACAAGCTCTGTGTTAGACCATGTTCCTGTCGTCTAATAAACCTCTGTTTTATTGGCTGGCTGAGAATCACGTCTGACTGCGGAGTTGGGGGGCAGGACCCTCTGGCTTCCCCAGGACCCCGCCAGGGCGGACTGGCTGTGGGAAGCGCCCGGAGGGGCAGAGGAGGCTGAAGGCTCCGAGGTCAGACCCAGGAAGGTGGAGCCGGGTGAGCTGTGTGTCCTGCAGACAGGCTGCTCCCCGAGAGGAGACTTCCCCCGAGTCCTGCCTGGCTGCGTAGGGGGCAGCTCCAGAGCATCGCCCGGGGACCCCGTGACACATGGCCACCTGCCCAGCCTCTCCCCCTCCGCTATTCCCCACCACCCCACCCTGGAACCCCCCCAGCCAGCTCCAAGCAATGGAGGGACATTGAAACAACCCCCAGCCAGCGCTGGGTGGAAGCTGCTGTCCCCAGCCACCCACAGCTGGAGGGGCCGCGCGGGAACCGTGTGCAGCAAAAAACAAACAGAGCACAGCTGCTTGCCTCCTGAAAAGCTTCAGAATATGAGAACAGGACCCAGGCATCCGGGATGGCAGACAGGCGTAGCCCGGGCCGGGGCGGGGAGAGACAAAGATGGGGAACGGGACCCAGGCACCCGGGAAGGGCCTCACGGCTCAACGTGCCCAGTGCCTGCAGTGTGTTTGTTTCGTGTGGTGGTTGCCATGGGGCTAGGGTGGGACCCCTGAGGGAAGCCCTGGGTGGGGCTGGAAACAGCTGAGGCGGGGTGGGAGCCAGAGACCGCAGGCAGGGAGGGGCGGGGAGTCATGGAACTACAGAGTCACAGAACCGGAGGGGACCTCGAGAGATCCCGTCCCCTGCACTCACGGCAGGACGAAGTATGAACTGGGGGGTCATGAACCCTTGGAGGGTTTGTGAAATGCACCAGGGGGTTTCTCAGAAAAAATTCGGGAATGAGGGACAGAGCCATCCCTAGGGATCCCGGGCGTGGGGGCTGGCAGCCCGTGACCACGACTTCCTGGCAAAACACCTTGAAGCTTTGCTATAGCCGGGCGTTTGTTTTCCTGGACGGCTCAGGACCCGAAGGCTTGGGGGAGGAACTCTTTAATTGCGTTGGCTTCTTAAATACCTTCCTGCTGTTTCAGGTCTGATACTCCCTGATAAAACACGGAAGAGATAGAAGCTACGGCCGTGAAGTCTTGGAAGAGCATTGCCGTTTCCATAATGTAATACAATTAACAATGTAACGATACGTAATAATGTAATACTAAATGGTGTGCAGTGAGGGTACCAAATTATTTCGAAGAACTCCACATCTGTAATTTATGCTCAGGCAAGGGAGAAAATCCCTGGAAATGTTCATTTTTCAGAGGGGGTTCGCGAGAGCTCATATTTTCGTGAAAGGGATTCGCGGGTTGTTTAAATTTGGGAACCACTGCTCTAGGCCATCCCTAACAGGGGTTTGTCCAACCTGCTCTTAAAAATCCCCAGTGATGGAGACTCCACCACCTCTCTGGGCAAGTTATTCCAGGCCTTAGCCACCCTGACAGTTACAAAGTTTTTCCTGATGTCCAACCTAAACCGCCCTTGCTGCAATTAAGCCCTTTGCGTCTTGTCCTATCCTCAGAGGTTAAGAAGAACAATTCTTCTCCCTCCTCCGTGTAACAACCTTTTACAGACTTGAAAACTGTTCTCACGTCCCCTCTCGGTCTTCTCTTCTCCAGACTAAACAAACCCAGTTCTTTCAATCTTCCCCCACAGCTCACGGCTTCTAGACCTTGAATCGTTTTTGTTGCTCTTCTCTGGACTCTCTCCAATTTGTCCACATCTTTCCTGAAATGTGGCGCCCAGAACCAGACCCAATACTCCAGCTAAGACCGTATCCGCGCGGAGTAGAGCGGAAGAATTACTGCTCGTGTCTTGCTGACAACGCTCCTGCTGATACAGCCCAGAAAGATGTTTGCTTTTTTTGCTACAGCGTGACACTGTTGACTCACACTTGTGATCCGCTCTGATCCCCAGATCCCTTTCCTCAGTCCTCCTTCCTAGGCCGTCATTTCCCATTCTGTGTTTGTGCAGCTGATTGTTCCTTCCTAAGGATGAGGGCATTTAACCCCTAGGACGCCTGGGTTCTGTCCCTGGCTCTAGGAGGGGACTAGGGTCTAGTGGTTAGAGCGGGGGGGGCTGGGAGCCAGGAGCCTAGGTACCTGTAGAAGGGATCCCCCTTGGTGTTGGGGCCCACAACCTCCATGCTGCTGGTGTAGATCAGATACTGGGTCCCATGCTCAATGCAGGCGTCAATCACATTCTTGGTCCCTGGAGGTGGGGGTTGGGGGAAAGGAAAACATGGGGTTAATCAGGTTTCTGAGCACCCCTAACTCTGCCTGGCATGAGAGCCTTCTCCTCCACAACCCAGCCCCTGCACCAGGTCCCGGAGCAGCCAGAGGGGTGGAGGCTGGGAGCCAAGACTCCACGGTACCTCAGTTTCCCTTCTGCACCTAAATTCTCCAGCTCGGGAATAATTCTCTGTTCCTCAGAAGAGGTGGATCAGGCTGCTGGGGCCGGGACCTTGGGCAGGGCTCGTGCGGGGGCTAGTGGGCCCCCCCAGATTCACTTGCCCACCCAGTAACGCTATTTGTGTTTGGTAAAGAGCTCGCAGAGGCGTCACCTGCAGCCTCTTCCCTCTTTAGTCACTGGGCTGCGTGGGAGGGATTTTCCGAAGCTCAGGGTTTTCGTGGAAACCTGGAGGCGAGACAGACGGCCCGAGCCAAGAGCAGCGGAGATCGCTTCGAGGAGCGGGAAAGGAGAGGAGACGTTCAGGATTGCAGTCCCAGGCTCAGCCTCAACGGGGTGCTGGCTGTTGGGGGTGGGGGGGTGTTCCCGGCTACTCCAGAACCAGCAGGGGGCGCTATCGAGCGCGAGGCAGGAAGGCTGGCTGCCAGGAGAGAGCACCCCCGCCGCGCTCCCTGGAGCAAAGCGGCCTCCCCACCCCACCCCCAGCGACGTGCGCTGCCCCAGCCCCTTCCCATACCGTGAACGTTCACCTCTGTGATCTTCTCGGGCGGGACCCTGCCCCACACATCCACCAAGCTGGCTGCGTGGATCACCACGTCCGCCCCCTTCACGGCAGCCCCAACGTCCGTGGGGCTACTGATGTCCCCCCGGATCAGGTTCACCTTCACCTTCTCTGAAACAGAGAGACAGAGCCCCGGTGAGAGGGCTTGAAATGGGGCAGGGGGCTGGGAGCCCGGACTCCTGGGTTCTCTCCCTAGCTCTGGGAGGGGAGTGGGGTCTGGTGGTTAGAGCAGGGGAGCTGGGAGCCCGGACTCCTGGTTTCTCTCCCCAGCTCTGGGAGGGGAGGGGGGTCTGGTGGTTAGAGCAGGGGGGCTGAGAGCCCGGACTCCTGGGTTCTCTCCCCAGCTCTGGGAGGAGAGTGGGGTCACTTCTTTTACTGGTGTCTTGACAGTCACCGATCCTCTTTCCTGCCAGCTGGGCCGGGTGTCATCCAGGATTCCTGGCTCCCATCCAGTGCCAGCCCCCCTCCGCATTCCTGTCCGGCCACCACCTGACCCCTGCGTGTCTCTCCATCCCTGCCTTCCAGCTGTTTCCTCGGCCTTCGGGGGAAGGAGACGTTCCTCCGGCCTTGAAACACATTTTCCGATATGAGCCACCAGATGGAAACAGACAATGGGACATCCTCCCGCAGAGAGAGGATCACGCAAGCACGGGAGATTTGGAAATTGGGAAACAGGACAGGGTGCCTTTCGCCTCTAGGGGGCGCCAGCTCCCATCCAGCCCCAGGGTGGGGACTGGCTGGCTCAGGGGGGTCGGGAACAGGACATGGGGCCTTTCCCCTCTAGGGTCGCCGGCCCCGATCCAGCCCCAGGGTGGGGACTGGCTGGCTCCGGGGGTCAGGAACAGGACATGGGGCCTTTCCCCTCTAGGGGGCGCCAGCCCTGATCCAGCCCCAGGGTGGGGACTGGCTGGCTCCGGGGGTCAGGAACAGGACATGGGGCCTTTCCCCTCTAGGGGGCGCCGGCCCCGATCCAGCCCCAGGGTGGGGACTGGCTGGCTCCGGGGGTCAGGAACAGGACATGGGGCCTTTCCCCTCTAGGGGGCGCCGGCCCTGATCCAGCCCCAGGGTGGGGACTGGCTGGCTCTGGGGGTCAGGGACAGGACATGGGGCCTTTCCCCTCTAGGGGGCGCCGGCCCCGATCCAGCCCCAGGGTGGGGACTGGCTGGCTCCGGGGGGTGTGGGGTGGGATTTGAGGCCCAGATGAAAGGTGATTTCTCAACTTTCTTTTCTCAGAAAAAACTTGATTCCCTGTTTAATTGGCTCCAGTCAGGAATCCAGTGGAAACTCTCCAGGCATTTAGAACCGGAGCCGTGATTAATTTATCTTATGGAGCAAAGCAAGTTTGAAAGCCAGTTTCTTCCAATAGAAGTTTCCTAATACATAGCTCTGCTGGTGCCCCTCGCTCCCGACCCACAGCCCCCTGCCAGCCCAGCCCTGCCCCCCAGCTCCCGACCCGCAGCCCCCTGCCAGCCCAGCCCTGCCCCCCCTAGCCCTGCCGGTGCCCCTCACACCCGACCCGCAGCCCCCTGCCAGCCCAGCCCTGCCCCCCAGCTCTGCCGGGGCCCCTCACTCCCGACCCGCAGCCCCCTGCCAGCCCAGCCCTGCCCCCCAGCTCTGCCGGTGCCCCTCGCTCCCGACCCGCAGCCCCTGCTAGCCCAGCCCTGCCCCCCAGCTCTGCCGGGGCCCCTCACTCCTGACCCGCAGCCCCCTGCCAGCCCAGCCCTGCCCCCCAGCTCTGCCGGGGCCCCTCACTCCCGACCCGCAGCCCCCTGCCAGCCCAGCCCTGCCCCCCAGCTCTGCCGGGGCCCCTCACTCCCGACCCGCAGCCCCCTGCCAGCCCAGCCCTGGGCTCCCCCCCAGCTCTGCCGGTGCCCCACACACCCGACCCGCAGCCCCCTGCCAGCCCAGCCCTGGTCCGCACCCCTCTTTCTGCTGGCTCTCCCATTTCACCTCTCGCTCTTTGGGCAGGGGCTGGCGGGAGCAGGATTCCGGTTAAAGGCCTGCCTGGGTTATGCTGGGGTGTTGCCAAGGTGAACGAGTCCAGAGCCTGGCCCAAGACCATAAATAGCAGGGCCCAGCCAGCTCAGGATCGAATCAATTCTGCTCCTGCCTCCAGCTCACTGACAGCATCTGGTCCTGCCTGGGAGCAGCTCTCCGCTGCCTCCAAGGGGTCAGGCGCGAGGCAAACGCTGACCACACAGCGTGGGTGCTGCTGGAAACCAAATAGACGCGCCATCCCCCTGCTCTAACCACCAGACCCCACTCCCCTCCTACAGCTGGGAGAGAACCCAGGAGTCCTGGCTCCAGCCACCCCCCCCCACTCTAACCACTAGCCCACACTCCCCTCCCAGAGCTGGGATAGAACCCAGGAGTCCTGGCTCCCAGCCCCTCCCTGCTCTAACCACCAGACCCCACTCCCCTTCCAGGGCCAGGTACAGAACCCAGGCATCCTAGGGACTAGTGATGAGCACTCTGGAGCTGGGAGTCAGGACGCCTGAGTAACTGACCCCCCCCCCACCCCCACCCAACACGCACACACACTACGTGACTTAGCACACACAAAACACAGACACAAATGCTATTGTTCTGGGTTGACCCACAGAGGCAGCAGCTGGCGATACAGCCCTCCCCCACCCAGCTGTCTGATCCCCCCCCCCCACACACTCACTCTGAGATCACCACCTGCATGCCGAGCCCTCAGATAGGAACCAGCAAAACATGTTACTTCCTTCAGTGTCCGTGTGTGTCTGTGTGTCCACATGTACTTCCCCCTGCTGGAGGGAATCGGGGCCAGGTGGGTTGGAGACCAAGTGGGAATGGTCTATACTATTTTTAGGACCTCCCCCATGTGTGCCTCAGTTTCCCTCTGGACTTTGCTTGGCTGCCTGGGGTGGGGGAACAAAAGGGTTAACGCTGGTCGTGGAACAGCACAGGAGATGGGGTGGGGAGGGGTCGGACACCGGGCTGTCTCGGACGCAGTAAGGGACAGGTTGAAAATGACCCAGATCAACAGGGATCCGCAGAGACGAGCTCAGCTCCCAGGATGCTCAACCGCGGGAAGCTCAGGCCGGGTGGTAGGGATGAACTCAGCCTGGCCCTGCCTAGAGAATGAGGCCCGAGCTGGGACCAGCAGAGGATAAAGCCGGGGGGTGCTCCTGGAGGAAGCTGGGCACTCACTCCCGGCTCTGGGCGAAGCTAAGGGGGGCCAGGGCCGGAGGCCAAGTGAGCAATAAACCTGGCGCTGCTTGGAAAAGGTGGCTGGATGTCCCTGCCAATGCTGGCTGGGTGCCGTGGGTCCTGCAGCGTGGACACGCCTGTACACCCAGTGGTCTGCCTGAGTTGGACTCGCCAGGCAGGGCTAGAGGAGCAAAGCAGGGGGGGGCTGGAGCCCAGACACTCCGTCTCAGAGGCAGGGAAGCTGCAGGGCCGCCCCTGAAGGAAGAGTGGGACCCTTCGGGGGTCCATCCCAGGTACGGAGGTCCCTCCAAGAGACTGTTTAAAACCTGGGACGTAACACCGGTCCTGTGGCTCCGGGACAGGTGGTGTCAGCGGTGGGATCCACAATCCACCAGGAGCATTTGGCAAGAAGTGACTTGTGGGCAGTAAAAACAAAGTCAAAGGAAACAGCAGGAGAATGATGCCTAAGCCGCACTCTCGCTCGGACAGGGAGAGAGGGGTGAGCACTGGCAGATCCTGGATCTGGAGAAGGGGAGGGGCAAGAGGACCCACAGAGGGGTAACTGGGGAAAGGCCCCGGGGTGCCCATTCCGCAGGGAGCGGAGATACCAAATTGTTGCCTCAGTTTACAGGGGTTGTGGGGGGGTATAGATGCCGACCTCATGGCCGGCGAGAAGTCCTGCACTTTGAACCTGATCGGCCCCGCGGCCCGGCCCCTCCCTCGCACCCCCTCCTCGGTCCCAGAGCGAGAGTGGTGGGTGGCCGGGGAAGTTCCCAAAGGCCCCATTGCTGCTGTCTGAATTCACACCTTATCAGGGTGTTCAGAGGACTCAGGGTGTGACACCCCCCCCTCCCCAGCAGGAGAATATCTCCACAAGTGGGGGCCGGGTGCAGGGCTCACGCCGCTGGAGGATTCATTTAATCCGGCCGGGTTGGAGCGACTCTCGGAGATCCGCCCCCACGAGGGCAGAACGTGGCTGGACAGGAAGCCGGGGGAGCTGCCGAGCGCAGGCCGGTTGGCAGACAAGTTTGCAGAGAGTAAGCTGAAGGGGAGTGGGCCAGGTCGGGGGCTCCCACGCGGGCAGACCTCCTGCAAGGGATCTCAGGAGGAGGTGCAACGTTTATAGGAAAACAGGGCACAGGTGTCCGATGAAATCAGGTTTGCCCAGGACGGAGGCGATCACTCATCCGCCGCCCAGCCAGGGAGGGCAAACTCTGGGATTGATCTCTGGGGGGAAAGCCATCACCCAGCCAGACCCCTTGGGGGCAGGGAGGATCCCACCGCAAGCACCATCTCCTGCTGGACTCTCCTGGATCTCAGACTCCTGTGGTCCCCAGTGCGGTCAATGGGGAGACCGCTACTGGGTGGAGAGATTCTAGGACGGAGGGAAACCTGGCATGATAATGGCATAGAGAGGACACTTGTAAGTTTGCGGACGATACCAAGCTGGGAGGGGTTGCGAGTGCTTTGGAGGTTAGGATGAAAATTCAAAATGATCTGGACAAACTGGAGAACTGGTCTGAAGTCAATAAGATGAAATTCAAGAAGGACAAATGCAAAGGACTCCACTTAGGAAGGAACAATCAGCTGCACACATACAAAATGGGAAATGACGGCCTGGGAAGGAGGACTGCGGACAGGGAACTGGGGGTCAGAGCGGACCACAAGCTAAGTGTGAGTCAACAGTGTCACGCTGTTGCAAAAAAAAAAAAGGGGGGGGAGGGGGAACATCCTTCTGGGCTGTATCAGCAGGAGTGTTGTCAGCAAGACACGAGGAGTAATTCTTCCACTCTAATTAGGCCTGAACTGGAGTATCGGGTCCAGTTCTGGGCGCCACATTTCAGGAAGGATGTGGATAAATTGGAGAGAGTCCGGCAAAGAGTGACAAAAACGATTCAAGGTCTAGAAGCCATGAGCTGTGAGGGAAGATTGGAAGAACTGGGTTTGTTTAGTCTGGAGAAGAGAAGACTGAGAGGGATGTGAGAACAGTTTTCAAGTCCGTAAAAGGTTGTTACAAGGAGGAGGGAGAAAAATTGTTCTTCTTAACCTCTGAGGATGGGACAAGACGCAATGGGCTTAATTGCAGCAAGGTGGGTTTAGGTTGGACATCAGGAAAAACTTCCTACCTGTCAGGGTGGTTAAGCCCTGGAAGAAATTGTCCAGGGAGGTTGTGGAGTTTCCATTATTGGAGATTTTTAAGAGCCGATTGGACACACACCTGTCAGGGACGGTCTAGATAACACTCAGTCCTGCCATGAGTGCAGGGGACAGGACTGGACGACCTCTCGAGGTCCCTTCCAGTCCTGTGATTCTGTTCCAACCCCCTCAAACGCTGCAGGGCCATGGGACCCGGGCTAAGGGCCCAGGTGCGGAGCTATTTGGCTCAGATCCCTGGACAGACACAGGACGGCTCGGGCAGGGGGTGGGTAGTGGGGGCTCCCCAGCTTGGATGCCCTCCTCGGGAAGGACAGCGTCACTTCGAGCCACACGTCAGGCCCTGGAGCTGTGCCAGCTGAAAGTTCAAACCAGGGCTCAGAGCGGAGACGTCATCAAAAGTGCGAACAGCTGAACCGGCAGGGAGCGGACGGTCCCTCCCCAGGCTTTGCCCCTAACACAGAGGAAAGGCCCTTGAGCCTCAGGACGCTCATCAGCAACCCTGGCCCGTGAGCGGGACCGAGCCCCAGCCAGCTCCGCACGTGAGACATGAGTCACCCGGGCGTGCCTGCAGCTCGCGGCCGTGACCCAGGGAGCAAGCTCCCGGCCTGCCTGCCCTGGCCGGGACAGCCGAGCCCGGTGGGATCGGAGCCCGGGGCAGGAGACGCGGGCAGGCTCACCCGGGCCGGGTGGCGGGAGAAGCCCCAGGGAAGGGGAAAGCAGCCGAGAGGTGGCGGCCGGCCACAGAGACGCCTGCCCAGAGTGTGACACGGCCCCGGGGGGGTTCCCTTAACCAACAGAGCCCGAATCACAGCCTACCGGGGGGCGGAGGGGGGTGGGGGGGAGAGGACCCTGCCCTGGGCGGGAGGGCAACGGGGTCCTTGCATGCACACAGCCCTGGAGGGGATCTGCCAATGTGAGGGAGCGCCCTGCGCCCCTGGCCAGCAGAGCCCCAGGGATAGGGCTCAGTTAAGACCCAACTTTGCAGGGGGACAAACCCACACTGCCCCTTCCCCCAAATACTCAGGGGGTCCTTCCCTCCCTCCCCCCACAGCTTAGGGGGATGGGCACCTCAAGCCAGCTGAGCCATGGGGGAAGGTGAGTCCCCTGCCCCCCTCACCCCCTGGCAGATGAGGGGAGGGGGTCATGGCAGGACCCAGCCCACTTTCACACCCAAAGGTTTCAGGGTGGCAGATGGGTGCTGGGTGGCGGGGGGCATGAAAACTTCCCCCTCCCCCCATACACCCAGTTAGCATCATCTAAACGAGCAGCCCTAAAGGGGGGAGGGGGAAACTGCTCCGCACGGAGTGTCAGCCCCTGAGATTGGTGCTTAAGAAACCAAGCTGGAAGGATCTGAAAGTGGCTGGCAGATAACGTGGGCGGCTTTGAACTCCCTCCGGGACACGGGTTAACACGCCCCTGCTTGGTTCGGCCTCCAAGGGGGAGGGGAGGGATGAAGTGGGGATTTCCTGTAATATTTTCCAGAATCCCACTCTGCCTCAGTTTCCCTCTGTTCTTTTCACAGCTGTCCCGGGCGGGCGGGGGGGATGGTTTGGAGACCTACAGCTCAGTCTAGGAGGTGGGGAGGCCACGGGGCCAACCCTGAAGGAAGGGGGCGGGGTCCCTTGGGAGTCTGGCCTACTGGTGGGGTTCCCCCAAGGGACCGTTTCAACGCTGGGGTACAGCCCCATGCAGCCCTGCCCCCTGCTGGAGGGAATTGGGGGGGGGAGGGTGCACGCCCCGCGCCTCACCTGTCCCCAGCTGCCCCAGGGCCGGATCCAGCTGCAGGTCGAAGACACGCACCTCGGCCACGTTGGGCGACCGCTCCACCAGCATCCGCACCAGATGGGAGCCCAGAAACCCGCAGCCGCCCGTCACCAGATAGACCTGTCGGGCCCGGTGCCACTCCATCAGGCCCTGCGGGGAGAAGGGAGACAGGACGGGGGTTAGGCAAGGGGGGTGGAGATGGCAGGCCAGGGGGAGCTCAGGCCGGGGGGCAGGCGGGGAGTTCGCATACCAATCCTTTCTCTCTGCCCTGGATGCCTCCTTCCCGTCCCCTTCGCTCCCTGGGAAATACGGGGCCCCTCGAGATCAACCCCCAGCACTGTGGTCCCGGACTCCTGGGTCCCAGCCTGCCAACATCCCGAGACCCTCCCGCCCCCAAATGGCATGGCCCAGATGTCCCAGACTTAATGACCCCTCTGTGGCAGGTGCCGACTCCCAGGGCTATAATTTACGGCTTTGCTACCCCGGATGCCCGGGTTCCCGCCTCAGGGTTGCGGCTTGTGGGAACCGTAAGCAGACTGGAGAGCAATTTCCTCTCTGAAATAGCGAAAGACAAAAGGAAGCCTGTGTGTTTATGAGCCCTTGTCAATAGCCAGGAAGCAAAGCCGCCCTTGAATTTACAACAGCCCAAACCATTTTCCGCATCACAATGAACAACAGGGGAGGACAAGCGGCGGATGGGTTGGCTCTGGGGTGGGGAACCAAGGGAACAGCTGTACAGGGACGCCGAGATGCAGCCACTTCTGGGGCGGGGCAGCTGGGGAACAGCCGCACATAAATAGGTGGGAGAGATAGCTTAGTGGTTTGAGCATTGGCCTGCTAAACCCAGGGTTGTGAGTTCAATCCTTGAGGGGGCCATTTAGGGATCTGGGGCAAAAAAAAATTGGGGATTGGGCCTGCTTTGAGCAGGGGGTTGGACTAGATGATCTCCTGAGGTCCCTTCCAACTCTGATAGTCTATGAGTCCAAACGCCGCATGGGGACGGCTCACCTGGCCCTGAGACGCAGCCACCTCGGGGCGGGGGGCAGCTGAGGAATGGCCCGCCCAACCCCTTTCCCAGCCTCCTCTGCGTCTCAGAGGGAACATTTCTTGCCGTAAGCAGCTGGGCTATTTTAAAGAGCGGTCTGGAGGTGACCTTAGCATGTCCTGTCGCTTTTCAAAGAACTTCCTTTTCTGGCTCTTTCTAGTTCACTGCCGTTGGAGGCTGTGTGCTGTAAGGACTCGGGGGGCTCGGTGGGGGGCGCTCTCCCCTGGCAGCCAGGGCCGGCGCCGATGCCCCAGTGAGGCGCTAGGGGGCGCTGTGCTGCAGGGAGCGGGACGGGGCTCAGCAGGGGGCGCTCTCCCCGAGCAGCAAAAGCTAGATCCAATGCCCCAGTGCGACGCTAGGGGGCGCTGTGCTGCAGGGATCAGGGCAAAGGCTCAGTAGGGGGGCGCTCTCCCCTGGCAGCCAGGGCTGGCCCCGCTGTGGTGTCTCTCAGCTGCATGCATTACAGTTGAGTTTTTATATTGCATTAGCACCTTCATCCTACAAAATGTCGGGGCCCCGTAGTGCCGGGCGCTGCCCAGACCCACAGCGGGAGCCAGCCCCTGCCCCGCAGGGCTCACAGTCTAACCGGAAAAAGGCAAGAACGCTCTCCCCCTTTTACAGCTGGGGAAGCTGAGGCTCAGAGAGACCCAGGACTTGCGCAAGGTCCCACAGGGAGTCTAAGGCAGAGCCAGAGATAGAACCCAGGCGTCCTGGCTCTCAGCCCTGCTCCTGCTGTAACCACTAAACCCCGCTCCCCTCCCAGAGGCAGGGATAGAACCCAGGAGTCTGGATCACCCAGCCCAGCACCCTAAGCACGGCTCAGTTCCGGTCTCGATTTCCCAGCAACAGGAAGGCCAGTAAATGCGGGAAACCTGCTTAGGAGAGGGAAATGACAGGGATCACTTCGTGCTTCCCTGACGCAGGACAAATTATCCACCCCCTACCTGCCAGCAGCCCAGCCAGCCAGGGTCTGCACTCAGGCAGTGACTGGATGCTGCATGCCAGCCAACCCCATCCCCCCTCCGAGGGCAGAACCCAGGAGTCCTGGCTCCCAGCCCGCCTGCTCTAACCACTAGATCCCACTCCCCTCCCAGAGCCAGGAGAGAACCCAGGAGTCCTGGCTCCCAGCTCACCTGCTTGAACCCACTAGACCCCACTCCCCTCCCAGAGCCAGGAGAGAACCCAGGAGTCCTGGCTCCCAGCCCCTGCTGCTCTAACCCACTAGACCCCACTCCCCTCCCAGAGCCAGGAGAGAACCCAGGAGTCCTGGCTCCCAGGCCCCCCTGCTCTAACCCACTAGACCCCACTCCCCTCCCAGAGCCAGGAGAGAACCCAGGAGTCCTGGCTCCCAGCCCCTGCTGCTCTAACCCACTAGACCCCACTCCCCTCCCAGAGCCAGGAGAGAACCCAGGAGTCCTGGCTCCCAGGCCCCCCTGCTCTAACCCACTAGACCCCACTCCCCTCCCAGAGCCAGGAGAGAACCCAGGAGTCCTAGCTCCCAGCCCCCCCGCTGCTCTAACCTAACATGGTGGGAAGGGAGCACACCCGTGCTCTGCCCCTTGGCAGCAGGGCACGCAGCCAGCTGAGTTGTTTGGATTAAATGGCTGGCTCCCATATCTGTAAATAATTACCAGGGGACGTCCCCAGATCACCGCACACCAGCTCAGACTTCAGGCGGTTGACAGGGAAGAGATTCCCCACCCCCACCCCACCCCCAGCACTGCAAAAGTCATTGCAAGCCCCCGGCTTATGTGGGGAGAAGGGGGCCGGCCCTGGCACAGCTGGGGGGAGGGGGGGCCACACAGGATGGGAGGGAGGGGCACTGGCAGAGCTGAGAGCGGACGGGGTGGAATCTGTCCCAGATCGGCCCAGGCCAGTGCGTCCCGTCTTCTGGAGACAGAAGAGGTTAGATCCATCTCGTTAATCAACCGTTTCATGGGCCCGGCCTGGCCAGACCATCCCCACGGCACACCCGCGGAAAGCCGGGGCTGCACGGCGCCGGGTCGTGCCGATGCCCCGCAGAAAAGGGGGGAGGATAGCCCAATGGTTTGAGCATGGGCCTGCTAAACCCAGGGTTGGGAGTTCAGTCCTTGAGGGGGCCATTTAGGGATCTGGGGCAAAAATTGGGGATTGGTCCTGCTTTGAGGAGGGGGTTGGACCAGATGATCTCCTGAGGTCCCTTCCAACCCTGAGATTCTATGGCAGGCCAGGTGTTCACGGTTACCCGGCCGCCTTCCGGCAGGGAGCGAGATGCTTTCCAGCCCGCTTCAGAAGCCTTGGCTCATTCCCCAGGGCGGGGCGGCTGGACGCGGGGACATGAAGAACAGACGGAGCCCGTCCTGGGAGCCTTCCGGTCTTGGGAAAATCACAGGCAAACAGCACCTGAGCTCAGCTCCCTGCAGGACAGCAACCCCTAGCGCCGCCCTGGGGCATTGGGGCCAGCCCTGACCGCTAGGGGAGAGCGCCCCCTACTGAGCCCTCTGCCGTGCCCCCTAGCGCCGCCCTGGGGCATTGGGGCCAGCCCTGACCACCAGGGCTCTCATCCTGGTTCATTCCCAGCCCACAGTAGCTGTGTTCCCATGTTGGTGCCTCCCGGCGCCCCCCTCCCCGCTTCCAGAGGCGAGTAGCCAAGGTGAAGCAGAGATAAGAAGCGTGGGCAAGCATGGCCATGAGATTAGAACGAGCTCTGCCCTTGACCCGCCGCCATCATGTAAAGCCGTCACCCCGGCCCTCCCAGAGCTGGGGATGGAACCCAGGAGTCCTGGCTCCCAGCCCCCGCTGTTCTAACCCACCAGCCCCCACTCCCCTCCCAGAGCTGGGGATGGAACCCAGGAGTCCTGGCTCCCAGCCCCTGGCTGTTCTAACCCACCAGCCCCCATTCCCCTGCCAGAGCTGGGGATGGAACCCAAGAGTCCTGGCTCCCAGCCCCCGGCTGTTCTAACCCACCAGCCCCCATTCCCCTGCCAGAGCTGGGGATGGAACCCAGGAGTCCTGGCTCCCAGACCCCCCTGCTCTAACCCACTGGACTCCACCCCCCTCCCAGAGCTGGGGAGAGAACCCAGGAGTCCTGGCTCCCAGACCCCCCTGTTCTAATCCACCAGAACCCACCCCCCTCCCAGAGCTGGGGACAGAACCAGGAGTCCTGGCTCCCAGACCTCCCCCATACAGAACTCTGGACCCATCTGGCCACTCCCAGAAGGTGCCCTGCACCCATTAGAGCCATGCGGTGCTGCCTGACCCCGGCTGAGAGATGCCCTGACGCATGGGTGTGACCCGGTCTCATGTAAACGAGACCAGCCAGACGAGCAGGTGCTATTACTTCAGAGTGTGAGAGTCCACCCAGGGTGTAAACACGGCCCTAGTTCTTAGAGCAGATTGCAGCCCCCAGCCAGGAGACGCGTTAACCCCAGGCCCAGAACAGGGGCCAGAGACCGGGCTAGATGGGCCCCTGGCTGGCAGGGCGGGGGCAGGATGCCAGGCTGGACAGGGCTGCAGGCTCTGACAGGGAAGCACCTGTTCTCATGCAAGCGGGAAGGGCCGCGAAGGGGTTAACCGAGCAGAGATGGAAATGGAAAATTTCTCAGACGCTGAATTTGCTCCAGCTTCTACACATCAGAGCAACTGGTGTGTCGTCCCCCCCGCACAGGGAGTCCTAGATCCCTTCCCCCGCCAACTCCAACCCACCAGACCCCACTCCCCTCCCAGAGCTGGGGAGAGAACCCAGGAGTCCTGGCTCCCAGACCCCCCTGCTCTAATCCACCAGAACCCACCCCCCTCCCAGAGCTGGGGACAGAACCAGGAGTCCTGGCTCCCAGACCCCACTCCCCTCCCAGAGCTGGGGAGAGAACCCAGGAGTCCTGGCTCCCAGACCCCCCTGCTCTAACCCACCAGACCCCACTCCCCCTCACCCAGAGCTGGGGAGAGAACCCAGGAGTCCTGGCTCCCAGCCCCCACTGCTCTAACCCACCAGACCCCACTCCCCCTCACCCAGAGCTGGGGAGAGAACCCAGGAGTCCTGGCTCCCAGACCCCCCTGCTCTAACCCACCAGACCCCACTCCCTTCCCAGAGCTGGGGAGAGAACCCAGGAGTCCTGGCTCCCAGACCCCACTCCCCTCCCAAAGCTGGGGAGAGAACCCAGGTTCCCAGAGCTCCCCACCCAGAACCCAACATAGAACCCAGGAGTCCTGGAAGCGCCCAGCCAGGTGCGCAGCTCCCAGCCCAGCACCCCCAGGGCCACGCAGCCCGGCAGGCGCACGGGTGCCCCCGCAGTGGCGCGGGAGGGGGCGGATCGGGCCCGGCGGGGGGCGCGGTACCTGCTCGGCCCTGGGCTCCCAGGACTCCGGGGTTCCCGGCTGCCCTCCGCTGTGTCCTCCCTGCAGTGCCATCCTCCAGCTCTGAGCCCCTCCATGGTGCCGCCTTTGTATGCACTGACAGCTGCCGCCCCGCCCTCCGCCTGCGGGTCCTAGTGCCCGCCCAGCGACCCGGACTCCTGGGTCCTCTCCCCGGCTCCGGGAAGGGAGTGGGGGCTAGTGGGTAGAGCGAGGCGGCGGGAGGGAGCCAGGACTCCTGGGTTCTCTCCCCACCTAGGGGAGGGAGGTGGGGTGGGGGCCAGGAGTCAGGACTCCTGGGTTCTATTCCCCTTTCTCCCTGGAGTCTGGAGGTGCTGGCGGGGCGGCCCCAGCGCTCCAAGCGATTTCAGCCGGGGGGGGGGGGGAGCTAGAACCTGCTCCCCCCTGGTCACCGCGTTGGGCTGGATCCGAGCCGATACCCCCGAGTGGGGCAGGGCCCCCGTTTCCCCCCCCCCCCGCCCCATCTTTCTATTCTCTGGCCCCCATCCTTGGCCTGTGGGACCCCAGTGGCGTGGGGAGCGTGGCCGGAGGGGGGGGGAATACCACGTGCAGGGGCAACTGGATCCATTCAAGTTCCAGGCTGGGATCCCCTGTCTCACCCCCCACCCCCCACCCCACTACCTGTTTCGGCCCCGTGACTGACAGGCCTTTTTTCCGCTACAGCAGAGCCACTTCCCTATTCCCAGCACCTCACCGGATCTGGGGCGGAGGGGGGAGGGCGGGGGGAGCCCCCCCTTCTTCCCCCACCTGGCCCGGGGGGGAGGGGGGGCGCCTTGGAAATGCACCGAGCGCCCCTTGTGGCCAATGGGCAGCAGCCCAGCTGCGGCACTGGCTGGATTTAAAATAAAATCGCCGCAGGTGTGGGAGCAGAGTGGGGTTAAGAGTAGGGAGGGGAGGAAGAACCCAGGAGTCCTGGCTCCCGGCCCCCCCTTCCCCCCCGCTCTAACCCACTAGACCCCACTCCCCTGCCAGAACTGGAGAATAGGACCCAGGAGTCCTGGCTCCCAGCTCTAACCCCCTAGACCCCACTCCCCTCCCAGAGCTGGGGAGAGAACCCAGGAGTCCTGGCTCCCAGCTCCCCCCCAGCCCCGATCCCCTCCCAGTCCAGGGAAAAGGCGGCTATCCGCTGGTGGCTGCAGCCGCTCCAGCAGGGATTCACCCCCCCCCCAGCTCCAGCCACATGGGGGGGGGGGGGGGCACAGGGCAGATCCGGGTGGATTCTTACCTTGCCGGCCTGCGCCGCCCGCCAGGAGGAGGTGACGCAAGGAGACCGTAACCGGACCCCGGGGTTCCTCTTTCACCCAGCGAGACACTTTCGCTTCTAAACAGCTGGGCTGGCCACCAGCAGGGCGGGGATCCCTGATGAGCTCTTGTGCCGGATCAGAGCCCGCGCCCCCTCCCCAAGGGGGGGTTCCATTCCGCACCCCCCCCCCAGCCAGCCAGACCCCCACCCCTGAGCCAACACCTCCTAGAGGGGAAAAGCCCCATGTCCCATTCCCGCCCCCCTGAGCAAGCTAGTCTCCTGGCCAGGTGTCGGAGCGGGGCCGGGCCCCCCCAGAGCAGGGGTGGCCAACCTGTGGCTCCGGAGCCCCGTGCGGCTCTTCAGAAGTTAACATGCGGCTCCTTGTCTCAGCACCAACTCCAGGGCTGGAGTGACAGGCGCCAGCTTTCCAATGCACCAGGGGGGGCTCACTGCTCAAGCCCTGGCTCTGCCACGGGCCCTGCCCCCTTCCCGCCCCCTCCCCTGAGCCTGCAGTGCCCTCGCTCCTCCCCCCAGCCACCCAGAGCCTCCTGCATGCCACAAAACAGCTGATCGGGGGTGGGGGGGGGGGAGGAGGCAGCGCTGATCAGCAGGGCAGCCGGGGGGGGGGGGGCAGGAGGCGCTGGGAGCAGGAGCTGATGGGGGCGCTGCTGGCGTATTACTGGGGCTCTTTGGCACTGTACATGGGTAAATTCTGGCCCCGGCTCAGGCTCCGGTTGGCCACCTCTGCCCTAGAGGGTAAAGGCCCCATGTCCCATTCCCCACCCCTGGGCCAGCCAGTCCTGGGTCGAGATTGGAAAACCAGCCAATCACACACACACACACACACTCTCTCTCTCTCACAGATGAGCAGGGAGAAGGGGGAGAGAGACACACACACACACGAAAACGTAAGATGCACAACCAGGATCAGAAAAAATATAAATAAGCCCCAATTGGGTGCCTGTATTTTTTTTTTTTTTAAACAATAAAAGTTTAATGACATTTATAAAAATGTGCTCTCGGGCACCAAGTATTGAATCCACAACTTATTAACATATGTACAGTAGGGAACCGAGGACAGCAAATTAAAGAGAGCGCGCGGAGGGAAATCGCTCACATTGTGGTGAAGAAGGAGCAGGGGAACGTGTCTTGTGTTTTCTTCACTCTGAGCCGAACACGGTCGTTCAGCTCCCCCCGCTGGAGAGATCTTTGACAACACACACAGAGAAAGGGGGGGGGGGACTTTTTGGGGGGGTGTTTTTTGACCTACCCTAGAGCTCTGGGAGTCGGTTCTGAGTGGGTTTTGTCTAATACAGATGTATGGGGTGATCTTTTCTCCCATCTGAGTTTCTGATCTGGTTTCTCTCGGCTCAGAAGCTAATGCTGGACAGAGATCATTGGAAACTGCTTTGCATCCATGTCTAGTTCTGGATATTCTCTGTGTCCTGACCTGGAGGAAGATTCCTTCTTTGGGGGTTATTTCCAAGAAAGCGACGGTTCAGCTGGGACGGGAGAAGAGAGATCCCAAAGCACCCCATACCCAAGAGATCCAAACCCTCAAAGGCAGAAGGGAGGAAATCTCAAGACGACAGATACCTGTTTCAGAGACCTACTTAACGTGATTGCTGAATGCAAGGTTGGCTGAGTTCCAGTAGAAACGGACGAGGACTTTGACAGGTTGCGATGCAGACAAGACACAGGTCTGGTTGACTCTTAAATCGAAGTCCGTCAGATGGTCTGGCATCGCTTTCCATTCATGGGGAATGTCTGGGGAGTTAAGAGGGAAGAGTTCGTGGCTTTGGAGTTAAATCAAGAGGTGTTGACAAAAAAAGAAAAAAGAAAAACGAAATACATCAGCTGCTGGGGTCAGATGGCAGGGCGATTCATGCCGGTCGGGGCAGCTACCAGGACAGATATTCCCCACAGTAGATGGGGTTTGAAATTGATTTTCTCCCTCCGGGATGAGCAAAAGGTGAAGCTGTGATTTTTCAAAAGCCTATCCTCGTCGGCGGGTCTGCGCCTTTCCAACCAGGGCAATTTAGAAACCCGACTCCCATTTATCACTGAAGCTCAATCTCTTCTTTGGAAAGATGCAGGGCTCGCTGAGATCCAACGAGACACAGGTGCTGTGGCCCACACACACACTGAAGTCAACAGAGTTAGACGTCTACATACCATCGAGAATCTGGACCTGTCTCTAAATCCTGTGGGTCTCTTAGTGACCACGGTAGCTTTGAAAAGTTTGAGAGACTAGCCTAAAAGCTTTGACGAATATACATATTCCAGAGCAAGGGCCTGAAATCTTGCTTTCTGAGCTGACAGGAGGTCCCCATTTTCCCCACACACGTGTGGAGCCGGATTGGCAAAAACATTAACTCCGACACCAAAAGCTAGAAGTGAGCCCAGAGATTAAAATCAGTGTTGAGAAAATGAGGCAAGTTACAAACCATTGCAGACAGAAACGGTTAAAAAAATCAAACAAGGAGCTGGTGGGTTTAAAAATCAGTAAACCAGCTTCAAATTGGGGGAGTTCTGAGTTGTTAGGCACATGTTAAATGCCGCGTATCACGGCCCTACAGAGATTGCTTTCTGGCTTAGAGCCCGCTCGGAAAAGGGGACACATGAGTGTAAGGTTTTAAAAACAGGCCTTCTCTTCTCCTCCGCGCCCAAGAGGGAAAATTGATTCCAAGATGATCTCATTGGGAGGAAAAGTTAGGTACTGTATTAAAGTTGAATTAAAAAATACACAGAGGAAACTGCCAGTTTCAGTGGGTTTAGAGGTTCGAGTCTATAACCCATGGCTGGTGTATTTCTATCTAGCGAGTTGCGGGGGGAACGGCAGGTTTAGACGTCTTCATTGTGCACAGGGTGGAGTTTGGACAAGACACACGCTCAGTTATGATTCAGGGAGAAATAAATGTGTCACAAATGTCACTCTACAGGAAGGGGCAGATTCTGCTCCAGGAGTAAATCCAGAGTGAATCTGCTGATGCCAGTGTGAATCTGCAATCAATTCCACTGATTCCAACAAAAATTTGTTACACCAGAGGAAATCTGGAGTAACTTTAATGGAGACTCTCCAGGTTCAGACTGGTGTGACTGGGATCAGAATTTGGCCATAGCCCTGCAGAACTCAGTGGAGTCACTCTGGATTTACCTCAAGATTCTCCCACTGCCCATCTCAGATGAACCGTTACCCAGTTCAATTTCATTTGCTAAAAACTCTCCAAGGGACAGGGACAGCTGCTGCCAGAAAGACCAGTGTGTTTTCCCAGCATGGCGATGTGATGGTAGAGACAAAGCAGTTTCCAGTCAAAGCCAGGAAGGTTTCCAACAGCCAAGGTTCGGCGGTTCGATCTCATGAGATGTTGAGGCCTTCGGACTGCCATCAGGAGAAAGATTTGCGCTCAAGACAAAAAGCTTTTGAAGCAGACTTGAGGAAAGAACAGCCTTGATTCTTCAGACACTGCTATTTCAGGGGTGCCCACACTGACACCTGAAAGGGGCCTGACTTTCAGGAAATGCTGACTATCTTCCCCCTGGAAGCCAGATATTTGTGTGGGATCTCGAGCTAGCCACCCCAAAAATCACTAGCCAGTTTGGAAAAGTGGATACTTGGCTGGCAAAGGAGAACAGTGCTAAGGGTTACAATTTGGCTGTCGATCTCAGCTCTGGCTTTACACCTTGGAGTCCCGTATAGGAAGGGCAAATGTATTGGCATCTAGATCGGCCCTGTGGATGAGAGAAGAGAATTTGCGGATGGATACATGGATAATCTGAACCTTGGAAAGGTGAACGCAAAACTTAACGAGAAGAGAATCTGGGGAAGGAACTGTAGGTATGGATAATCCAAACCTCGAAAAGGCAGATGCAACAACAAACAAGATTTGGTGATTTACGCTTTAGGACAGAACAGCCCAAAGCTCAGAAACAGGGACAGGAATTTAACTGCTTTCCCAAACAAAATCCCATCAAAACAGAGTTGAAGGCAAATCAACATCTCATAGATTGGACCCTGGACAGTCCAGCCACCTTCACAAAATCTACCGGGGGGAAGCATTCATCTTTTGAAAACAGAGCCATAATCCCAACCAGCGTCGGGTTGAGACGCGCGAACGACACCACAAAAGTTGGGGCAAGATTGGCTTGTGGATATGGAGCCAGATTTCCTGTTTTCCCGTCTTTCAGAACCGACTCCCATAAAAAAAGCAACTCAAACAAACTATATTTTCTCCAGTGCCCATCCATAAAGGGCTTTCTGCTTTCACCCCAGGGATAATAAAGCAAACTTTCCCTCGAAGGAAATTAAATTGGGGCGAGGGGAAAAAGAGAGCTGTTATTTACAACCATTTTTTTCTTTTTTAGTAGGAAGAGGGGAAAAAAATAATAAAAAGAATATTTACATACCAATAACTTTTGTGTGTTTCTACAAGAAACAGCCAGTCCATCTGGAATATATACACAACTTTCTTCTCCTAAAGAAAAATTAACAGGGGGTCTTGATTCTGGTCTCGGCTTACGCTGGAGATACGCTCTGCCCGAGCGACACTGGGGTGAGCGAGAGGAGAATCCAGCCCCTTTATTATTATCTATTTGTGTTTTTGTTTTTTTTTAATATGTCGGGGGGGAGGGGCACACACTGATTGGCAGCAGGATACGGAGATGAAGTGATCTGATTGGTTCTGTTATATTTGAGAGGGGACTGGGTATTGTTTTGTTTTGTCCAGAGGGAAAAATTTCTCCCCTTTTAGAGGGGAAAGAAATATCAGGACATTAATGCTAAAGGGTTGCGGGACTTTGCGAGGCACTGCAATCAAAGGGTGAAGGCTGTGATCATTGTGGAGTGAATCAGGAGTGGCACCTGTTATAAAATTGATGAGAGGGGGAACAGAACAGTAAAAACCCGACCATGCTAAACAGATCCTCCCCCTCTGTAGAGGGCGCTCGGGAGCTACCCGGTGCGGGTGGGGGACTGGGTGGGAAGAGCAGCAGGGACAAACAGATGGGGGGACAGGAAGAGTCTGCTTCAGGCTCTAATGCTTTGGACTCTGACCCCTTGGATGATTAGATACACAGCTGGCGCTTTCAGCTGCTTGCGTACTGACCATGGCAAGACCACGGCATTTCCCACCATGCTCGGCTCCCTTCCCCTGACAACTGGGTGGCGACAGGTGTCCATCAAGCAGGAGGACAGGGGAGAAGGGAGGGGTCCTGCAGGCAAGGACCCGAATTCCTCTTCGGGGGCAGGGAATATAAATGCAACGCAAAACTCCCAACTGCGTTGGAAAGAGGGCAGCTCTGCTCTCAGCACACACTCTGCTCTGCTGCCCCCAAAGCATCCTGGGGATTTGGGTCAAGCGCCCCTGGTCCTAAGCAGATCTGCATGTTGGGAGTCGTGGGCGGGGAAGGAACGAGTCTTGCCTGGGAAAAGCTGCTTCCAACTCAGCTCCTGCCAAAACGCTGTCAACATTGGCTCGGGAGCCAATCTGCAGCGTGGACAGGGATCACTAAAGGCAACCTGAATCGGGACCTGGCTTCCCCAGGGGGAGGGTGGATCCCGGCAGAGAACCGACTGGCCGCGGGCCCCATTACCAAGCCACGTGGAGCTCATAAGGCGCCGGAGGATGGGGCAGGGAACACAATAAATACGGCTCTCAGTTCAGGGTGCCGCGGCAGTTCTCGGTGCCGCACAGGCAGGGAATCTTGTTCTCCTCGATGGGGAACTTGTAGTCGTAGGTGATCTCCTCGTTGACGCTGATGGGCTGCTTGGAATAGATGACGATCTTCTTCTGAGCCTCTATGGTGATCACTTTGGCGTAGCAGTTGGGCTGAGGGATACAGGGAGTGGGGTGAGCTACAGCCACGTTATCCACACCCGCCCCAGCTGGGAGGGCCCTCCCGAGGGGATATGGAGAGCCCACCCCAGCACCCTTGAGCCCTGCTCTCATCGGTACACAGGCTACGGAGGGCAGGGACCCAGGAGATTGGGGATCAATCCCGCTCTGCCACTGACTCCCTGTGTGAACGCAGAGTCGCTGCATCTCTCCGGGCCTGGGCTTCTCCAGCTGTAAAGCGGCGCCATATAAGCAGGGTGGCCCAGACTGACAGACCAAGCCTGGAGACGAGCGAGGGGACAGAGGGGCGGACAGAGAAGGACAGGCGGACAGAGAGCTGGGAGGGAGGGACGGGTGGAAGCAGACAGAGCCTGGATGGGTGGATGACCTAATCCAGGAACAGAGGGAGCCCGGCCCAGCGGCTCCGACCCCTACCCAGGGCGCTGCGTACAGACTCTCATGAAGCCACCAGATCCGGGCCTGGGTGGAGAGGGAGGGGATGAGGAACAACCTGGAGCACAGATGCCCTCACACCGACTCGACAGGCACTGAGGCCCCTCCCTGAGCCCACAGGCACCCCCGCAGGGTGAGAAGCCAGCAGTCTGGTCCCCCCTCCCTGAGTCCACGGGTGCCCCCATTCAGGGAAAGAAGCCCAGCAGCTCTGTCCCCCCTCTTGAACCCACAGGCACCCGCCTCAGGGAATGAAGCCTGCAGCTCTGTCCCCCTTCCTTGAGCCCACGGATGCTCCCCCAGCATGAGAAGCCAGCAGCCCTGTCCCCACTCCCTGAGCCCACGGGTGCCCCCCCCGGCCCGGATGAGAAGCCAGCAGCCCCGTCCCCTCACCGTGCAGCAGTGGTTGATGAAGCGGGCCAGGTTGCCGCACTTGGTGGCATCGATGATGGTGTCGTGGTCGACGCGGAACAGGTAGCTGCTGCCGATGCCCTCCTGCACGTAGCGCTTCTCCCGCATGTCGGCCACCACCTGCAGGCAGGGGGATAGCGGTGAAGACACCGAGAGCCTGGGCCATGCACTGCCCGCAGCCTGCCACTGAGCCCTGCAGGAACAGCTGCACACCGACGGCTCGCCTGGCACCGAGTGGCAGCCAACTCTGGGGAGGGGCAGCTGGAGAAGAGCCGCACTGCACACGGATGGCTCACCCGGTGCTGAGATGCAGCCACCTGTGGGGTAGGGCAACTGGGGGACAGACCCATGTCAATTTCACCCCCCCCACACACACAGAGCCTGGCACCGATAGGGCAGTGCCACTGCCACACCCCTGGACTCACCTGCCGGATGTTCTGCCCCACATACTCAATCACCATCTCATCGGCAGCGATCGGCTCCATGGCGAACAGGCCCCACTCATGGATACGGCTCCGGCCAAACCGCAGCTTCTTCTTACGGAACTGGAGTGAGGGGGGACAGGAGGGTTACAGTACTGGTGTGACTGGGACACACTGGTCTTAGGGGCGGTCATGTCCCTGCACCGAACTGCTGCCCCACACCCTGCTGCACAGCACCCCCAGAGCCACAGTGGGCAAGGGGGCCAGGACTGACCGCCAGGGGAGAGCGCCCCCTGCTGAGCCCTCCACCCCACTCCCTGCAGCACGGGGCCCCCTAGTGCATTGGGGTCAGTGCCTCCCAAGACATCCTCTGCCCTTCTGTAGCCAGGGAAGCCGGTCCTGCCCACATGCCCCACCGAGGATCCGCAGCGCTGAGCACGTACCTTGAGCTGATTGAGCTTCAGCAAGTCGCTGTCCAGGATGGCGGAGGAGCCGATGGCGCTGAGCAGGCGCCGCTGCTCCGACCTCCGCTCCGACAGGATGCGGTTGGTGCCCTGGGAGACGGCGGGAGAGGGGGTTAGAGCATCTGTCCCCGCAAAAAGGGATCACATCACCGATGCCCCCACCCACTCTCCAAGTCTGCAAGGCGAACAGGCGACCGGGGATGATTCAGCCCTGGGTGGGGACAGGCGAGATGGGCCCGGCTGGGGTATCTCCACCTCTGCCAGGTGACAATCCCGTCCCCCGGTGAGACTGGCCCAGCTGGGGTGTCTCCATCTCCGCCAGGGGAACAAGCTGGTGGGGATGACCTGCCCTGGGTGGGGAGAGGCGAGATGGGCCCGACTGGGGCATCTCCATTTCTGCCAGGGGAACAAGCAGTCAGGGACAATCCTGCCCCAAGTGGAGATGGGCCCCCCAGGGCGTCTCCATCTCTGCCAGGGGCTCAGGCTGCCGGGGACGCTCCTGATACCTGGGTGTCCATCACCTCCAGCTCCTGTGCCGTCACAGGACACACGTCGAGATATTTGTCCTTCTCCTTTTTGCTGATGGGGTAGTAGCCTTCGCTGCGGGCACAGCCAGTCTGGTGCTCCCGCAGGTCCGATGACTTCCGCTTCCGCTTGGGGTTGGCAATGTTGGTGAGTGGGGGCAGAGGTTAAAGAAAAGGCCGGCTGGGAGAGACCAACATGCCCAGACTCCTCATCCCCTCCACGGGACAGGATCCATGGGCCGTTCAGCCTCTCTCGGGCTGGCAACATCAGGCTGTGCCAACAGGGGCAGACAGGGATGCCAACCGCTCAGGCCACAGGGTACAGACCCCACAATCTCATGTTCTCTAGGACACCAGGCATTCAGCTGACTGCTAAACCTCTGGGGCCTTATGGGAGCCAGCGCCCCCAGAGGGGAAAGGTCCCATGTCCCATTTCTCAATCCCTGAGCCGGCAGGTCCCTCACCCTGGAGCCAGATTGGAGCCAGCTCCCCCTAGAGGGGAACCCCCCCCCGCTCCTCGTCACCTTCCCCACCTCCAGCCCCGTGCTGAATGGGATGGGAGCCAGCACCCCCTAGAGAGGAAAGGTCCCGTGTCCCATTGCCAGCCCCCCTCCACCCCACCTGGGATGGGATGGGAGCCAGCGCCCCCCCAGAGGCTCCACAGTAAGGATATTGGTGTGGTGCACCCAGTGGGTGTCGTTGAGCCAGTCGGTGCTGTTGTCCTCCTGCAGCAGGCGCTCGTAGGTGAGTTTCAGGTAGTGCATGTCCTCCACGTCCAGTCCCGAGTTCCAGATGTCGTAGAGGATGGTCATCTGCTCGAACTCGCTGCGGGTCTCAAAGGAGGGAAGGGGCTGAGGCCAGGGCTTGTGCGAGTGAGAGCGCAGCGTCCTCCGGCGCGTCTCGCCAGCGTCAGCGTCCTCGCTCTCCTCCTCTTCTTCTTCGCTCTCCGAGAGGCAGGGCTCCGAGGCCGGGGAGTCCGGTGCCTCCTCTTTGTCTCGGTGTCGCTTCCTCCTGGCCCGCTCCTCCCCAGCCAGTGCCAGGAGGGCGCCCACCTCGGGCTCAGCCTTGGCCTCGCTGGCCTCCGCCACCACCTCCTCCGGGGCCTCCAGCACCTCCCCGACGTGCCCTCCGAAGAGATCCACCCGCAGCAGCTCAGCTGGGCCCGGGGCCTCCTCCTCGGCCTTGGCTGCTCTCCGGGGAGCTGGCGGCGCCGCTCTCACAGCCATGGCGTAGTTGTGCTCCAGGAGGATGCTGTTGTCTCGGGGTGCAGGCAGGGCGCGGGGGGGCGACTGCTCCTCCGCCTCATCGGACGTCTCCGTGCCCTCTGAATCCTCAGCCTCCTCTTTGGCGCAGCCAATGGGCATCTTCAGGGCGATGTCTGCCAGCACGGCCAGGTCCACGCCGCCCGCCTCGGGCTGGTTGGCCAGCTCCAGGAGGGACGAGGCGCCCAGCTGCTCCCGAAGCCGCAGCCGCTCAGCCTCCCCGCTGGCCAGGGGCCGTGGGGGCTCCGAGGAGCGGGAACGGGAGCGACGGCGTCCGCTGCCGGCAGGTGGCTCCTCGGCCCAGCACTTCACCAGCGAGGCATGGTCGGCCGGCAGGTTGCTGATGGTTCTTTGGCTGGCTTTGGGGGGCTCCCGCTTACGCCCCCCACTGAAGGGAGGCTTGGGGGCAGGGGGCGGCGTGGCAGGGCGGGGGGTGTCCTGCGCTAAGGGCACTTGGGGCATTGGCGAGGCGGGTTCCACAGGCACTACTGGGGGAGGCGCTAGCTCCTCGGCAGGGGGCGGGGGAGGAAGGGGAAGTGAGGACGGGGCTGCTTCGGCCACCTTCTCTGCCCCCGCCTTGGCCACCTCCTCCTCGCCAGGGGCTGAGAAGGAGACTGTTTTCCGGCGCTTCTTGGGGGGTGGCAGGAGGGGGATGGGCGAGGAGGGGCGGGGAGTCAGCTCAGCCTCACGCTCCTCCGGGGGGGGCGGCTTTCTGCTCCGCTGCGGGCTCTGCGAGGAGGGAGATCACAGGGGGTTAGAGAGCACCCCAACCACACACCGAGATGGAACCCAGGGCCCCTCACTGCCTCCTGGCCTGGCCCGTCCTGCACCCCACTTCAGTGCCTCCCACCACCGGCCTCAGCCGGAAGAGCCTATGTCAGCTCAACCCCTTCCCGGCATGGCCCCCATCCTGCCGTCCGTGGGCCCCGACACATGGCACGATATCCCTGATCGCCAACAACGTACTCTCACCCTCCGCTCCTGCTAGATGGGGCATCTCCATCTCTACCAGGGAGCAGATGGCTGGGGACGACCCGGCCCCGGGTGGGCACGGGCGAGATGGGCCCAAATGGGGAGTCTCCATCTCTACCAGGGTCGGGGAAAACCCTGCCCTGGGTGGGGGCAGGTGAGATGGGCCCGGATGGGGTCTCTCCATCTCTGCCGGGAAGCAGACAGTTGGGAACGATCCTGCCCTTCCTGAGGGGATGGATGTAATTGGCTACGTACCTAGCGTGGCCTCTTTGACCTTCTCCAGTTCCGTGCCTGCCAAGGACGCAGCTTTGCTCTCCTTCCCTGCTGGCTCCACGGGGCAGCTGTCCATGGTGGACTCGTCCATGGTGTTCTCCGCTTCGTCCGAGGAGGAGGAGGAGGAGGACGAGCTGCTCTCAGAGTCCGAAGCGCTGTCGCTGTCTTCGTCTGATTCCTCGTAAAGGGAGTATATAGAGGAGTCCTCGCTCTCTGCTGCTTCTAGGCAAAGCAAAGGGCAGCTCAGTCTCCACTGTATAGCGATCTATTGCCGCGATGCAGCCACCTCTGGGGCGGAGCAGCTGGGAACAGCCGCACAGTGACTCTGCACTGGGATGGCTCTCCCCGTGCCGCAATGCAGCCACCTCTGGGGCGGGGCAGCTGGGAACAGCCGCACAGTGACTGCACAGGGATGGCTCTCCCCGTGCCGCAATGCAGCCACCTCTGGGGTGGGGCAGCTGGGAACAGCCGCACAGTGACTCTGCACAGGGATGGCTCTCCCCGTGCCGCAATGCAGCCACCTCTGGGGCGGGGCAGCTGGGAATAGCCGACCAGTGACTGCACAGGGATGGCTCTCCCGGTGCCACGATGCAGCCACCTCTGGGACGGGGCAGCTGGGAACAGCCGCACAGTGACTCTGCACAGGGATGCGCGGCAGCTGAGGAACAGTGCTACCACATGGGGGCGGCTCGCCCAGTGCTGTGGGGCAGCTGGGTAACAGCCCCACACAAACATTCAATCTTTCGGGGGGAAGCGATGGAGAGTTCTGCGTTGGGCTGGATGCACAGGGGGACGGAGGGAGCCAGAGCGCAGTAAGCGGATCTGGCCAGCACACCGGGGTTCGTGCTCTGACTCTTGCTGAAGAGGATCCAGGACTTTTGATCACCATTGAACGTCAGAGGCCTGGTCTCTGCCTCACCTGAAAGACGGATCTTTATGTGCTGTTAACGCTGGGCACTGGGGGCAGCACTGACTGCCAGGGTTGAGCGCCCCCTGCAGCGCAGCGCCCCCTAGTGCCAACAATGGGAAACATCCCAGTTCTTTTACCATCTGATTCCTCTTCCTTGTCGCTGTGTGCTGCATCCTCCTCCTCCTCCTCCCGCCGCTGCTCTTCCTCCTCCTCCTCCTCTTCATCCGGCTCGTCGTCTTCCTCCTCCTTGAAAGGATAAAATAGGGCACATGGAGAGAGCTCTTGGGGTTCTGGAAAGGCTGGGAGAATCTTTTACCTTTGGGGGCTCCCTGACCCCCAGGCAAACCACCCTCAACTTACCTGGGAGATGGAGTCTTCAAATGGGGAGGGGAAACTGAGGCAGACAGACGGGGAAGGGATTACATGCAGAGAAGGGGGTCTCCACCTGTGCCGGGGAACAGACTGCTGGAGATGGGCTAGAAGTGGCGGCTGCTCTCACCTTCTCCGAGGATGACTCTTCAGAGGTCTCTTCCCCTTCGCTGTCCAGGCAGAAGAGCTTCCGGCGCTTGCCCGGCCCCTTGATCCACTCTTCATCCCGCTTGGATCCCTTTGGTCCTTGAGCAGCCTCCTTATCTGTGAGGGGCAAGGGCAGGGAACATTTACAGGGAGATGAACCCAGGAGTCCTAGCTGGCTGCCAGCCAGCCAGCCCACCCCCGCCCCCCCCGCCCTTCTCCAATCCACTAGAGCCCACTGCCCTCCCAGAGCTGGGGAGAGATCCCAGGAGTCCTGGCTCCAAGCCAACTACTCTAACCCACCAGACCCACTCTCCTCCCAGGGCCAGGGACAGAATCCAGGAGTCCTGGCTCCCAGCCCCCACTATTTTAACCCACTAGAACCAGCTCCCCTCCCAGTGCTGGGGATAGAGCCCAGCTGTCCTGGCTCAAAGCACCCCCGCTCTAACCCACAAGACCCCACTGCCGTCCCAAAGGTAGGGAGAGAATCGAGGCTCCCCGTTCTCACCCACTAAACTGCCACCCCCCTCCCAGGGCCGGAGATAGAACTCCCAATCCCACTGACACCGCTCACAAGAGACTGCTCACCATCCTCCTCCTCCTCCTCTGCGGGAGTGGAAGGCCGGGGTCGCGTCTCTTCACTGCTCTCCGAGATCTCAGAAGGCTCTTTCCTTTTCACCTGCAAAGAGCACAGTGGCTGCCAGGGACAGGAGCAGCTTGGGGAGTTGACAGGCTAAGAGCAGGCGCCCCCTAGAGGGGAAAGGCCCCATGTCCATCCATCCCTCCCCCGCCCCCCCATCAGCCAGCCAGTCCCACGCCCTGGGACCAGATGAGAGCCAGCATCCCCCAAAGGGGAAAGGCCCCATGTCCATTCCCCGCTCCCCCATCAGCCAGCCAGTCCCACGCCCTGGGACCAGATGAGAGCCAGCGTCCCCCAAAGGGGAAAGGCCCCATGTCCATTCCCAGGCAGCTGAGGTACATTTACCTTGAAGGACGGGAGCCTGAGTGCCCCACGGAGGCCGGTTCCGAAGCTGAAGCCCTCGAGGCTGACGGTGCCGCCGCTCTTGGCCCAGTCGACCAAGGACAGCAGGGCCGGATCTTTGAGTTTGGTTTTCTCCTTCTCCTCCTCCTTGGCCTGTTGCTTGGCTGCGTTTTGGAAGGGCTGAAGCCAGGACACCCTATTATAACTCTGCCAAGAGCCCCGTGACAAGGCCCCATGCCGGTGGGGCTGAGTTCTGCCTTGGGAACGGCACGGGGTGCAGAAGTGCACACTGAACCCAGCCCCCCTGCTCTAACCCACTAGACCCCACTCCCCTCCCAGAGCTGGGAATTGAACCCAGGAGGCCTCACTCCCAGGCCCAGCCCCATTCAAACCCACCAGACCCACTGCCCTCCCAAGGGTGGAATAGAATCCAGGCACATCCTGACTTCCAGCCCCCACTCTGAAAATGGAACCCACCCCCGTTTTCGACAAGGCCTGAGTCAGGAACAGTGCCAGCCAGTGGCTTGACACAGTGAGGGGTGGGGGCACACCCACAGCATCTGGAAATGGGGAAGCGGGAGGGAGATAAGAGGGCTGGAGGGGCTCATGGCTGCGGGGTTGGAGAGGCATACTCCTGCACCACCCAGTAGGCTGGCGGTAGGGTGCGGGGGGGGCGCTCAATGCTCTGATTTCCAGGGGGTTGGTGGAGAGGGGGAGAGATACCAGGGCTGGAGGTTGGGGGTGCCCACTGCTCCAACTCACAAGGGGCTGGAGGCCGGGGAGGCCCCACAGCTCCAATAGTGGGGGGCTCCCGGCTCTCACCTTGGCTTTCTGCTCCTTGCGCTCCCACCACTTGTCGAAGGTGCTGAAGGCCACATTCTCCACCATCTTGCGGTTGAGGTCACGCTGCATGATGCTCTTCATCTCCTGCGTCAGGGTGGCCAGGACGCTGTCCACAGTGGAGGCATGTGGGTCGCAGGGCACCTCCTCCTGGTAGCCCCACGTCGCTGCCCGGTAGTCCAGCAGTCGCTGCGGTTGTGACGGGGGCGGCGGAGGCGGGGGCTGCTCCGAGCCGGGCGGTGGCTCCTCGGTGCTGGCCGGCTGCTGCAGGAAAAGCTGGTCTCTCGGGAAGTGGCGGCTGTCCTGGTCCAGCAGGTAGTGCCCATAGAGTGGGTGGCTGGCGAACGCTGCCTCCTGATGGTAGGGGAAGGGCTCTTCGAACTGCCCCTTGCCCTGGCGCAGCTGGTGCAGCCGGCTCAGCATCTGGGTCTGCATCTGGAAGGACATGGGCATCCCGCCCCACTGGTTGCCCAGCCGGTTCATCAGCTCCAGGGAGTTAACGAAGTCATAGATGTGGGGGGGAGCAGCCGCCCCAGGTCCTGTGCCCGCCGTGCCTGCCTGCGCCCCGTAGTCCGGGAGGCCCGGCGCCTGCAGATGGTGGGGTGGTGGGGCCTGGGGGTAGTCGGCCTCGCCCGTCAGGTGGGGCAGGGAGACTGACATGAGGGGCTGCAGTGGGTAGGTAGGGGGCGGCTCCGGCGGGTGGGCGAAGGCCGAGACACCCAGCGGGAGGTGGCCGAGGCCCGCAGGCAGCACCGGGAAGTGTGGATCGGCCGGCGCCGACCCCGTGGGTTCCTCCTCCGCCTCCTCCTCCGAGATCTCCATGTCCTCGCCGGATGACTGCTGGGAGGCCTGGGGAAGGAGGCGGGGTTATGACACACCCCCCCATTCCAGCAACAGGCCCTGTCCTACCCGGACACCCGCCGCCCCCTCCCGCAGCACTCCCACCCCAACCCCACCCTCCAATCCCACCCCTCTCCTCCCTCTCCAAACCCACATCATCCCCACAAGTCCTGGCTCCCAGCCCCCCTGCTCTAACCCACTAGATCCCACTCCCCTCCCACAACTGCTGATAGAACCCAGGAGTCCTGACTCCCAGCGCCCCCCTTCCCCCGCCCTCTAATTCACTAGACCCCACCCCCTCCCAGACCCCAGGAGCAGCATCTCACCCTGTCCTGCCCGTTGGCCTTAGGCGACTCTACCCCGGCATCCGGAGCTGGTACCACATCCTCAAAGCTGACAGGCAGGGGTGGGGGCGGGGTGCAGGGCCCATGCGGTTCTGCCCCCTTTGCCCCCGCCTTGCCCCCTTCCTCCTCGTCTTCCTCAGTGTCTGAATTGAGGAAGGAGAACTTGGACCTCTGTTCCTTCAGCAGCATCTCAATGCGCGAATCCAGGCTGCTGTGGTGGGCAAATGGGACGCTCTCATTGGTAGTCTCTGGTGCCGGGGAGCCCAAACGGGCCGGCGAGGCCTGGGGGGCCGGCGACTGGGCCTGATCTTCAGCGCTGGCAGCCGCAGGGCTGGGCTCTTCCTTGCTTTCCTGAGCCAGAAATTCCGTGGGGGGCAGGGAGTTGGCAGCAAAGGTCTCAGCCGTGGGCAGCAGCCGGTAATCCTGATCGCAGGGGTGTGGCTCCGGGGGTAGCGGGAAGGGCTCCAGGGGGGCCGGGTAGGGAGGGTAGATGGCACTAGGGGCTGCGAAGGACTCCCCTTGCTGGCCGAAGCTGTGGCTGTTCTGGAAGAGGGTCCCATCCGGCGTGGCTGGAGCCACGGGGTAAGAAGCTGCCGTGGTGGAAGCGGAGGAGGAAGAGGAAGAAGAGGAGGAGGAGGAGGAGGAAGAGGAAGAAGAGGAGGAGGAGGAGGAAGAGGAAGAAGAAGCAGGGGTGGGATCGTCCCGCTGGGGGCGCTCCCGGTGCCGGGACTGATAAGTGGAGTCCTCTCTTTGGTGGGAGCGGTGAGCGGAGGAAGAGGAGGAGTGGTGGGAGGAGGAGCGTCCCTCGGAGGAGTGGCGGCGCTGGTAGCGCCCGCCTGCCCCCTCGTACTGCTGGTTGTAGGGCGAGTAGTGGGGGTCATTGGGGCGGTAGTGCGAGGAGGAGGCGGTGGCGGCAGCTGTGGAGGATGAAGAGGAGGAGGAGGAGGAGGAGGCAGAGTAGTGCCGGCGGGAATACGACTCCGGGTAGCTGTTCTCGTGCCTGCGGGACTTGTAGGAGGTCGGCTCCGGGTGATAGCTGGAGTAGCTGGGCGTGCCTTGCCTAGGAGATGGAGGAGGAAAGACACAGGCAGTGAAATCCGGGCACCGCAGGAACAGCTGTTAGACCCACCGCCGCTCACACCGAGCGGGTCGGGGCAGCTGGATCACAGCCACACACAACGCCGCACAAGGCCGGCTCATCCAGCACTGAGATACTGCGGCCAGCCCTGACTGCCAAAGGAGAGCGGCCCCTACTGAGGCCCTGCCCCGTAGCACAACGCCCCCTAGCACCGCACTGACTGCCAGGGGAGAGCGCACCCTGCTGACTCCCTTCCCTGCAACACAGCACCCCCTAGTGCCACACAGGGGCCAGCACTGACTGCCAGGGGAGAGCAGCCCCTACTGAGCCCCTGCCCCGCTCCCTGCAGCACAGTGCCCCCTAGTGCCACACTGGGGCATTGGGGCCTGGAACTGACTGCCAGGGAAAGCACCCACCACTGAGCCCCTGCCCCACTCCCTGCAGCACCCTCTCAGTCTCCCATCCAGGCTCAGCTCCAGCCCAGCTGCCTGGAGTGAACGCTAATGGCGCAGGGAAGCTGAGCGTTAGGTCCAGCAGAGAGTGCAGAGCAGGTACCTGCTGGAGTAGGCCGAGTCTTGGGAATACGGCGTTCCTCCTCGGGGGGTGTGCGGGGTCCCCTGGGACGACTGGGGGGTAAACTGACCATAGAACGAGGGGGTGTCCTGGCGAGCACTGGAATATGGGGTGTCCTGAGAGCAAGGGGTCCCATTGCCGGGCGTCGAACCCACAGTGCTGGCTGAGTAGGAGGAGTCGGTGGACTGGCGCCGTCGGGACTCTGACTACAGGAGGAAGGAAAAGAAGTTTAAAGACATCTGGGGCGGGGAAGCTAGGAACCGCCATACAGCGACACCGCATGGGGATGGCTCGCCCAGCTCTGAGATGCAGCCACCTCTGGGGCAGGGCAGCTGGGAACCGCCACACAGCGACACCGCATGGGGATGGCTCGCCCGGCTCTGAGATGCAGCCACCTCTGGGGCAGGGCAGCTAGGAACCGCCACACAGCGACACCGCATGGGGATGGCTCGCCCAGCTCTGAGATGCAGCCACCTCTGGGGCGGGGCAGCTGGGAACCGCCACACAGCGACACCGCATGGGGATGGCTCGCCCAGCTCTGAGATGCAGTCACCTCTGGGGCAGGGCAGCTGGGAACCGCCACACAGCGACACCGCATGGAGATGGCTCGCCCGGCTCTGAGATGCAGCCACCTCTGGGGCAGGGCAGCTAGGAACCGCCACACAGCGACACCGCATGGGAATGGCTCGCCCGGCTCTGAGATGCAGCCACCTCTGGGGCGGGGCAGCTGGGAACCGCCACACAGCGACACCGCATGGGGATGGCTCGCCCGGCTCTGAGATGCAGCCACCTCTGGGGCGGGGCAGCTGGGAACCGCCACACAGCGACACCGCATGGGGATGGCTCGCCCAGCTCTGAGATGCAGCCACCTCTGGGGCGGGGCAGCTGGGAACCGCCACACAGCGACACCGCATGGGAATGGCTCGCCCGGCTCTGAGATGCAGCCACCTCTGGGGCAGGGCAGCTGGGAACCGCCACACAGCGACACCGCATGGGGATGGCTCGCCCGGCTCTGAGATGCAGCCACCTCTGGGGCAGGGCAGCTGGGAACCGCCACACAGCGACACCGCATGGGGTGGCTCGCCCGGCTCTGAGATGCAGCCACCTCTGGGGCGGGGCAGCTGGGAACCGCCACACAGCGACACCGCATGGGGATGGCTCGCCCGGCTCTGAGATGCAGCCACCTCTGGGGCAGGGCAGCTGGGAACCGCCACACAGCGACACCGCATGGGGATGGCTCGCCCGGCTCTGAGATGCAGCCACTTCTGGGGCGGGGCAGCTGGGAACCGCCACACAGCGACACCGCATGGGGATGGCTCGCCTGGTTCTGAGATGCAGCCACCTCTGGGGCAGGGCAGCTGGGGAACAGCCACACACAGCACTGCACAGGGGTGGCTCGCCAGGCACTCAGATGCAGGCACCCCTGGGCAGGAGCACCTGAAGGACAGCTGCACAGCAGCGCCACATGGGGATGGCTCACCTGGCAGTGAGATGCAGCCAGCTCTGGGGCGGTGCAGCAGGATAATGGCTACACACAACGCTGCACAGGGATGGCTTGCCTGGAGCTGAGATGCAGCCACCTCTTGGGCAGCTGGAGAACAGTTTGTAGCTCTGACAAGTCAGGCTACTTATTCCCAATCCTAAACATGGCCATCGATGCCTGAATCTGAGACGTGGAGTAAGAGCCTGGCTCCCAGCCCACCCCGCCAGCCTCCTGTACCGTCTCAGCCTGGGTCACAGGCGCTGGGAATTTCTCGCTCAGAGATTTGCCCCCGGTGGGAACAGTCTGAGGGGTGTAGGAGCCGTTGACGATCAGCTCATAGTACTTCATCCGCTGCTGTCCTGTAGGGGCAGGGAGAGAGCACAGCTGAGAGAAAAGGTCAGGCTTGGTAATTCTAGTCGGTGATTCACGATGCAGCCGCTCCTGGGGCAGAGCGCAACAGCGACACCAAATACCACTAAATGGCGCCCACCCCATTTTTCCAGTTTGCGGACAGAACGGCTCAGCTAAGCGGCGATCGCAGCATATCCGGGAGGTGGAAAGACAGAGTGGGACTCTTAGGGGAACAGGAAGCCAGCCAGATACAGAGTCCTGGCACATCTGGGGTCCTTTATGGAATGGGGATGGCACAAGGATGAGTGAAAGGCGGCGGCAACCGGCCATTCTTTGTCCCAGCAGCTTCCCCCAGAAGGAAGCTGAGGCTTAAGCTGGGTCACCCTGCTGGCCGTCTGATCTCGGCTGCCCCTACGGCTGCCCCCTTGATCAATCCCTGGGGCACAGTTTAGTTTCCTGAAGACTGAGCTGCTTCAGTCTAAAGTCTCTGGGCTCCGTATAGGGGTGTACGGGCACAAACCACCAGCCTGGGTCATACAGGAGGCCAGACTAGATAATCCGTTGGTCCCTTCTGGACTGAAACGATGATACGCAACGGGTGCAAGGGTCCGATTTGGGATTTCCCTCTGTTATCACACAAAGAGGAGCCAGCTACCACAGGATCCCAGCAGAAAAAACCAGCCCCAATGGGGAGATGCCAGGGGTCGGAGACGAGAAGCACTCTCTGACCCCAATGGGGAGGTATTTAAAATACAAGACACCTCCTGCGGAGGACGCTTCCCAGGTGACTGGATGGTGACAAGATCTGCTCTAGCTGACAGGAGCTGTGGGCTGGAGGCAGGAATCCTAGGGCCTGGGTTATCCAGGAGGTCAGACCAGATGCAGGCTCTGAATGCAGGAACCAGATGCACTCCTGCATTCCGAACAGAGCCTAAGGGTCCCCTGCCCCTCACCCCTTCTGCGAGCGCAGCCACCCCTGCCACGTGGTGGGTCTTTGACCGGAGAGGTTTCAGCCACGTTCCTTAGAAAGTTGTTGGCATCCTGTTGCCAGTTAAGGGCCTAGATCCCCAGCTGGGGCACCGAGGGAAGAGCACCCCCTACTGAGCTCCCAACACTGCTACACTGTCTTCATTCCCATTGGCTTTTAAGGAGCGACAGTGATTTGCACCAGCTGGGGAACTGACCCACAGGGAAAGGAATGAAGCACAATGGGGAGCATGGGGCCCAAGGAGAGGGGAGGGAAGGGCTCCAAGGTGAGGTTGGTACCTTTGATGTCCAGCTGGGCGTGGATGATGTTGCCCATGACCGAGGTGTTATGCAGGTTCTTGACAGTCTCCTTGGCTCCACGGGTGCTGGTGAAAAGCACCTTGGCCAGGCCCAGGTGCTTGCGGTTCTTGGGGTTGTAGAGAATCTCGATCTCCTCGATCTCCCCATACTTCTTGCACATCTCGGCCAGGAAGGGCTCCTTGATGTTGTCATTCAGCCGGGCGAAGGTCACCTCCTTCAGCGGGATCTGCCCAATGTAGAACTCGTCCAGCTGCCACCGGGGAGAGGGGAAAGATCAGCACCCACACACTGACCCCCATCGGCCTCCTGGCAGGGGGAATGGACCCCTTCCCACCTAGGGGGCACCAGCTGTGATCCAGCACCAGGGCAGAGGGACTGACTGGCTGGCTCAAGTGGTGGGGAATGGGACACAGGGCCTTTTCCCCTCTAGGAGACGCTGGTTCCCATCCGGCTCCAGTGTTGGGGACTGGCTGGCTCCGGGGTAGGGAATGGGACACAGGGCCTTTCCCCTCTAGCGGGCACTGGCTCCAACGCAGGCCCATGTGGGGAGAATCCCACCTACCCCCTTCACTACACAGCAGCCCCCAGTGGCCAAAGGCTCTGGAAGTTGGCTAGATCCCAGCACACATCCAGATGGGAATGGCCTAGCTGAAGGATTAGCAGCTCACTGAGAGGGTCCCTGGGGCTGGCTCAGGGAGCGGCAGAGGGGAGCTTGCTGTCATGCTAGGGAGCTGGGAAGCTCCAGGGAGAGCTGAGACCAGGCAAACCCTGCCCTGCTTACCTTGAACTTGGGAACAGGGAGCGACAGGTCTCTGTGCTTGGACCATATCCTGCGCGGCCGGGGGTCTCGTACGTCACCCACAGGAGTATATCCTGAATCCTGGGGGGGGAGGAAGAAAGGTTAGCTGAAGGTTACCTTGCAAAGGACCTCAGTGGGTACCTGGACCAGAAAGACATGGGTATTAGGACTCCCGGATTTTATCCCTGGCTCTGGGAGCGGAGTGGGGGCTAGTGGTTAGAACAGGCGGCTGGCAGTCAGGACTCCCGGGTTCAGTTCCCGTTCTCTGGATTGTCTAGGACACTAGACAGCATTCATGTTTGAACAAGAGCATACAATAATCACCCCTAGCTCCTAAGTCACACACTCTCATAAATCTCAGAACACTTTACAAAGGAAGTCAGGCTCACTAGCCGCATTTTACAGAAGGGGAAACCGAATCACAGTGGGAGACAGTGACTTGCCCAGGGTCACCCAACAAGCCAGTGGCAGTAACTCAGGTCTCCAGAATCCCAGCCCAGTGCTCTACTCACTAGGCCATGCTACCATAACATCCAATCTTCATTTTAAAATGCCAGGGATGGAGAATCTATCAATTTACCAACTGGTAAATTGTTCCAACAGTGAATTCCCCCCACTTACACCTGATTTCCAGTCTGACTGTGTCTGGCTTCCACTTCCAGCCACTGGATTGTGTTAGACCTTCGTTTGCTAGATTGCAGGGCCCATTATCAGATGTTTGTTCCCAATGGAGATACTTACAGCAAGGTTTGCGGCAATTAGATTTTTATCTGTAAATGTTGCTTTCGCTGTACGCACACAAACTGACAAAAATATTTCCTTCGATAATAATTGATATTTACATCTAGGCAAAGTAAGAAAAATGCTGCTTGAGAGTTTTTTTTGACATGTGATGCTGACAATGTGTGTTTGAACAGTTATAAACCTTGAACTTTTTGAATGTCAGTGTCTGCGGTCATTAAATAATTATTGTTCCATCCCCCCATAACTTTACCTGCAACTGTGAAAATCTAAATTGATAAAAATCGAAAGAGCTGCTTTAAAAGAAACATGGATATTATCCATCATAATTATACAAGAAGAAAAACTGAATTCTGCTAAGCCTACTTACAGATTGTTACCCCTTCCCTTTCCCCTGTGGTGGATTTCTCTGCATTTGTTTTAACATGCTTGTATTCTCATATAGCACTCTTCTCACACTACAGAAGGATGGCTGTGTTCTCGATTGGCATCCTGCGATCTCTAGGGGCTAATGTTTGTTTCACAGAGACAAAATCAGAGCCCTAATCTAGAGAAGTCAAGTTCTCAGCTCCAGCACGCAGGGCTCATTCTCTTATTAAGGGCTCTGGGGAAGGTGACAGGTCAGCTTAATCAAGGGTTTTTATCTGAGGTTAGCTATGGTTATTGTTATTCCTGCTGGCTGCCATGAGCAACTTGAACTCGTCAATTTCAGAAGTGGTTTCACAGAGGAACTGGAATCAGATTGCTAGGTTATGTGATTTCCAGCTGTGCTATGTATATTCATAGATTCCAGAAGAGATCATTGTGATCATCTAGTCTGACCTCCTTCGTAACACAGGCCAGAGAACTTCTCCCAAACAATTCCTAGAGCAGACCTTTTAGAAAAGCTATCCAACCTTGATTTTAAAATGGTCATTGATGGGGAATCCACCACGACCCCTGCTGAACTGTTCCAATGGTTAATTACTCTCACTGTTAAAAATGTACACTTTATAAACAAGTTTCTCTCCCCTCCCTACTGCTCTGGGAAAGACCCCAACAAAAACAACAGCAGGGGAAAGGGACTGTCAAGGAAGGGAGTGAAACTGACCAGACATAAAGCAATCAAATGAAGGCTGGGAAGGGGTAGGAGTGCTTTCTCTAAACATATATAATCTATAGGGGAGATACTGTTATTTACATATGGGATCTCAGCAGTCAGATACCACATGTATATAATCTATCCTCTACTCCAATATGTTATATAAATACACACAGTCTGGGGATAGATTATATCTAAATATAGGCTCTGATTGCTCAGGTTATATATTATACAATCTACTTCCATCCCACGATTATATGTATTATCATATACCCTGTACATAATATATATGTGGGGGGGATTTGACTGAGGGTGCTTTTAGATATACAGTGTTTCTTTAGGCAGAGATTTTGAAGCAATGAACAGTTAGCCTGTGGAATTCACTGCTTTGGGGCCAAGAGCTAAGCAAAATTCTAAGGAGGCCAGGACTTTTCTGAGGATAATGAGAAGATCCATGGTTGTAGCGGTAAATATCAAAGAGACAAGAGTTTTGCATGGGATATAAACCCTCGTGCAAGAGGGTGCAAGCTCTGATGGGGGCTAGAAAGAAATTTGCCCAAAGGGGCAGGTTATTCCAGAATTGTCCCCTTCCTCTGAAGCAGTTGGTGCTGGCTACTATTGGAGAAGGACTAGAAACCTAGATGGACTGTCCGTCTGATCTGAGGTGGCAGGACACCAGGCTAAATGGGCACATAGGTCTGATCTGAGGAAGCGGGATACCAACCTATATGGGCCCACAGGTTTGATCTGGGGCAGCAGGGATGGGGGCAGGTGATCTAGATGGGCCCATGTGTCTGATCCAGGGCAGGAGGGATACTAAGTTAGACTGGCCCATGGGTTTGATCCAGGGTGGAAGGGAGGAGGTGTGATATCAGACTAGATGGTCCCATGAGCCTAATCCAGGGCGGCATGGCAAGGGCAGGATAGCAAGCTAAATGGGCCCAGAGGTCTGATCTGGGCGGGGCAGGGATGGGGAGCAGAATATCAGGCTAGATGGACCCATGGGTCCAATCTGTGGTGGCAATTATGTTTCTAATTACGCATTTGGTTTGAAACCTGTAGCAAAGTCTTATCTCTTTGGACATTGGTAACCACCTAGGGATAAAGGGTTGCCATAGGGGGGCAAAAAAAATCTTAAGAATAAACTGCACAAGACCGCTGAGTTTCAGCTGTGGGGGGGCAGGCATATTGGAACAGACAGACTCGATCAGATCCATGGGCCCATCTAGCCTGGTTTCCTGCCCCTTCTGTGTCACCCTGGGTCAGACCCATGGGCCCATCTAGATCAGCATCCCGCCCACTCCCTGTCTCTCTGGATCACATCTAGCCTGGGATCCTGTCTCTCACAAGCTTTAGAGAAAAGGATCTGGGAGACTGGCAGTGGGTTCTGCTCAATTCTGCTGCTGCACAGAGATCTGTGCGATGGGTTTTTAAGTCATGCCACTTGCCATTTATATAAATCTAAATAAAAAAACCCTGTGAGATAGAATTATGGGGTAACCTGCTGATAGGTCTATATTGTGGTAGGACCTAAAAGCCAGAATCATGGCCCAGGCCCCCACTGTACTAGGTGCTGAAAAAAAAACACAGAACAAAAAGACGCTCCCTGCCCCAGAGACCTTATGATCTAAGTATAAGACAAGAGACAACAGGTGAAGACAGAAAGACAAGCAGATGGGGGAGTACACTGAGCCAGGGTGGTGAGCCCAGCACACCTTTTTGTCAGCATCACGACAACGGAGAATTTTGAGGAGGGATTTTAAGGACAATGGGGTAGCCTGGGAGAAAGCACAAAAGTGCCTGTTTAAAAACATCACAAGTGAGCAGCGGCGGCCATAGGCAGACATCTCAAAAGCAAATGAGACAGGACAGATTGGGTGGGGACCAGCCGTGGAAGGGAAGACAAGCAGCTTAACTGTGATGCAATGGAGAAGGGGGAGCTAGTGTAGGGATGCAAAGTGAGGGGTGACACAGGCAAAGCGACGGGCTTGGAGAACTATCTTTGCAGCAGCATTCTGAATGCACATGAGCAAGGCAAGACTGCATTTGTCAAGGCCAGAGAAGAGGACACTGCAACGATCCAGACAAGATGATGAGAGCCTAGGGGTTGTGTTTCTTCCTCACCTGAGGCAAGCAGAAATTGGCATCTGCCTGATATATCAGGGTTTATATAGCCTAAGAAAATGTGTCAGAGATCCACATGGTCTGGTCTATGTCCCAGCCTGTGACTAATCCCTTGGGAGTGACCCTTTTACAGGGCCAAACCCCACAGGTTCACAAAGTTCCATGGTGGCAGGCCCATGTTCTCCATGAGTGGGCCTTTGGCATCAGCAATCCCACTCTCTCTTCATGGCTCCCTGTAGCAAATCCAGCCTGTGGGAGGCTGGTACTGGGCCCTCAGGGTGGATAAAAATCAATGTTTTTTTTTTTAAAATAAAATAAAAAAAAAATCGAATTTATTTGTTCTAAATCGGATTGTTTTGCTAAAATGCTTTTTGAGGAAAAAACCTATCTAAAGATAGTTTTAATTAAGATGCATTATAGATCAAAGAGATCTCATCACGGAATAGGGATTAAAAATTCTAATTCTATAGTATGAGACAATATATTCATGTAATGTTTAAGAAAAGTTTTGCAAATGAGTTCCAATAGTTCATGGATTAGGGAACCAATCTTATGGGGTTCCAGGGGCTTCTGTATAGATTATTTAGGTTAATCTTTCTATCGACCCAATGGGACTCAGTGCTCAGTCTATAAGATATCATCAGAGATGCTTAGTTTTCAGTTCTCAAACTGTGGATTTGTGTCTCCAGAGATAAAATAATTTTTGCTGTTAACAAGCATGTTAAATATATATTTATTTATTTAGAGGTGAGAAATAACAGACCTCAACCTTATTGTCCCTCTGCAAATTTGTGTACAGAGTCAATCCCTTACCTCTCTCTAAAAGTGCAAAGTTTCAAAAAGTTCAATGAACAGAAGATTTTGGGGGGAGGGAATAGATCTGGACAAGGAGAAGAAGTCTGGAGATAAATGTGAGAAGGGAGGGACAGGCAGCAGAAACAAAAGTGAAACTGTTTGAGCAGCATATTCCAGAAGTCTTGAGGTCTTTCTGAGTGTAGCCTTCATTGATTTGAGATCTACCATATCATTCTCTCACTAGAAGGAAAAACCTATAATGGCAGCAGGCCGTAAGAGAGACCCAAGTTTGGGAATATTTTAATGAAGTTTCTCTACCTGTGGGTAAGACAGGCATGCATACAAAATGCAAACAGTGCAACAAAGGCATAGTTGCCCGAATGAAATAACATCATGAGAAGTGTTCCTTCTCAGGAGGAAGCTGCATTGAAGATGATGAAAGGAACATATTTGAACATGCAGCATCTTGAGGTTGGTAACAACCAACAAAAATGCACTTTTATGTAGAAATCCATGATTAAATCGAGTCTTCCTGACTAGTGATTTAAATCATGATTTAAATCAAATCCACCCTGGGGTCCCTCCAGGGTGCAAGGCTCCCAGTCAGTATTTGCAGCAACACAGACAGCCTTTTCAAAAACAAGTAATTTACTAGTCACCTGGCTACAGCATCTGATAGTCCTGAGGTTAGCAAATAGAGGCAGAAGTTAAGCCCTAGTCCATTCTAGCCAAGTCAGTGCCACAAGCCAGCCCAGCAGTGAGAGATTCTCACTGTCACTTTGTCCATCCAGGTGACAGCAGCTGGGGCTAGGAACACAGGGGCTAGCAGGGGCTAGGAACTGAAGAAAGGCAGACCTGGCAAGAGGACTGCCTCGTTTGGATGCCAGTGATGGACTTAGGGTGGCATGAGCCCAGACAGGGCAGATCACTGACTTCCTTGGTACTCTACAGAGCCCAGGTGTGATGGAAGAGTTAATTTGGGACTTTGGGTAACCCTGATCTTGCCAGAGGACTACCCCACCGCAATGTGGAAGGCATCTGAGGCTAAGCGGATCAGCTGGACACTAGGAGGGAAACGAGGAAGAGCCACTGCCACGCCAAGCCAGAAGGGGGCACCAGCCATGGAAAAATGTTAGATTTTACTTTTTAAAATCTTTCAATTAAACATCCTTTTCTGTGTAACATTGGATAGTCACACACAAATCTGAGGCAGGTTTGAATGCAAAGTGAGTGAGAGGATGGTACAACACCTAGTGCCAGGGGCATGATGCTGATCCAGGAGTGGGGCTACATAGTGCTAATGCCAAACAAAACGTTTATTGGCTCAACGTTTTCCTAAACTGCCATGTCTCTGTCTGGAGTCACCTGTTGTCACCCGTCTTGTACTTAGCTTGGCAGCTCTAAGAGGCAGGGACTGTTATGTCTGTCCAATGCCTACCACGATGGGGTCTTGGGCCAGGACTGGGCTCCTAGGCACTACCATAATATACCTAATAAATAACAGACAGCCCCTGGCACAATGGCCACCTGGTCCATGACTGGGCTCCTAAAGGTTACAGTGACATAAACAACAAGAGTGTTACCCACTTCGTAGCTTGTCAGCCAAGCACAATGCCCACTTTAGGGGCTCCTGGCATCCCTAGATCCCGCCCCCCACCAAGATCCCTGGATATTCCCCTTTCATCCCCCATATTTCAGGGACTCCCTGCAACCCCCCACCACCAGTACTGTGTTCTCTCCCCCGCCCCCATCTTCCCATGCCAGGGGCCAGGTATGTCCCCAATACACAAGAGGCTCTTTGTATCCCATGTCCCCACATTCCTCTGATGCCAGGGGTTCTGTGTCCCACATTCCTCTCTTCCCCTTACCACGGCTGTCTCTCCCCCATCCCCACCAATAGCAGGGGCTCTGTGCCCGCCCCCCATGCCTCCTGTGCCATATACCAGGGGTTGTGCATGGCCCTCCATGTCCCAAAGGGCCAGGTGACAAAGACCAGGCCCACAGGGAAAACCACCATGGCCTGCAGCTCAGTAAGAGGGTGCGAAACAGAGTGTGACGCTGGGGAGAGGAGAGCTGGGAGACACTCTCTCTAAATAGGGCTGGGAGCATAGAAAGAGGTCCTGGGAAACGGGACAGTATGGATTGGCAAGAAGATAGCCCAGTTATTGAGGGCCCCCAGGGCCAGCGTGGGTGCCACCTCACATGAGGGCGCAGCAATCATTGCTAATGGGGGAGGCTGAAGGGAGTGAGCAGAGGGCTGGGAGCCGACTGACTGGCAAATGAAAACAGAGCCTCTGAGAGGAAGGGCAAGGCTGGGTTTGAGAGTGTTTGAATCGCTGGTTTATACCCCAAAAGGAGGTGGACTTTGGGGTGCGCTGGAAGCCGGAGAATGACAAACGGAAGGGGAAACTGAGGCACGGGAGGGCAACACCATGTGGAATTTAACAGACATTATGGGAGCACTTCTCCTGCCGAGATCTGCAAAAGGTTTTTACAGCTCATCACCCATCCTTGGTGTTTTATTGGCTTCAACGGGCATCCCTGGTGCAGGGCAGCAAGGTACATCAGAAACACACGCGCGCTCAGAATGAGGAAATGGAGCAACAGGACTTGATATGCACAGCACCACCTACCACCCCGTGGTTTACAACTTAGCCACAATATGACATGACAGCAGGTGAGAACACTTTGTGGTTCAGCAGCCCTTTTCACAAGTAGACCCAGTGTGCTTTATCCAGAGCAATTAGTGACCCTCACAAACCTGCCCACCAAGCTTTCGCCCTATTTTACACATGAAGAAACTGAGGCACAGAGCACAGGGAGGGACGTGCCCTAAGTCACACAATGAGACAGAAGCAGGGAAATTGAGCCCAGGAGTCCTGACCCCTAGCCTTAACTTGCTCTAACTCATTAGACCCCACTCCCCTCCCAGAGCTGGGGATAGAACCCACGAGTCCTGGCTCCCAGCCTCCACTGCTCTGATGTATAAGCCCACAGTAAGAGGTGAGCAAGTGCTGTCCAGGGTGGGCCTATGCAGTGGGCTAGCACCAGATACTGCCCCAGGCAGAAGGGGAGGGAAGAAGGCTACCTTTTCTTTGTTGGCAAGCCCCCAGCCCCCCAAATCACGCAGTGAATCCCCATTGCCACCCATGCCTGGACTCACGGGAGCACTGAAGTGGACTCCATCGTAGCGGTAGACTTTCTGCGGGGCCCGCCGCAGCGCCGGGTCAATGACGAGCTTGTAGCTTCTCCACTGGAAGTTGGGGGCTTTCTGGATGTCACCCCCACTTTCCTGATCCATTATGACTCATTTAAACTGAGAGGGAGATAGAGAGGAGAAAAACCGCTATCAGCCACGTAGTACAGACACACACACAGTACCCCCTGCTGGCCACCTCTGGGATTGCTCTGCCACGCTGCTCGCATCTCCCGCAATCCCAGAAGCCTCCAGGTCCAGAGAGGAAGGCGCCTCTCTATCCACTCCACCAGACACACCCCCACAAACACACAACCAGGAGGGCCCCTCGATCCCAGCAAGCTGGAGACCAACTAGGCTATCGAGACAAGATTCTCCAGGGTTACTGGGGAAGCCTGGAAGAATTTCAGAGAGTTCCAGGCCAAAAAGTCCCATTAGATCATCTAGTCTGACCTCTTGAATTGCATGGATCAGTCAGTTTCACCCAGGTCCCCCTGTGCTGAGCCCACTGACTTGGGTTAGACCAAGTCCTCGGGAGGCTAAACTATAGCCCTTCTACCCAACTACAAGTGCTGGGTCCAGATCAGGTGGGAAAACAACTGGCCCCACTCGGGCTCAGGTCGGACCAGCTCTCCTCCTGTCCACAGGGTTGGCGCGAAGGAGACTGCATGCCCTGCTCCTGCTGGCTGCCCGTCACCTCGCTGCACTGTGCACACTGCAGAGTGCGTGTCCTGAGGAACCCCAAGCTATCAGAAGCAGGGCACGCAGGTTCAGTGGGAAGGGCTGGCATAGGCGGGAAAACAACTCAATCCTCATGGGCTTGGATCCGGTTTGAGTCAGGCTTAAACTTTAGGCCTGTGCAGATTCTAGACTCAGCCATTGTGAAAACAGGAAAGGCTGAGGGAGTAATAATGCTGGGCTAAATGGGCCCCTGAGTCTGATCTGAGACGGCAGGGAGGGGGCAGGATACCGGGCTAGATGGGCCCAGGGGTCTGATATGGGGTGGTCAGAAAGGGGAAGGATACCAGGCTAGATGGGCCCCTGCGTCTGATTTAGGGTGGCAGGGATGGGGGTGGGATACTGAGGCCTCTAAAACGGCAGGGAATTGATTAGGTGAGTCATGCACAGATGATCTCATCAGGGGAGCAATACCCTGTGCTGCAGATGGAGGCAACCCCCCAACCCCCACCCCAAGGTCCCTGCCGGTCTGACCCGGGGGAAATTCCTTCCAGACCATGAATCTGGTGAGCCAGACCCACCAGCCATGCAGTTAACCATGGCGAGCTGAGTTAAGCAGCAGGTTCATAATTACTGCCAATCGGTGTTTGAACAGCATCAAAGCCAAGCGTGGGGGGAAATTCTTTAGGGTGGGAAAAGAGAACTAGAAGCAACAAGGAAATTCAGGAAAATTTAGGTCAAGCCTTAGGAAATATTTCCCATGAGAGAGGAGTCTAATAAGTGATGTTCTCATCTCTCTCAGGGGAAAGGACAGGAGCCTCCTCACTTTGGAGACCAGAAATTAAGAGCCCTGGATAATAATCTGTGGGGGACGATTCCACCCCGGGTGAGGAGGGCCTGGATGGGGTAACTCCATCTCTGCTGGGGGAACAGCCAGTGGGGGACGAGCAAGATGGACCAGTTCTCATCAGTCTAGGCTTTTCCTAGTCTCTGGCTTCAAGGCTAGCATGGGATAGCAAACAGTCTCTAACTTCCCCTCCCTGGCCCAGGTGACATCAGCTCGCTTGCAGGAGCCCGGGGAATCTGGTCCCTTTCCTCTACCTGTAAACTGGGGCTCTTGTGGATAGATCCAATTACAGCAACTGCCTGCCTTGGAACTGGTGGGTGGGTTACAAACATGCCTATTAGTCCCTTAAATTTCACCACAAAGAGTTTGCCTATACAGACATCGCCTGGCACTGAGATGCAGCTGCCTCTGGGGAGAGGTAGCTAGGTAACAGCTGCACAGTGATGCCTCACCTACTGTTGAGACGCAGCCACCTCTGGGTCAGGGCAGCTGGGGAACACAGAGATCTCTAGCCCAGCATTGAGAAACTCAGCTACCCCAGCCCAGAGGTGGCTGTCGCTGCCGTACAGCAATGCCCCACAGGGATGGTTCGCTTGGCACAGAGATGCAGCCACCTCTGGGGTGGAGCAACTGGATAACAGCTGCACAGTGGCGCTGTATTGGGATGGCTTGCCTGGCGCTCAGAAGGAGCCATCTCTGGGGCAGGGCAATTGGATAACAGCCACACCACATAGAAATCACTTGTCTGGCACTGCATTTCAGCCATCTCTGGGATAGGGCAGCAGGGTAACAGTGCATAATTTAGGACAGGAAGTGTAGAAAAATCCCATGTCCTCATGAAACTGCAAGAGGACTGTCAGGAGAGCAAAATGTAATTAGACACGTTGGAATGTGCCCAGGAAAGTTGTGACACACAGAGCTACACCTTCACGTGTACCCACGAACACTGCACGCTTTGAAGCCAAACTGGCAGTGGGGCAGACAATACCAAGTGGGATGGGGAAGACAAAGTCCTTTCAGATCTATGTCTTCATCTCAACACACTGGACACCAAGACAGAGTTAATGAGTTATACACGTGCTGAGGGGAGTGGTAGAAGTTCAAAGGAACTAGATCACCCTGCTTTTTCCACCCACAATCAGCCCTGCCCTTACAGCAGCTGTAAAGAGTCAGATACAAATGTATACGTCAGATCTGGAGACGGAGTGTGCACTGTGGGTATAATCTGGGCACTGGCAAGGTAAACCAACCCAATCCCCACAGAGCTTAATGGGGATCTGTTTAGAGATCTGGGTTGTTACCAGCACTCCAAGGCTAGAGTGGGGACCATAGAAAGAACAGAGCTTCCGTTTCAATGCGTGTAGCTAGTGGTGCGCCCTGATTTTCATCCTGAACCCCTCAACTCCCCGTTCCACAACCCCCCTAAAGATCAGAATTTTCTGTCGATTTCCTGCCTCTTAGGAATTGTGCACGAAAACAGCTCAGCTGTTCTTAATGATACTCCCCCACCCATGTTTATGTATATTAAATATGCCTGGCACTATAACGTCACATCTGTGAGAGCAACCAACTGAGGATTTCCTGGAAGGCTGGGGGTGGGGCAGGACCCCCCTGGGGAATTTTCCAGAGTTCCAAGGAGCCATCAATACCACCAGGAAAGCCCACATTAGTTTTATCAAGCGATGCAACCCAGTGTAGCAAATCCGAGCTTCACTTACAGAAACTTTATCATGTATATTGAGATAGCATGTGGAGAGTCCCATCCAGGACTGGAGGGTCTCTGCCACTGGGCTGGGTGATGCACAGACCCCACCCCTCAATGAAGATCATGGACTCCCATTGCACAGGTGCCATGCAGACATACAGGGAGAGACAGTCCCTTCCCCGAACAGCTCCCAGCCTAAACAGAAAAGGCCAGAACAGAGAGGGGAGGCTATTGTTGTGCTGGGTGCCTCACAGACCCCCACCTTGATCAAGATCCGGGTTCCCCCAGCGTTCTGGAAGCCGCACAGACACCCCCACCCCGATCCCATGGGGCACCGCTACATGAATGCAGATGTGCAAACCAGTCCAGCACTGCAAGATGCCTTCGTAAACAGTGCCTTGTTTGAGTACCATCCTACACAGGATATGCTAGGCATGATCAGACAGGGCAACACCCACTCCTGCCCCTTGGGAAGGAAGGTGTCTGTGCATCCCCAGGGCAGCAGGAGGGAGAGCACAGGTACAGAACCCTGATTCCTGCCAGCAGGGGCAACGCTACCCATACATACACGCACAAACCCTCAATTCTCTCCAGCAGGCGACAGAGCCACACACCCACAGGGCTCCAATTCCTCCAGCAGGGGGCAGTGTCACCCACCCCCCCTGATTCCCTCAAGCCGGGAACACTAGAATTCCCCTGACCCCACCAGTGTGCCTCAACCCAGCCCCGAAAATCGAATCCAGATCGGTAGGAGATAGGTATGAAATCGTACCTGTTATGGATGATTTGTTTTGTGCTCTTGATAGCAAGGAAAGAAGACGTGTGGCTGTAAATGCGGCAGGCTTCTTTCCAATGCAAGGGGGCAGATGTTTAGTCCATAACGCAGAGTGGGACCTCGAAGAACTGGGAGGGAAGCAAAAGAAATGGGGGTTAAGCCTCAGAGGAATAAAGAGGGAAGGGGGTAAGGGGGGGGGGGCTTATGCTGTGTATTACAGAGGATGCATCCAGAACATACAAACAGTGGTGCCCTACCGTGTGAGAGGGCAACTGTACTGGAGTCAGGACTCCTGGGTCCTATCCCCAGATCTGGAAGGGGAGTGAGATCTAGTGGGTTAGACGGGAAGGGCTGGGAGGCAGGACTCCTGGGTTCAAGTCCAAGCTCCTGTATGATATTAGAGTTTCCAATCAACTTGTCTACCAGCAAAAAAAAAAATTTAAAAAATTAAGAGATTCAAAAGACAAAAATGAAACCCAGGTTAAAAGTTATTTCACGATCTGGCATCTGAGACCTGATCGAACCCTCTCAAGCCAGATGCTGACAAGGGCAGGCTGATAAATAAGATAAGAAAGCACTACAGTGATGGGCTGCAGCATGAAACCCTAAATCAGGCCTCTGGTATTAGAGAGCGCGCCAGAGTCCAGCTCTGAATTTTGTAAAGCAGCCGTTTCCGAAGAGAAGGGAGTTACTACCTAAGCCTGGAAGCTGTAATGCAGGACCAAAGGGTGGTTATAACAGGGTCCCCTTTGATAACAACAGCTCGCTCTTCTACAGCCCCTTTCATCCAAAAATCTAACCTAGCCAGCCCCATTATCATCCCCACTTTAGGTGTGAGAAAACTGAGGCACAAAGTGGCAAAGAGGCAAAGCTATGCAGCAGATCAGTGGCAGAGCCAAAAAAGAATCCAGGATTCCTAACTCCAGGCCTCACCCCCTACCATCATTATAGAGCACCCCCACTTCCAGATCCAGAAACAGAACTGAGGAGTCCAGACTCCGAGCCCCCCTGCTCTAACCGACCAGACCCCACTCCCCACCTAGGACCAGGACAGAACCCAGGAGCTCTGACTCCCAGCCCCCCATCCACCACCACCATAGTGCCTGCAGCCTCTCCCGACAGGACACCAGATCTCATGTCCGGGGCACGCCCTATGGCAGGAGCCAAAGCAGGTGTAACTGTGCCTCCCTAACTCTGCTACCACCCTCAAGGGGCTAAGTGAAGTCAGCCTACGGCAGGTACCCAGTAAGAGGGCAGGGGGAGACTGGGACATTCCATCTGAGCCCCCCGGGAGCTGGCGGGCAGCGGGCAGTGCCCAGGGGTCACACCCCGGACTGGCACTAAAGCCAAGAAATGAAGGGGACAGAGTCCACTCCTGCTTTTACCTTGGTGCCCCCTGCGAGCTCCAGGGATGCCACCTGGTATAACGCTCCCCTCCAAGCCCCCACCCTCACAGCACTGCCCCGATCCTTAAACCCAGGGCCCAGGCATCACCCTTGCCACGTGCCCACCCCGACTGCTCGGCAGCTCCCCCCACTGGCATAGGCCCTTCCCCAACCCAGCACAACCGAGAGCACCCTCACCCCACAGGCTTTTCCTACTTCAGTGAACCCAGCCCCCGCCAACATCTGCATTAGGCTTTCCCTCAGATCTGCCCCCTTGGGTCCCCATGCCCCCTGGGCCTCCCCCCCCGATCCCCGTCCTCCGACCTCCCCCTTGCCAGGAGCTTCCCCCATCTTAGTGCTTCCCTGAGATTCCACCCCCCACCCCTCTGATCCTCTTGACCCCCAGACCTCTCAGGGGCCACAGCTCCCCCATCCCCTTCCAATTCTCTCCTCAGCTCCCCCACCCCAAGATCTCTACCACTCAGGACCCCCCCGGGGCCTCCCCCCCACTTCATCTCCCCCATACTCCCCATCCCAACTTACCCCTGCAACACTCCCAAAACCCACCTCTCAACTCCCCCCTCAAGTCTCCCATTTTCCTCACACTCCCATGCCCCACCCCCCCCAACACAAATCAACTTCCTCCCACACAGGCTTCCCAGCTCCCTCTCCCCTCAGGTGACCCTGTATCCCCCCCTTCAAGACCTCAGCTTCCTCCCCACTTTTAAACCCCTCCCCTCAGCTTCCCCTTCCCCCCATTCCCCAGGTTCTAACTCAGAGCCCTCCCTCTCCAGAGGGTGCCGACCAGCTCCCCCCCTGCCCCGACCTCAGCTCCCCGCTCCCCCCTCCCCCCCCACTCCTAGAGTGCCTCTTCTCCCAGCCTCCCTCCCCATCCGACCAGCCCCCCCCCCGACCTCAGCTCCCCCCTCCCCCAGCCTCCCTCCCCATCCGACCAGCCCCCACCAGACCTCAGCTCCCCCTCCCCCCACTCCTAGAGTGCTTCTTCTCCCAGCCTCCCTCTGCATCCGACCAGCCCCCCGACCTCAGCTCCCCGCTCCCCCCTCCCCCCCACTCCTAGAGTGCCTCTTCTCCCAGCCTCCCTCCCCCCCTGACCTCAGCTCCCCCTCCCCCCACTCCCAGAGTGCCTCTTCTCTGAGCCTCCCTCTGTATCCGACCAGCGCCCCCCCCCCCCCCCCCGGATCTCAGCTCCCACCTCCCCCCACTCCTACACTGCCTCTTCTCCCAGCCTCCCTCCCCATCCAACCAGCCCCCCCCCCCCCACCTCAGCTCCCCCCTCCCCCCACTCCTAGAGTGCCTCTTCCCCCAGCCTCCCTCCCCCTCCGACCAGCCCCCCCAGACCTCAGCTCCCCCCTCCCCCCACTCCTAGAGTGCCTCTTCTCCCAGCCCCCGCTGACTTCAGCTCCCCCCTCCCCCACTCCTAGAGTGCCTCTTCCCCCAGCCTCCCTCCCCATCCGACCAGCCCCCCCAACCTCAGCTCCCCCCCCTCCCCCCACTCCTAGAGTGCCTCTTCCCCCAGCCTCCCTCCCCATCCGACCAGCCCCCCCCGACCCCAGCTCCCCCCTCCCCCCGACTCCTAGAGTGCCTCTTCTCCCAGCCTCCCTCTGCATCCGACCAGCCCCCCCGACCCCAGCTCCCCCCTGCCCCCCACTCCTAGAGTGCCTCTTCTCCCAGCCTCCCTCTGCATCCGACCAGCCCCCCGACCTCAGCTCCCCGCTCCCCCCTCCCCCCCACTCCTAGAGTGCCTCTTCCCCCAGCCTCCCTCCCCCCCTGACCTCAGCTCCCCCTCCCCCCACTCCCAGAGTGCCTCTTCTCTGAGCCTCCCTCTGTATCCGACCAGCGCCCCCCCCCCCCCCGGATCTCAGCTCCCACCTCCCCCCACTCCTACACTGCCTCTTCTCCCAGCCTCCCTCCCCATCCAACCAGCCCCCCCCACCTCAGCTCCCCCCTCCCCCCACTCCTAGAGTGCCTCTTCCCCCCGCCTCCCTCCCCCTCCGACCAGCCCCCCCAGACCTCAGCTCCCCCCTCCCCCGAACTCCTAGAGTGCCTCTTCTCCCAGCCCCCGCTGACTTCAGCTCCCCCCTCCCCCCACTCCTAGAGTGCCTCTTCTCCCAGCCTCCCTCCCCATCCGACCAGCCCCCCCAACCTCAGCTCCCCCCTCCCCCCACTCCTAGAGTGCCTCTTCCCCCAGCCTCCCTCCCCATCCGACCAGCCCCCCCGACCCCAGCTCCCCCCTGCCCCCCACTCCTAGAGTGCCTCTTCTCCAGCCTCCCTCCCCATCCGACCAGCCCCCCCCGACCTCAGCTCCCCCCTCCCCCAGCCTCCCTCCCCATCCGACCAGCCCCCCCCAACCTCAGCTCCCCCCTCCCCCCACTCCTAGAGTGCCTCTTCCCCCAGCCTCCCTCCCCATCCTTCCATCCCCCCCGACCCCAGCTCCCCCCTCCCCCCCACTCCTAGAGTGCCTCTTCCCCCAGCCTCCTCCCCATCCGACCAGCCCCCCCGAGCTCAGCTCCCCCACCCCCACTCCTAGAGTGCCTCTTCTCCCAGCCTCCCTCCCATCCGACCAGCCCCCCCGACCTCAGCTCCCCCCTCCCCCACCTCCTAGAGTGCCTCTTCCCCCAGCCTCCCTCCCATCCCGACCAGCCCCCCCGACCTCAGCTCCCCCCCCACTCCTAGAGTGCCTCTTCTCCCAGCCTCCCTCCCCCTCCGACCAGCCCCCCCGACCTCAGCTCCCCCCCCACTCCTAGAGTGCCTCTTCCCCAGCCTCCCTCCGCATCCGACCAAGCCCCCCCGAACCCCAGCTCCCCCCCTCCCCCCACTCCTAGAGTGCCTCTTCTCCCAGCCTCCCTCCCCATCCGACCAGCCCCCCCAACCTCAGCTCCCCCCTCCCCCCACTCCTAGAGTGCCTCTTCCCCCAGCCTCCCTCCCCATCCGACCAGCCCCCCCGACCCCAGCTCCCCCCTGCCCCCCACTCCTAGAGTGCCTCTTCTCCCAGCCTCCCTCCCCATCCGACCAGCCCCCCCCGACCTCAGCTCCCCCCTCCCCCAGCCTCCCTCCCCATCCGACCAGCCCCCCCAACCTCAGCTCCCCCCCTCCCCCCACTCCTAGAGTGCCTCTTCCCCCAGCCTCCCTCCCCATCCTACCAGCCCCCCCCGACCCCAGCTCCCCCCTCCCCCCCACTCCTAGAGTGCCTCTTCCCCCAGCCTCCCTCCCCATCCGACCAGCCCCCCCCCGAGCTCAGCTCCCCCCACCCCCACTCCTAGAGTGCCTCTTCTCCCAGCCTCCCTCCCCATCCGACCAGCCCCCCCGACCTCAGCTCCCCCCTCCCCCCACTCCTAGAGTGCCTCTTCCCCCAGCCTCCCTCCCCATCCGACCAGCCCCCCGACCTCAGCTCCCCCCCCCACTCCTAGAGTGCCTCTTCTCCCAGCCTCCCTCCCCATCCGACCAGCCCCCCCCGACCTCAGCTCCCCCCCCCACTCCTAGAGTGCCTCTTCCCCAGCCTCCCTCCGCATCCGACCAGCCCCCCCGACCCCAGCTCCCCCCTCCCCCCACTCCTAGAGTGCCTCTTCTCCCAGCCTCCCTCCCCATGCGACCAGCCCCCCCGACCTCAGCTCCCCCCTCCCCCACTCCTAGAGTGCCTCTTCTCCCAGCCTCCCTCCCCATCCTACCAGCCCCCCCGACCCCAGCTCCCCCCCCACTCCTAGAGTGCCTCTTCCCCCAGCCTCCCCTCCCCATCCGACCAGCCCCCCCGACCCCAGCTCCCCCCTCCCCCCACTCCTAGAGTGCCTCTTCTCCAGCCTCCCTCCCCATGCGACCAGCCCCCCCCGACCCCAGCTCCCCCCTCCTAGAGTGCCTCTTCCCGCAGCCTCCCTCCCCATCCGACCAGCCCCCCCAGACCTCAGCTCCCCCTCCCCCCACTCCTAGAGTGCCTCTTCTCCCAGCCTCCCTCCCCATGCGACCAGCCCCCCCCGACCCCAGCTCCCCCCTCCCCCCTCCTAGAGTGCCTCTTCCCCCAGCCTCCCTCCCCATCCGACCAGCCCCCCCGACCCCAGCTCCCCCCTCCCCCCCACTCCTAGAGTGCCTCTTCCCCCAGCCTCCCTCCCCATCCGACCAGCCCCCCCCGAGCTCAGCTCCCCCCACCCCCACTCCTAGAGTGCCTCTTCTCCCAGCCTCCCTCCCCATCCGACCAGCCCCCCCGACCTCAGCTCCCCCTCCCCCCACTCCTAGAGTGCCTCTTCCCCCAGCCTCCCTCCCCATCCGACCAGCCCCCCCGACCTCAGCTCCCCCCCCACTCCTAGAGTGCCTCTTCTCCCAGCCTCCCTCCCCCTCCGACCAGCCCCCCCGACCTCAGCTCCCCCCCCCACTCCTAGAGTGCCTCTTCCCCCAGCCTCCCTCCGCATCCGACCAGCCCCCCCGACCCCAGCTCCCCCCTCCCCCCACTCCTAGAGTGCCTCTTCCCCCAGCCTCCCTCCCCATCCGACCAGCCCCCCCAACCCCTGCTCCCCCCTCCCCCCCGACTCCTAGAGTGCCTCTTCCCCCAGCCTCCCTCCCCATGCGACAGCCCCCCCGACCTCAGCTCCCCCCTCCCCCACTCCTAGAGTGCCTCTTCTCCCAGCCTCCCTCCCCATCCTACCAGCCCCCCCGACCCCAGCTCCCCCCCCACTCCTAGAGTGCCTCTTCCCCCAGCCTCCCTCCCCATCCTACCAGCCCCCCCGACTTCAGCTCCCCCCTCCCCCCGAACTCCTAGAGTGCCTCTTCCCCCAGCCTCCCTCCCCATCCGACCAGCCCCCCGACCCCAGCTCCCCCCTGCCCCCCACTCCTAGAGTGCCTCTTCTCCCAGCCTCCCTCCCCCATCCGACCAGCCCCCCCGACTTCAGCTCCCCCCTCCCCCCACTCCTAGAGTGCCTCTTCCCCCAGCCTCCCTCCCCATCCGACCAGCCCCCCCGACCCCAGCTCCCCCCTCCCCCCACTCCTAGAGTGCCTCTTCTCCCAGCCTCCCTCCCCATGCGACCAGCCCCCCCGACCCCAGCTCCGCCCTCCTAGAGTGCCTCTTCCCGCAGCCTCCCTCCCCATCCGACCAGCCCCCCCAGACCTCAGCTCCCCCCTCCCCCCACTCCTAGAGTGCCTCTTCTCCCAGCCTCCCTCCCCATGCGACCAGCCCCCCGACCCCAGCTCCCCCCTCCCCCCTCCTAGAGTGCCTCTTCCCGCAGCCTCCCTCCCCATCCGACCAGCCCCCCCGACCCCAGCTCCCCCCTCCCCCCTCCTAGAGTGCCTCTTCTCCCAGCCTCCCTCCCCATCCGACCAGCTCCCCCCCCCGACCTCAGCTCCTCCCTCCCCCAGCCTCCCTCCCCATCCTACCAGCCCCCCCTCCCCCCACTCCTAGAGTGCCTCTTCTCCCAGCCTCCCTCCCCATCCGACCAGCCCCCCCGACCCCAGCTCCCCCCTCCCCCACTCCTAGAGTGCCTCTTCTCCCAGCCTCCCTCCCCATCCGACCAGCCCCCCGACCCCAGCTCCCCCCTCCCCCCACTCCTAGAGTGCCTCTTCCCCCAGCCTCCCTCCGCATCCGACCAGCCCCCCCCGACCCCAGCTCTCCCCTCCCCCACACCAGCCTCCTCCCCCACAGCTGCCCCCACCTCCGCCCCGCGGACCCTCCCCCCCCCAGCTGTAACCGTCCCCTCGCGCGCCGCTCCTCACCCGCCCCGCGGCCCCGCCCCCTGGGCCCCCCCCGCGGCGTCCCGCGCCGCCGCTCTCACCTCGCTGCTCCCGGCCCCTCCCCCCCCGCGCGCGCGGCCTCCTCGCTCGGCGACCAGGGGGGGCCCGCTACTGCCGCCGCCGCCGCCGCAGACAGGGAGAGGGGGCGGGGCCAACGGCCGACGTCCCGTCGGCTCGCGCGAGAGTTCCCGCTGGCTCGCGCTCCCCCCGCCTCCTGTGTCCGGCTCTGTGTGTTCGCGTCCGCGCTTTCGACGCAGGAAATTAGAGCCCGTCGCCTGCGCTCCGGGTGGGGCCCGGCTGGAAGGCCGTCCTCCTCTCTCTCTTTCGTTCTGCAGGGGGATGATTTTTTTTTCTTTCTCACCGCCAGCTCGGGAAAGATGACGAATCCGCGCTTGGGAAACACCAGCTAGCCCCCCAGAAGGGGAGGAGGTGCATTTTCGCCACAGAATGGCATAAATTTAAATATATTTACATAATGAATTGCAACGTAGCGGAGAGGCAAAAGGAAGAATGTGAGTCGCCCTGATGCACCGCGCTATTTTTTTAAGGGGATAATTGGAGATACAGGGATTGAATCAGCTCTGGTGAAATCGCGGCTAGTTCCTAGGGGGAATATAAAACCTCAGAACTTTCGTCATGGGATGGAATAATGTTATATAGTCAATTACAACATTAGTAACGGGTAAAAGGAAAAAAAACATGACCCTTGATGCGTCATATTATTTTAAAGGGCGGGAGAGAATTGAATGTTCAGAGAACGAATCCGGTCTGTCGAAATCACAGCTAGGGGAGGAGAGTGTTATTTGCCTCCAGCACTTTCGCCATGGCCATTGACTGTATTTAAATAAATCGAAATATTTGACTACACCAGCCTAGACAAGCCAACAGGAGGCAGATGATCCCTGTCCCATCCCTTCTCGCTCACGCTACTTTTTTAGAGGGGAGAATGGGGAGAGGCAGGGATCGAATCTACTTTGGTAACATCATAACTTGTTCCTTGGAAAGGAATGAGGGATTATTCCAACTCTGCACTTTCGCATCGGAAGGAATACATTTAAATATCTTTTAATAATTTAGTACACATTGTAGGAAAGCCAATGAGAGGAATGAGACTCCCCCCCCCCCCCCAGTATATCATATTTTATATTGGGGAAATAGGAGACTGAGAAATACAATTTGCCAAAGGAGATACTATCTAGTACCAAAAGAAAAGGAGTACTTGTGGCACCTTAGAGACAACCAATTTATTTGAGCATGAGCTTTGTGAGCTACAGCTCACTTCATCGGATGTGAGCTGTAGCTCACGAAAGCTCATGCTCAAATAATTGGTTAGTCGCCAAGGTGCCACAAGTACTCCTTTTCTTTTTGCAAATACAGACTAACACGGCTGTACTCTAAAACCTATCTAGTACCAAGGAAGGGAGGGGAAACCTACTCGTTCATTGTACACAGCACTTTCGTCATAGATTGAATACAGTTGATTATTTTACAATATTGTTTACACTGTAATAACGGAGCCAATAGGACGAAAATGACCCCATCCTCCAAAAACAATCACAAATTATTTGTGCAGAAAGAAATGGGAGGTTCAAGTATTTAATCTGCTTGGCAAAATGCCGGCTAATTCCCTAGAAGGGAGGGATATGGTTTTCTTACCTTCCACTTTCACTATGAAATAGAAGAAATTTAAATACATTAAAGTAACGAATTACAATGCTAGAGGAGAATGAGAGGGAGGCAAATGAGTCCATGGATTAGATAATATTATTTAAAAGGGAGTAATTGAATATCACAGGATTGAATCTGCACTAGCGAAATCACAGCTAGTTCCAGTGGCTGGGGGAATCCTGAGGGATTGATTTGTCTACCGCACTTTTGCCACAGGGTGCAACAAATTACAATACACTAAAATAATGTCCTCCCTATAAAGAGTCACGAGTAGGAGAGGAATCAGCTCCTGGATTAACATAATTATAATTATTTAATTTTAAGGGTTATGCGAACCTGCTAAAGCCAACTGCAGCTGGAGCCAAGTAATGATGAGAGGAAGAAGGAAAAACTACTTTCTCATCCGCTGCCAGCACTTTCGTCACAGGGTAGAAAAATCATTAAATAAATTAATTAAGGTTTCAGAGTAAATTAATTAAGTTACACAACTTCGGAGAGCAGAAATTCAACCGCTACTTCACTAATTTTTTTAAGCCCATGGATAAATTGTGTGGAATCTACACAGCTAATCAATTGCCTTATATTCCCACCCACCCCCCAGGAAGGCAATAAAAAGCCAGTGACTCGCCTTCAGCACTTTCTTCATTGTCAATAAATTGAAATAAATCTAAGTCATTAATAAACCATCCAAAATCTCATAAGAAGCCAAATAAAATGCCAATTCATCAAGGCTGATTTTTGTCATCTACTCGATAGAGGAGATGGATGAGTCTGTTGAATCTGCTCGTGCCCTTCCATAGGCTCAATTACAACCTCTTGAGACCTATCTTGCCCTCTGGGACGTATTTCGCATCCTCTGACCTATCTTTTGATAGTCGGAAGCACTTTCAAAACAATTAATTACCACCGATTCTCCCTATTTCTTTAATCAGCCCCACCCACTCACATTTAGAGGAGGAGGCCGCATTTAATTACAAATGGTTCAATATATTTCCATATGTAGTTTTCACAAGTGTTGAATCTACTGACCTCAATGCACACCCCTGCTGTGTCGTTGCCACAAGGGGTCAACACAGTGTTGAGTGCAAGGAGATGCATTAGGTGCCCCCAGCTAATCTCCTCCTCAATGTACACGTTACACCAGTCCCCTTTGACGCCCGCTAGCATTGAAAGGCAGCAAGCTACATTCTGGGTCCTCCTCATCTTTATTTAGGGGGTGGGGTAATAAACCCCTTGTACCCAAGATCAGCCACCAATTGGCATATTAACAAAGCACGAGGACAATACGCAGATAGCCCGCACAGATACCCCCGCCCCAGCAGATTCCACCACGTGTATAAATGAGACTTGTTGCCACATAAAAGTGGATGGAGCATAGATGGAGAAGGCCATGCCCCCTTATTAACCCTCCTAACCAGCCGCTGACCCTGGTACAGCTATAAAGGCCACTTAATGGTCTTTGTCCTTTCCTAACCTCCCTATTTAACTCAAACACCTGCCAACCATTGGTGGGAAAAGTTTGTTATGTGAAATACCCAACATGGTTTCAATTTAAGGCTGTGACAGACCTGATCCACATCTCTGGGGAGTCCTAGGAGACTCCCAGCCAACCGAGGTAGGTAAAGTACAGTTTGTTCCAAGACTAAAGTGACATGAATTACAAAACTCTTTCAGGGCTTGTGTACGTAGAGGAAAGAAGAAAAAAAAAAAAAAAAAACACAAACATAGGGTGACCAGATAGCAAATGTGAAAAATCGGACGGGGGTGGCGGGTAATAGGTGCTTATATAAGAAAAAGCCCCAAATATCAGGACTTTCCCTATAAAATCGGGACATCTGGTGACCCTATGCTAACACATTGTGACGGTCGTTCTTGTGGTTAAGATACCAGACAGGCTCTGGATGGCTGGGTTCTATGCCCATCTCAGCCGCAGCCTCCCTCTGGGACTTTGGGCCAATCACTGAATCTCTCTGGGCCTCAGTTTCCCCATCTGTGAAGTGAGAAGAATGATCCTGCCCTTGTCTATTTTTGAACGCGAGCTCGCTGGGACAAGGATCCTGATCTCAGTCAGGTCCCGCAGGAAACATGGAGTGAGAAGAACGAGATGAAGTAGAAATAACTAATAGCAACCCGGCATTTGATTTCCCTTGTTGCAGGTCACCTCTACAATCCCCTGGTGTAATTGCCTCATTTCCCCCACCAGAGGGCAGCAGTTACCCAGATATTTCAGACCTAGCTTAAAACTAGCTCCCTACCTACCAACTGTTCTGTCCTTTGGGGTTACCTCTGTCCTGGAGCCAGCTGGTTCCCAGTCAGAGGGTAGGATGGGAGTTGGCACCCCCTAGAGGGGAAAGGCCCCATGCCCATTCCTCACCCTGGGGCCAGATGGGAGCTGGGGCCCCCTACAAGGAAAAGGGCCCGTGTCCCATTCCCCAGCTAAAGTTTCACACTGAACAGCTGTTAATTCATTTTCTCCACCCCTGACGAGTCCAGACCTGAGTTCAGCCCTGGGGGTTTCGGTTCATGGCGTCCCTAAAACCAGGCACACGCCCTAAACCTGCCTTTCCCTGAGTCTCACCGACACCCCCTTGCTGGGAGAGGCCGGCCTGGAGTAGCGAGGAGCGCCCCGCACAGCCGAGCTCCTACCCTGCTCCTCACAGCACCCCCTGCTGGGTGAGAAAGGGATGGCAACATCTGCTCCACTTCTGGCCCTCCCATCCCAGACTCTGAGGCAGCCTGGCCCTTTGGGCTCCGTTTCCCAGGCTCTCGTCTCGCTCTGGCCCTGGGCCCAGCTTGCCCCTCCCTCTGTGGCGAGCAGTGTAAATATTTCAAGGCTGGGTAAATGTTTATTCTGGATCGGGGCCATCAACAGAGTCTGTCCCAACTCAGGGCTCAGCCTGCCTTCGAGTGGGGGAGTGCAGGTGCCCCCTGCTCTAACGCAATAACCCCCATGCCCTCCCAAAACTGGGCAGCGAACTCAAGAGTCCTGGCTCCCAATTCCCCAGTTCTAACCCACCAGACCCCACCCCTGTCCCAGAGCCGGGGAAAGAACCCAGGAGTCCTGGCTCTCAGCCCCTCTGGTGGAGGGAACTGGGGCCATGCATGTGGGTCCAGCTGTTAGGCAGAAACTGCTTTGCCTCCAGAGAATCACCTGTGTCTACAATCCTTCCAAACTGCCCGTGCAAATAAGTGTCCCCAGCCAGGCCCTTTGCCAAAGACAATCGTTTATTTACAAACTGACAAAAAATGACAGGCGCAAAAATACCAGAAAATCCACCAGCAGAGCCCAGAGGGCTGGAGCCAGCCACCATCCTGGCGTGGGATTGAACTGTTGGCATCAGAGGGAACAGGCACCCCCCGGCTCTGACCCCCAGACCCCACTCCCCTCCCAGTACCAGGCTGCTGGTGATGATAAGGCACCGCAGTATGGCTGTGAATTGCTCTGCATATATAATTTCTCAGTATCTCTTGCACATGGTTCTGTCCTTCCAGCTAAGACACGCATTTCTGCTCGCCGCCCCGCAGGGCGGAGTACACAATATTATAGGCCCTACACAAGCACTGGCAGTTGTTTCCATTAAGCTACTTGCCCGCACATTGGCTGAATCTGTGACAACATATTATAGGCCCTACCAAACAAAAACAAAAACAAAAAAAAAAACCCCACTGACTGGCTGTTTCAGTTAAGCAGCTGGCTGGACCTGCACCACCACATTATTACAGGTCCTGCCAAAAACACTGATTCGGCAAAGCAAGATATGCTCCCCTCCCTCCGCAGACAACGCCAATATCGTAGGTCCTACAAAAATATAGTCTGTTTTGCTCTGCTGAAGCACCTGTTCCCGGGCTGATAGAAACGAAGCACAAGACACATTATAGGTCCTACAGAGCTGGCTTTGTTTTGGTTTAGCAATGGGTGTTGCCTTCTGCTGGCTCCTTTAGGGACAGGGTATGAACCATATTATCAGAGGGCCTACATTAATGGTAGCTACCGTTTTGTTCTCTGCAGTGGGGCACTTGGCCGGAGCTAGAGAGCAAAAGTCGCGAGATCAGCTAGTGAGTCACTAATTCTATTTAATGACGAGTGGGGAAAAGGACACAGGCTCCAACCAGCTGGAACTGGCTGGCTCAGGGGGGCACGGAGCCTTCCCCTCCAGGACAGGGCTGGGGGGTTGGCTGGCCCTCAGCCCAGGAGCCTCTGGGACAAGTGCCCCACTCCCATAGCCACCGAAGGCTGGAGAGGCCGTCGATGCGGAGATCCCCCACTAGGGGGCAGCGCGGAGGCAACATGGTTGAGAATAACACCCCAGCATCTACCCCCAGCTCTGGGCCCGCTGTACCTGACGGGTGGGCGAGCCCCAGATCTGTGCGTTTGCCCCACTGCAGACCCCAGCTTGGTCCTATCAGTGGCTATACATTCCCCCGATCGGTACCTGCGTGCCCCACACAGCACCCCCTCCCCACCCCCACCACGAGCCCATTACCATAGCCCCAGCAGGGGAAGCACGGGAAGAAGAGGGGACAGGGCAGTTCGCCCAGCTGGCATCTCCTGGGCAGTGCCTGGTCGGGTCGGAGAAACCAGCCCCACTTCCCCACGACTGGGGCGGCGTGGTACGGAAAACCCAGCCCAAAAGCAGCCGAGGAAGGAGGAGAAGACGGCGGAGAACGACCCCAGCTGTGGATCATCCCCCAGCCAGCCGCCGTCTCTCCTGTCCGGCTTACGCAGCCTCTGCTCGGGGGGGGAGCCGCGAATGTCTTCCGGCCATCCCCGGGGCAGCAGCCCGCTCCAGGCGCTCGCATGCGTCGGAGTGGGGGGGGGGGGCGCGCCCGGATCCGGCCTCACACAGTTGCACCCCGGTCGCCTCCCCGTCCAGCTGGTACTTAATCTTGCTGAGCTCCTCCAGCTCCTGCTGGTGCCGGTCGGTCTTGTGGCTCACCAGCGAGCGGTAGAAGTGGAGGGCGAACACCACGAACACCACCCCACCGGCACCATGATGACGGTGGAGGCCACGGCGGCGTCCCAGCCGCCGCGGCCCACGGGCATGAACTTGACCCAGCAGATGAGCACCACCTCGGTGAGGAAGAGGAAGATGCCCAGGGCGGTGGAGAAGCCCCAGGCCAGCTCGATGTAGCGGTGCATGCGCTCGTGGGGCGACTCGTTGACCAGTTGAGGTTGTGGATGTTGCTGACGGCCTCGATGTTGGCAGATGCAGTGCTGACCATGAGGGCGAAGAGGTGCACGGCCACCAGCACCGTCGTGCAGCGCTGAAGGCGATCAGCAGCCCCCGCGGGTAGTCGTACTTCTCCAGCTGCACCTCCACCATCGCCACCTGCAGGGGGCGCCGGAGACACCGTCAGCCCTCGCGGGAGCCAGCCAGCACCCCCCCCCCCCTGGGCCGGATCAGAGCCTGCGCCCCCTAGAGGGGAAAGGCCCCAGGTCCCATTCCCACCCCCTGCCCTGGGATGGGATCACAGCCAGCTCCCCCTAGAGGGGAAAGGCCCCAGGCCCCATTCCCCACCCCCTGCCCTGGATGGGGTCACAGCCAGCTCCCCTAGAGAGGAAAGGCCCAAGGTCCCCTTCCCACCCCCTGCCCTGGCAGGATCACAGCCAGCTCCCCCTAGAGGGGAAAGGCCCCAGGTCCCCATTCCCCACCCCTGCCCTGGGATGGGGTCACAGCCAGCTCCCCCTAGAGGGGAAAGGCCCCAGGTCCCCTTCCCCACCCCTGCCCTGGGACGGGATCACAGCCAGCTCCCCTAGAGGGGAAGGCCCCAGGCCCCATTCCCCCCCCTGCCCTGGGACGGGATCACAGCCAGCTCCCCCTAGAGGGAAAGGCCCAGGTCCCCTCCCCCACTCCTTGAACACATCACAGCTGGAGCCAAATTCCAGCAGGGCTCCTTTCCCAGCTGCTCTGGTGTGCAGGGCGGGCTCAGCAAACACCAAATATTTCCCAGGCCCTGACAGCTCAGTCACTGTGTTTAATGCCGTCTCGGGCAGGGGGAATGGAGGCAGGACGGCAGCAAAATAAAGTTTGCATTCAAGGGGTGCAGCGGGGTGGCTCAGCGCAGTGCTGCGGAGCGTGGGGGGGAGGGGTTGGCAGGGGGCATGAAGTGGGTCTCAGAGCCCAGCCCAGCCCGCGGGCACTGGGCAAAGCAGGGACAGGGAAGGGGTGGGTCACATTCATGGGGCAGCACCAGTGGGAGACACTGCCAGGGATTAAGCCCAAGGGGGGGGCAGTGGGCAAGGTGGGGGAGAGATCTGCCACCCTGGGCCCTTCAGTCCGCCCCCAAAAGGGAGAGGGCAGCTTCCAGAGGGGGCAGTTAACCCTCACAGTGCCAGTGGGGTCACCACTCCAGATTGACCCAACCCCACCCTCGGGCAAGAGGGGAGTAATAGGACGCCAGACCATGGACCGGGGAGCCAGGACTCCTGGGTTCTATCCCGACGCTGGGAGAGGGGTTGTGTGGGCAGCGCTGCCCCCTACTGGAGGGGATCCGGCCCTCGTGTGTTTCCCAGACTGGGCATCGGAGGTCTGGCCTCCTCAATCGAATTAACACAGCCACAGCAACTGGCCAACAAACCGACAAGGCCACCAGGGGGCTGGATCAGAGCTGGTGCCCCCTAGAGGGGAGAGGCTCCATGCTCCATTCCAGGCTGCAGCGGTAGTTTCCAGATTCCGCCCCCCGAAGCCTAATCGGTGGCTGCGGTTACAGGAGCGAGATCATCCCCAGGGCTGGAATTTCGCCTGGGGACAGGGCTGGAGTGGAAGCAAAATTATCTTCACAGAGAGACAGGAGGGCCTTGAAGGGGAAAGATCAGGGATCCAGGGCTGGGCTAGCAGAGGCTGCGGGTTGGGAGTGAGGGGCACTGGCAGGGCTCGGGGGGCGGGGGGGGGCAGGCAGGGGGCTGCGGGTCGGGAGTGAGGGGCCCAGCAGAGCTGGGTGGGGGGGGAGAAGAGCTGCCTCATCTTGTCGCTAGGTCTGTGACAGTGTCACACCCAGCTGGCACATGCCACCGCCCTGGGGTTAATTAACCACAATTAACACGTGGCCGGGAGGGGAAGGAAAGGAGGTTGCCAGGCTAGCTGGAGGGGAGGGGCAGATCTGGGCCTGGGTGACAGTCCTCCTGGCTCCCAACCCCGGCTCTAACCTCCCGTGACCCCCCAAACACAGCTACAGCTCGTCAGGACCCCTGGTTCTATCCCCAGCTCTAGGAGAGGAGTGAGGTCCAGTGGGTTAGAGCAGGGGGGGTTTGGAGCCAGGACTCCTGGGTTCTATCCCAGCTGTGGGAGGGAGTGGGTCCAATGGGTTACAGCAGGGGGGTTGGGAGCCAGGACTCCTGGGTTCTATCCCCAGCTGTGGAGGGGAGTGGGGTCCAATGGGTTACAGCAGGGGGGGTTGGGAGCCAGGACACCTGGGTTCCATCCCCAGCTCCGGGAGGGGAGCGGGGTCCAGTGGGTTACAGCAGGGAGCGCTGGGAGCCAGGACGCCTGGGTTCGCTCACCATGGCGAAGCCGGAGAGCAGGGCCGAGGTGCGGCTCGAAGCCTTGAGCTTGGCCCGGCTGAGGTAGAGCCGGCGCCAGTTGAGGGCGTGCAGCGAGTGCTGGTTGGCCCCCATCAGCTCCAGGTAACTGTGGCGCACGAACTCCCGGTAGGTGGGGGAGACCCCCAGCGTGTCCCCGCTCGGGTTCAAGGGCTCCCGCTCCCCTCGCCTCCCAGCTCCCCCTCGCCCTCGGCGCCCCCGCCGGCCTTCATCGGCCCTGGGTGGCGAGGCCTCAGATCCCCCGCTCGGTGGGGAGGGGAGACCAGGAGCACCCAAGCAATGGGGGGGGGGGGGGGGGGAAGACAGGAAGAGAGAGAGGAGCAAGTGGGGGGGACAGGCAGACTGGGGGGAGATCACAGATTGCCGAGGGGAAAGGCAGGGGAAACTTGAGGGAAGTATGGGGTGGGGGGGGAGACCTCAGGCAGGGGAGGGGAAAGGGGGCACGGGGATGCCCTGGTCAAGGAAGGGGGAACCAGTGGGGGGATGAGACTGGAGAGACCTCCATGGGCAGGGATCACGGGGGAGGGGGCTGTCTGGGGGGAAGGAGCCGGAGGGGAAGTTCGGGGGGGGGGGGGGGGGGGAGGGGGGGGGGGGAGAGGGCG